>NW_006159879.1:1204519-1213216 GCF_000334495.1 Tupaia belangeri chinensis
CCACAGGCTGCAGTTCAGTCTGAAGGCATCGGCTGGAGAGTCCCTCTTGTTTCAGGGACCTCGGTGTTGGCACTTGCCAGGCCTTCACCTGATTGGGCAAGGCCCACCCACAAGTGAGGGGCGATTTGCTTTATGTAAAGCCCAGTGATTTAAATGCTAATCTCATCCAAAATCACCCTCACAGAGACACCCAGGGTAATACTTGGCTACACATCCGGGCACCACAGTAAGTGATACTAAGTCAACAGAGCGTTTTTAAAAAATATTAATTTCATTTTGTTTATTACAATTATTTTTTTAAATTTGCTTTAGGGCATGTGCAGTCACCAGAGAGAGAAAGGGAAAGTGAGAGAGCACGCCACTAGGCCCAGGACCCTAACCGCAGTCAGCCATGTGGGAGTCTGGCGCCGTCAGCCCCCTGCACCTGTTGGCCCCTGGACATACTGCTAAGCAGCACGGTTAGACCCTGCAGACGTCCGGGCACGTCTCACCCATCGGTTCTAGGCCCCACGTCTGTCTCGTCTTGGCCAGGCCCCTCAGTTAGTGCAGGCTGCTGGCTCGCTAACTGGCTCGGGGCCGGCTCCACCTCCCCTGAGAGGAGCGTCCTTCGCGAGGCCGTGTGGCCTTCCTGCACCCGGACCCAGGACGCATGACACGTGTGGGTGCACTTCACCTTGAGACCACCCACAGGAGGCAGAGACGCGAGGCGTGCACCAAGTAGGCCTCGAACGGGGCCTTTTAGGACTGAGCGGCCATCCGTTCACAGTGCGCACTGGCTCTGCTGTTCAGTGGTGCAAAGGCGGCCGCTTCCGTGGCAACCGTCCTGCACGTACCCGTCTGTCATCCTGCTGCCACGCCGAGCCACCGTGCAGGGAACACAGGAGTATCTCGTGGGCTGCGGGGCGACCTCACCAATGCCTGTGGGCTGATGTGGCATTCTGAGCATGCGCGAGGCAGCCAGGCTGCTGGGTGTGCCCCATGCAGTTTTGGTTTTATGTCATTTCCCACTCACCGTGGGCTCGTGGGGACGAAACCCATTGCCACTGCCAGCCAAGGGGCACCTGTTTATGGCCATGATGTAAATGGGTTCGGGAGGAGAGCCGGGCTGGGAGGGGGTTCAAAGACTGTTGCAGGGGTGCCGGTGAGAGGTGGCCGCGTTCCGGCTGCTAAGGGGCCGGGAGAAGGAGGCCATGGGGATAAGCCAGCCACCTGACCGAGCGAGGAGGGAAGGTTCAGGACTCGTCCCCTGGAGGGAGTTCTGCTCCCAATCTGGGCTGATCCCCCACACCCGCATTCTATACCAGAGGCAACAGGCCTGCTTCCTGCTCCTCTGGGTCGCTCAGGACCTCAGTCCCTACCACCCTTCCCCATGGGTGGGGGTGAGGACTAGTCCTCTCCCCCGCCCTCCCCAGCCGAATGGCTTAGGGATCTCCTCATTGCCTGGTTCACAGCCTCCTTCCTCCTGGCCACTGGGCACAATTCCGCTCAGACCTGTCAGTCTTGCACTTAAAAACTGAGATTCCTCCCGATGAAGGATGACAGCACTCAGCCTGGGTACTGCTCGGGGCTTCCTCAAGCAGAGCTGTCCAGGCAGGGGCCCTGGCGGGCACCGAGAGAGCACAGGAGGGGTCCACGGGAGACCTCCTGGTCACCACTCCTGGCCCTTTGTCCTTCTTGGAGCCCTGCGCTGCGCTGAGTTTCAGACGAGTCTTGCTGGCCCGTGACAAGGGCGACCGGCTCTCACTCTCCCTCCCCGGGGGCTGGCGACTGGCTGGCCCTGCTTCCTGGTTGGACAGTGTGGAGGACACCTCCGTCTTCAAGGTGGGTCTGCCTGGAGTCTGGGCCCGTCGGAGTGCGAGGCCACGGGAGCTCACCCTGATGAATTACCCGCGGTTAATTATGGTTAGCCAAACTGCCTTCTGCTCCGGGCGCTGGGTATGAATATTTACAAGGAATTTGATCAGATGCTCACTGTCCAAATTAATATTATTTCCTCTGAAAATACAAGAGTGTTCTCATGCAAAACCAGCTGCCATGAGTGTGTTACGTGACAGCCCCCAGGGGAGAGGCTGTGCTGCCCACTCGCGTGTCTGCCCAGTCGTCGTGAAGGGCAGCACCATGCTGGCCTCGGGAGGAGAGTTGGGAGCCCAGGTGCCTGTCCTCAGGGACCTCCCACTTTCCCTGCCCACCTGCTGGAGGCAGCTTTCAGGAGACCCCGGGCTGTGAGCCTGACACGCAGTGGGGCAACCTCCGCTGTGTGCTTGGCCTGCGGGAGCTCTCTGCAAAGGGCCATGGAGCAGCCAGGCCTGTGGCCCATGGCCCGTGGGCCATGGGCCGTGGCTCACAGCAGACAGGAAGGGGGAAGTGAGCGGTGGGTGCTCACCCTAGGTGGAGGGACAGCTCACCCTCGGCGGAGCCCAGGCATGTCCCGCCATGCACGGCAGGGACAGAGTCATCAAGGCCAGCACTCAGACGGTGGGCGGCGTGTCCTGTGCTACCAGCCCCGGCCCGACCCGGCCCTTCCCAAGTCAGAGTCCATGTCTGAGAGGAGATGTTGGCGCCTCTTCCTGCACAGGCACTGCTGATCCCGGGGAAGCAGACGACGTGGCCGCAGGGGAAGGCTGGGTCCTCGCGGCATGACCCGGTCCTGGCCACAGGGAGGTGGACACTGCTCTACCGCCAAGCGCTGCTGGCACACGCAGCTGCCCCGTGAGGTCGGCTCTGGGGGCCCCAGAGCTCGCTCCCAGCCACCACGTCAGCCTTCCCCCACTGCTCGCCCCGCTGCTCGCCCCGCTGCTCGCCCTGCTCCTCGCCCTGCTGCTCGCCCTGCTCCTCCTCCCTCCACATCCACATCCTTGTGGAGCCTCTCGGGAACCAGGTCAGTGAACGTGCCCTGGGCCACGGATGGCCTCTCCCAATCAGAATGGCCCAGAAAATGGTCTGACGTGGCCCTGCAGCTCTGAGGCTGCGGCGTGTCCCGGGACAGGCGTGTCCTGGGGCAGGTGGGGCTTGGAGCCGTTGGCATCAGGCGTTGATCTGGGCACCACCGTCCTGCAGGTTCTTTTGTTTCTTTTTCTTTTATTTTTTTAGTCATATCTATATTTCACCAATTCTGCTATTTGCCTAATGTTTTTCTTAAAATTGATTTAAAAAAATCTAACCCCAGTCTAAAGCAATATTATTTATGAGCGCTTGACCTGCTAGTAGGATTCTCCTTGGAAATCAGTCTCCTGGGAAGTTCGTAGTTACAGGAGCGAGAACTGTCCCGCCTGTGTCCCAGGTCCAGCCTGGCCCTGACCCGGCAGCTCGCACGGTGGCTCTGGCCAAAGCGTGGCTCTGCAGCTGGTCAGAGCGGGGTCATGTCTCAGCTCGGGCCTAGCGACCAGCTGAGCGATGGCGGGGTGGCCACTTACCCACGTCTGTGAAATGGGGCTGATGAGGACCTCCGTGGGACACGGCGAGGAGACAGAGCGCCTGCCTCCATGAGGCTGGGAGCAGGCTCAGGCCGTCGGGGCCTGGCCCGGTGGACTCTGGCCCACGCCACTCTGCCCTTCTTTCCCATGGAGCCCTGCTTCGGGCTGGTGGCTCGCCCTCCAGGGAGGCCTGAGGCTGCATTGTGGCCGAGGTGACATGTCCCCCTCGCAGGGGCAGTGGGGGAGGGCAGTAGCAGCTGGGCCGGCCACGGCTGGCGGGGCGGGGGCTCGTGCGGTGCTCCGGGGCCTGGTCCCTTCCTGGTGTCGCCATCTCTAAGAGGCAGGTGGAAGTGCTGCGGTCTCTGCCATCTCCAGGGGGCCGTCACGGGTGGACGGGGCACAGCCGAAGGGTGGCGGGCCTGCCTTGTCCTTTAAGACCTCGCTGACTCCCACACTGCGTCATCACTAGCATGTTGCTGCGGCCACACGGACACGCTGTACACCTTCCCCAGGAGTCAGGTCTGTGGGTGTCCTGCAGCGGAAAAAAAATGAACCGCTAAGGCCTGCCTGTCACCCGTGGGGCACCTTGTCCAGGTCATGCCTTCGGGGAGCCCCCGCCGAGGAAGTGGGAGAGCCCAGTGCTCCTCCCCACTCCTGCTGCTGCACTAAGGGCGGGTGGGCTTCTGGCTTGAAATCGGAGAGACCAGGCCCCTACCGGGGAAGTGCTGCTCTTCACACCATGGCCACGTGCGAACACAGGTGTGGCAACAATGCGTGTACACAGGCACAGTGACCATGTGTGTACACAGGCGCAGTGACCACACGTACACAGGCACAGTGACCACACGTACACAGGCACAGTGACCACACGTACATAGGCGCAGTGACCACATGTACACAGATGCAGCGACCACACGTACACAGGAGCAGTGACCACACGTGTACACAGGCGCAGCGACCACACGTGTACACAGGCGCAATGACCACACGTACACAGGCATGGTGACCCCATGTGTACACAGGCTCGGTGACCACACATGTACACAGGCACGGTGACCCCATGTGTACACAGGCGAGCACATGTGTACACAGGCAAGCACACATGTACACAGGCACAGTGACCACACACGTATTCAGGCGAGCACATGTGTACACAGTTGTGGCAACCACACGTGTACATAGGTGTGGTGATCACATGTACACACAGGCGAGCACACACGTACACAAGCGAGCACAAATGTACACAGGCATAGTGAACATGCACATACTCAGGCAAGCACATGTGTACACAGGTGTGGCGACCACATGTACACAGGCAACCACACGTGTACACCGGTGCAGTGACCACATGCGTACACAGGCGTGGCAACTATGCACGTACATAGGTGCGGCGAGCACATGTGTACACAGGCGTGGCGACCGCTCACAAGGAGTGCTTGCTTCCAGAAACCGGCAAAGGCGAGCTGAGGGGTGCGAAAGAACCCGGCTTCTTAACGAGGGGCTGTGGGATTCTGATGGCAGTTTTCCAGCAGCCAAAACATGGGGTGCCCTGCCCCAGTAACCCGGTACATGCGTCGGGACCACAGACCCATTTGGTCAGCCCAGCGATTCCTAGCTAGGACAGTCCCAGTCTCTGGCCACCCGGCCACGCTGGAGCCACGTTGGCCACCACAGCTCGGGCTGCTCTTTGGCAGGTAGGGCTGGAGGTGGGGAAGGCCCTCGGCCACAGCACTGACTGGCCTGGCCTGGAATGTGGACAGCACCAGGGAGAGTCCCAGTGACTGGGCTCCTCCCCACGGGCAGGAAGAAGACACGAGCCAGGCAGGGCTCCGGAGCACTGGGGTGCCCGGCAGGCCCCGGACTCAGGCAGCAGTGCGCAGACACAGGGACCCAGCGGAAGAAACAATGACCCAGTGTACCTTTGCCTTTTCCATGCCTCCAGGTTGAGGGGCAGACCTTGATGTAAGGGAGCGTCGCTCCAGAATGGGGGACCTTCTGCAAGGCGATGCCCACGGAGCGAGGTTTCCTCTGCATCAGTGACCGCTCCCTCCTCTTCCCCCGGCCCAGGGGACATCTCGAAGTCGTCACCTCCCTTCCCCTTCCTGCAGTTTCCACTGGGATTGCCGGGTCTGCCGTGGCCTCTGTCGTGACCCCTGTGGTGACCCACGTGGAGCTCGAGGCACTCATTGCACGGAGAGTTCTCACCCGCGGGTCCGGGGTGAGCCGAAATGCCCCCAGAGGCCAGGGCCAGCCCTGGGACAGCAGGCCTTGGGCTACAGAGCCCAGAGGGGACAGGACGTCACAGGGGCCAAGTGACAACAGGACAAAGTAAGGAAGGGGCTTGGTGGCCGCTGGGATTGGACACCTGCTTTCCACTTTCCGTGTACACCGGAGCACTCTAGGCTGGCTGGCTTGCAGAGGGCGTGGCCAGGCTCATCAGGGAGCATGTCCCCGTGCTGCTGTGACAGTCCCCCCTTCGACTCTGCTCAGTGCAACACGGGACCCAGCAGGAGGCTGGTTCTTGCCGCCCAAGGCCGCGTCTGTGACAGGCTCAGATTCTGCCATCGCTGCACGGTGGGCTCTGGGCTGGGCTCAGCCCTGCTCGTCCTTCCCAAGGCGGGGCCCCAGATGAGAGGCTCAGCAGGGCCACACAGCCCTCTAAGACCTCAGCTCAGACACACGTGCCGGCCTGATCACAGCCTGCGTGCCAGAGCATGGCTCCTGTGGAGCCTGGGCCTGTGGGGCAGAGGCAGACCCTCCCAGGCAGGAAGGGACAGAGACCTTGCTAGGCAATGACTGGCCCCGCCACGCCTTCTTGTCTCAGTGCCATTTTTAGGTAGAAAATACCAGCATCTGAGTGGTGCCCAGGGTGGCTTAGGGAGACCGAGGTATGGAGAGACCCTCCCCACTGCTCCTGGTGCCCGTGGTGCCCCTGATCCGCCAGGCCAGGTGCTTACCCTGCTGCAGTTGGGCTGAAGACCCCGGGCTTGGAGGCGGGGAAGGGCGAGTGCCCTAGTGCTAAACACGCCTGGCCCTCGCTCCCCATGTGGCTCTCGCTGCCTCTCCTTCTCAGTGACACAAAGGGCAGGAGAGGGTGCGGGGCAGACACCGCCCAGAGGGAGCGGGGCCGGGGCCTGGCTGGCCTGGCTGGTGCTGGGGCCCACAGTCTCTGTCTCCTGGGAGCCAAGGCCACCACCCACTGTCACCACCGGCTTTTGCCACCTATGAGCTGAGGGGGCACCTAGATGCCTGGAGCCCAGCCCCACCACCGACGCCTGCGACTGTGGGTCACTGCCCTGCCAGGGTGGCTTGGATGAGCACAGAGCCGGGCCTGCGATGGCAGTGAGACTTCGGCCTCCGAGAGGGCAGGTCCCTGGACAGCTCCGTGTGCTCAGCCGTGCATGGCCCGTGTCCACCGAATCCTTCTGTTCAATTTTCCTCTTTCTGTGGGTCTGTGGGGGAAGGCTGCCCATCCTTCAGGCCTCCTGGCATCAGCTCTCGCGCTGGCGGAGGGTTGGGGCTACCGAGAGGGCATGGCGCGGCTCATTACTTACTGTCTTAGTGCACGGCTCTCCAGGCAAGGCCGCCTCTTGCCAATCGGACGGAGCCAGCCACGGAGGAGGAAGCATCTGCCGTGAGGCCTCAGCAGTGGCACCGGAAGGCCAGCCCCTGAGAGCGCGCAGGCTATGTGGGTCGGGGGCTCGGGGGAAGGTCCGGGTCCAGCTTTCCCTTCTCGTATTTATCTTAATTTCCCCCCTTTATGGTAGAGGCTGCATACATGCATGAGAGAGACGGACAGGGTGGGGGCGCCCCCGCGGGCCCTGGCAGGCTGCGACCCCCTCGGTCCTCTGGCTCATCAGATCTGGGGTGCAGAGCAGGTGCTGCTGTTTCAGTTACGGGGTGGGGACTCCAACTGCCATTGTGTGGGATCCGGCGCTGTTTTCTTTTATAGCTAGAGGGCCCACGAGCTCCCCAGAGAGAGACAGGGTGGGAGTGAGAGCGACAACCCCTTCTCCTCCGTGGGGTGGTCACGCCCAGCCCCTTCTCCATCCTTCCCCTTTCGGGACTTTAGGCGGGCATGCACATACCTAGTCTGGGGTTCGAACTGCACACTGGCCACCTGGGACGGACTGCCTTAGCCACTAGGCCGTGGAGCTGGCCCTGATCTGGTCTCTCATGTTGCGCCTGCACCATGGAAGTGGCCCCAGCGCTCCCCCTGGCCCCCAGTGGTTGTTGTCTATGTAAGGATGACACGGGACCCCGCTCCCCCGTGGCCATGAGGCTCCTATAAGTGGTGGGTTTGGAGCAAAGGGGTTGGCGGCGGCCAAGGACGTCACGGCTCTCGGGGTGAGAATCGCCTTCTTTTCGAACACCAGGCTGAGTCTCAGTCCTTCGTCCCTCCTACCCGCGCCGCGAGACAGAAGCCAACTGGGAGCGTCGTCCTCTGGTGGCGGGGCTCTGGACTCAGCCGCGGGGTCCACCTGCGTGGACCTAGGTTAGGGGCCTCTTCCAGGCCGTGGATCCGGAGCAGGCCGCAGACGGCCACCCGTTCTGCTCACCTCTGGCCTGCCCCCGGCCCGGGGTGCTGGTTCTCCGTGTCTGAGTGCGAAGACCCCTTAGCTGCCGACTGCTGAGGTGCACCGAGCACGTCCTGCGTGTCACACACGTGCTGGGCTGTGGGCAGGTACTGGCACGAGGACGAGGCCCTGCACGGCAGCCACAGCCCCAGGCATGCTGCAGCATGGTGCGGCGATGGGTGCAGAGAGCCCAGAGCCCTGCTGTGAACACCGTGCATGAGAGCCACGCTGGAGGGTCCAGGCCGCTCTACGGGGCCAGGAGGACGGAGTCAGTCCTGGTTCCATGGTGAACTCAGGCAGCGGAGGAGCAGGTGGCCCAGCTGGGACCGGTCAGTGTGTGGCCCAGAACATGGCTGTGGCCCAGCTGCAGCCCAGGAGAGGAGGCAGGCAGAGATGAAGCAGTCCTGGCACACGGGGCGAGGAGGCAGTCCGTGCTGGTCCCAAGAGGCCTGTGGAGGGGCGGGGGCCCAGTCTGTCAGCAGAGCATGCCAAGAGCAGGTGGGTCTGGCTGGACATGCGTGGAAATGCCGTGTGGGTTAGAGCAAGAGGGTGGGGGCATCCCAGGGCCAGGGAGGGGGCTGGCACACTGCAGGGCAGGCAGGAGGCTGGGCATCCAGCAGAGGACAGCTGGTGGCAAGGGGACGGTCCTCACGGGAACCAGGACCTGTGATGCTTGAGCTGGTGGGGGCTGGTGGGGGTCGCGGTGG
>NW_006159879.1:1214066-1222105 GCF_000334495.1 Tupaia belangeri chinensis
GGGTGGGGGCTGGTGTGGGGCCTCCTGCCGCTGAGCTCCTCCTCCCTCCTGGCGAGCGCGGTGTTCATAGGGACCTTGCTCTGTGCGGGGACGGGCCAGCCTGTCTCCTGAGCAAGGCCTTCCTCAGTCCACACCTGCTCTGTGCTCCGTGCTGACTCGCCCCTCGTCTCGCCGTCTCCAGGGCCTGTGACAGTGTGGAGCCTGCCCGCCGTGAGTGCTCGTTGGGACCCAGCGCCATCTGAGCACATGCAGCCCAAGGTCACATGCGGCTCCCGATGGAACACGATCAGACCAGGAGTGACCCTTGTCACTGGCTGCCTGCAAGGCAGGTTAGCCCATGTGCCAAGTTCTCAGTGACGGCCCAGAAGCCACCAGTGTCAATCAATGGAAAACCTGTGTTTCATTTATTTTTTAAGTTAATTTGTCTATCTTCCCCGTGAGAGCGGGAGACACAGAAGCCGCACCCCCGGCGGGCCTGGCCCGGGCAAGCCTGCGAGTCTTGAAGCTCCCTAGGTCAGCCATGCCAGCTGTGGGTCTGTTCCCACTCTCAGGGCAGGGACGAGCCCCTGTCTCCATCCCTTGCATCTCCCAGGTGGACAAGCCCTGCCATGTTAGCTGGTTCTGTGTGGGTTTCCTTCCGTCCTCACGGAGGCCAGTCCCCGCCTGTCCAGGGCCCTAGGCGTGCACCAGGCCTGCCGAGCGTCAGTGCTCACACAGCCCTAGCAGCTCTGCACGTCCTCTACGCTTCCGTCTCCTTCCGGTCACTTCCGACCTCGACCAGCGGTGGGGGCTGGCTCGGGCTCCGTGGACAGGAAACGTGTCTGGTATGTTCAGACAGGCCGCCCCGGCCACTTAAGTCTGTCTCCACACAGGGTCGCTCCTGTCAGGGCTCCGTGGGCAGCGTGGGTGGGGACGTCAGGCTGCTCAGAGCCCGAGAGGATCCTAGGGATCTGGACACAGAGAAGTTGCCAAGCGGGACACAGAACTGCTTGCCAAAGTCCTACAAATGGAGTTTGGAAATGGCTCCTGGGCACACCACTGCACGGGCCTCCTCCCTGCGGCTTGCCCTGCCTGGCTCGGCCCACTCTGCTGGACGACAGTGACATTGTTCTGCCAGCCCGCAGGGGGTGGCTCAGGCTGTGCCTTTCTGTGTCACATTGGGAGGCTGCCACAGGCAGCTGTGTACTCCCAGCTGGCTCTGCGACATGTCCTCGGGCCTATGGCATATCCTCGGGCCTGCGGTGTGTCCTCGGGCCTGCGGTGTGTCCTCGACCTGCAGCGTGTCCTCAACCTACAGTATGTCCTAGACCTACAGTGTGTCCTCGGGCCTGCGGCATGTCCCCGACCTGCGGTATGTCCCCAACTTACAGTATGTTCTAGACCTGCAGTGTGTCCTCGACCTGCAGCATGTCCTCGGCCTACGGCATGTCCTCGGGCCTGCGGTGTGTCCCCAACCTACGGTATGTTCTAGACCTGCAGTGTGTCCTTGACCTGCAGTGTGCCCTCAGGCCTGTGGCGTGGGGGGGCTCAGTGCCTGTGACACCTCCTTCCCTGACAGCGGGTGATAGACCAGGGGTCTCACAGGTGCCTGGAGGTCTCGTCTCACTTCCTGCTCAATGTCCTGGAACCGGGCACACCTTGGAGCCACCTTGTCCGGGGTCCCTGCTTTTTGCACAGGAGGTTTCTGGGTTCAGGGAACAGGTGAGTGAGGCTCACGGAAGGCCACCCGAGGTGCCCAGGTTGCCCCTCCTGGGAGAACAAAGCCAGCACGTCTGAACATCGTTCCACATCCCTGGAGCCCACTGTGCGTACCATGCATTTTTGTTTTTGAAACCAGCTTAGCTTTTCCTCCCATTATTCATAAATCCTTCTAGGGATAAGGTCCTCCCTGTGCCTTCCCACCCTGGAGTTAGTGCTCACGGGTGTGTGCTGGCCCCCACCCCTGAGTGGGTCACACTGCGGGAATGGTCTTGCCTGCTGAGTGGGTTCTGTGAGGGCCGGCTGCCCAGGTGAGCACAGGAGACAGGGCCTACGGGTTGGGCGGGCCCCTCCTGCCTTAGCGCCCAGCCTTGCCACGTGGGACCTCAGGCTGGGTGCAGGTCACCTCATGCAACCCCAGTCTCCTCTGGGAAGCGGAGGCCACGAGGCCTGGCCTGGCTGTCAGGACACGGGCCTTTTTGTCTGCAAGTCAGAGGGCTAGGTAGTGGGTGACTTGCCCGAGAGCACATCGCCCATCCTGGATTCTGGGGTGGAGCCCACTCTGGTTTCAGAGCACGGGCTTGGCCGGCGTGCGCGTGCCAGTTCACGGACAGCCGAGGCCGCGCCCCGGAACTACTGGCGTTTTAGGGTTTTGTTTCGTTGTTCTATTTTTGTTTCTGTTACTTAATGTATCAGAATTGATTGGGCTACCAGGGAGGTCATCGACTATGCTTTCTAAGCAAAAGTGCGGCATGACCGCCCCGCGACCCAGTAACGCTTGGTAAGAAAATAGTCAACTGTCGCTCACAGATTTTCCTTCTAGACCATTCTCTCAAGGCCATGTGTGGAATAAGTATATGTTCTCATTATTTCATGATCCTTGATTTTTCAAAATCACATTTAATTTCTTTCTTTTTAAAAAAAATTCACAAGGGTGGGTGCACTTGGCGTGGAGAGAGAGTGGGAAAGTGCCCCGTGGGGAAGGCCCTGCCTCAGACCTTCTCCCTCCCTTCAGGACCTGGGGCACACGTGTACTCAGCGTGTTTCGTAAGCCACTGGACCGGGGACCCAAGCCCTGTGGCCGGCCATGTGGGACCCATCCACTTCAGCCACTTGTGACAGGCTGGCGGGGCATCTGCTTTTCCTGGGGTCCCTTTTCTCCCTCTGGTCCTGGCGAGTCCCCGTTTCTCATGAAAGCCTTGCTTCGCGAAGGGCGGGGTGGGCGTATGCGTCGTGTCCGGCCCCGTGAGTGTCCCATGTGGAAGGGGCAGTCTGTGCTTGTGACACCCAGTGGCGTGGCACCCTGATGCACTGTGGAGTCATGTCCAGGGGCACCCGATGGGACACAGAGCCCTGACCAAGCCTGACGGAGGCGGCCGAGTCATACCACTGGCCACACCGCCTCGCACTGGCCCTCACGTCCTCTCCTGAAACCCGAGGGGTGCCCTCAGCATCAGGGACCCTCTCACCCCACTCCCCAAAGAAATGGTGCCCCTGCCTGGGTGCCTCACCTGTCCGTGACCCTACGCTGTGCGGCTGAGCGCTCCCTGTCCCTCACAGACACTCGGTGTCCCAGGGGCTCCCTCAAGCAGTCCAGCCTCCGACTTGTCCCACCCCGTGGCCACCCTTGTGCTTACCGCTGCCGTCAGACCTGAGGCTCCTGCCACGGCCTCCAGCCTGTCCCCCCCGCACCCCCCGCCCCACGGCCTACTGTCCTGGGGCCGAGCCCTCCCCGCCTGTCCCCCACAGCCTGCCGTCCTCCGGCCGAGCTCTGCTCCCCACCATAGCCTAGGTCTGGTTGTCTCCTGCTTAAAGCACTCACAGGTTCTGCTGAAGGCGAGGTGAGACCAGACCTCGGGTCTTCGTGATCTGCAGAGCTCTCTGTGGTCCTGTGTCTCTCAGACATACCAGGGTGGCCTCCTGGTCCTCCTGCTGGCCAGCAGGTGCGTAGATGCCTCCTCAGCCTGTGCCCGGGGCACCTCTGCCCAGTCCGAGCACGCCCCGAGACTCCCCCACTCTTGGTTGCCACTGGCGAGGTCCTTGGAGCGCCCACTGAGAGGCTGACCCACCGCTTGGAGAATCGCCTTCTCTGCTTTGCTTCTCCGCCCTGAACCCCACTCTCAGCCCCCACAGCAGCCTGGTGCCTGTTCCCTGCGGAGTCCCGGCAGCCCAGGCTGGCCTTGGTGCCTGACGTGTGGTCGGTGCTCTAGGTGGAGATGGACCAGAGGGCGTGGCGCATCGGAGGCCGTCACGGGTAGAGACAGTGGGGAGGGAGACAGGGTGAAGAACCGGAAGGAGGAAAATAGAGAGGCGGGACGTTTACGGGGCACAAAGGTGGGCGGTTACCTGTTGATAGTAACGTGTTTTGTACCCTCAACTGGACGGGGGTGAAGTGTATTCATATGGGGTAAACTCAGCTTACACGCTAAGCAATGCGTAGTGATTAAATGTATAAAAGAAATTTTAAAAAAAGAAATGGCAGAAGAGGGGCCAGCAGGTGGTTGGCGGTTGAGGGACTGGACTCCATGTGGTCAGCCATGGTCCAAATCCTGAAACCATGGGCTTGAAACTCATCCCAGTTGTGCGTGCCCAAGATCCCGAGCCGAAAATGGAGGAGAAGGGGTTGCGGCGTGGCCATCCCCTCTGGGGGGTGATTTCTCGCTTTCTGTCCGTCTGTCTCTCCAGTGAGTTCACGTGCCCTATAGCAAAAAATGTCAATAAATAAATAAGTAAGTAAGTAAATAAATGAAGAAACAACTTGGAGATATCGGATGGATGAACGCACGAACAAATCAGACGTTTCTTCTTGCTGAAGGCCCCCGGGGGGAGCAAGCTGCATGGCCATGGTCACGGCTCCTCGAATGGCGAGCCGGAGCTCAGAGCTGGGTTCCTGCTCTTGCGAGGCAGCAGGGAGGGCAGGTGGGGGCGCCACCTTCGGGTGCTGCTCTTAGACAGTCCCAAAGCCCGGCCTCAGTGCGCTGCGTCCTTGAGGAGCGTGTATTAGGCGTACATACCTGGCTGGGAATGGGCTCTCCAGATCACGTGGCCGCGGCAGTCTGTCCTCACGTGACCTGTCTAATGCTCGTCGTCAGCAACTTCCCTTCCACAGCCTGCTTAGTGTGACCGCCCATGGTCGGGGGAGACGGGCTTGACAGTGCGGCCTGGCTGGGCGCAGTGGGGCTGGAAAGTGCGGGCACAGCCCTGGCTCCGCCGGGGCAGCTCAGTGTCTTCTGACGGCGAAGTCATTTTTAGCAAGAGAATTATGACAAATGTATTTTCCATTAAACGAGTGAGCTGTGTAATTGTTACAGAGCAGATTCTCTGAACAACTGAGCCTAGTGGGTCCTGGAAGGCTGAGTTGCGGTGGCGGCATCCGGAAGCGAGTTGCCTGTCGGTGAGTGGCCGTGTCCGGATATTAACGCTGCAGCTGGGGCAGATGTGGGGCAGAGGTGCCAAGGTCTCCGTGTCCGCACGCTTGTCTCTCCTGAGCTCTGTGCACGGCACCTGCTGGGCCGTGACAGTGTGGTGTGCAGAGGGCGTAGGCATCAGAATCCGGAGGCCACCACGGGGGACATAGCTGTGCCTGCCCTGCTGCCCGGGAGAGTGGTGGCATGAGCTAGCCTGCACCTCATGGCCTCTGCACCAGACGGCAGGCACTCTGTGGTCAGCTGCAGAGGCTATGAGGTGGCAGCGCCTCAGGGCTTTATAACCCAGATGAGAGCTGCTCTCTGAGCCGTGGCTCTGCTCCACGCAGTGGCTGCAGGAGGAGGCATGCTGGCATCCCTGGGACACAGCATCGCTGCACTCGCGGGTACCGACGGGCCTGCTCTGCACGTCCAGCCTCCTGCCCTGCCGAGCGAGATGAACCCTTAGGGGCCAATTGCCATTTGCTCCCCGCGGGCGAGCCCTCAGGGTAAACGCATGAGAGATGGGCTCTTGGGAGTCGCAGGAGCGCCCTCAATGACGAGAGTGTGTCCTGGATGGTGACCACAGAGCCAGCCAGTGGGGGCAAGGAACCCAGGGAGAGAGGCCAGGAGAGGGGATGTCCCCAGGTTTGGGTGCACGGGTGACTGGAGCCTAAAGTCCCTGGTCCCTCGGGTGTGACCATCAGGGTGGGCATGGCATGAGGTGAACCCAAGCGGGGGAAGAGGAGCCAGTCCATGGGCACATGTGCGAACCACGGAGGCGTTTAGTCTGTGTGCATCAGGGAGGGTGGAAGAGAGCGGCTCTCAAGGTTGTGCCAGGAAAACCAGCTGGGCACAGGGAACACAGCGAGACCAGCCAGCACCCACCCACCCCGGCTCCCGGCTGTCACTGCCCTGCATCCACGCCGCAGGGTTCTGGGTCCCGAGGGCCCTTCCTCTCATCGACCCCGACCGCCCCCACTGCGTGGTTCTCCCACACTGTTGCCGTCCTCCGCTCTCCGTTGTCAGCATCACGTTTCTCAGGGTCATCGGCTGGGCTCCTTGGGGTGGCTGTTGCGGCCGGGCGTTTAGGCTGAGAAAGCCAAGCCCCTGCAGTGTCGGTCAGGCACCGTCTCAGCAATTGTGGGTCTTCCCGCTGCGAAGCCCGTGTTCTGTTCACGTTGCCTCCTCCGCACGGTAAGGCAGCCACAGCGGAGTGACCCAGGCAGCAGAGGTCGCCCTCAGGATGCTGCAGCACCCCTGGAGTACTGGGCCCACGGAGGAGGGAGTCATGGTCCCGGAGCCCTACCACCTGGCCCTGTTTCTCGGAGTTTCTCAACTCTCAGGGTGACGTGGCCCTCGTGACAGACGTGCGAATACCCAATGCTGTCACTGAGGTGCCACCCGCAGCGGCCCGTGCAGTGGGTGGTGCCGACACAGGCTGGTCCAGGCAGGCAGAGGGGACTCGGCAAGGCCACCTTGCCAGCAGGTGCCCAGCTGGGGCTGGGTCCCGGGCTTTGGACCCAAACCAGTGGTCTCTTCACCATGCTTTGCATGCCGGCTTCAGGCTGAGCTGAAGGTGACTCTCGGGGGCAGCAGACCCCGGGCTGTCCGAGCCCTGGCAGTGGTGCCCTGGGGTAGGTCCTGCCCGCCAAGATGCCTTCCTGGGTTTCTGTGTTTACAGTTACCCCCTTGGAGAGCACTTAGCCAGATGGTGCCGGTGTGGCTCAGGCACCAGCCCAAAGCGCTCGCTCAGACCCTTGGCTTCCAGCTGCAGGCCTCACCTCAAAAACATGGAGCCTTATTCTTGGGTCTGAGAACTCTGGTCTCCACAGCCTCCATCTCCCACCTTTTCTACGTCTTCTTCCTACACTATTTCTTGGAATGAGACCTGGAGGTGTGTCTGCATGTTCTCAGAGCCCAGTTCTCACGTGCCTCCTTGGAAGCGGTGCTGTGAGACCAGGCGGTGCCGTCTCTCCAGGGCATCCTTGAGCCAGAGAGCACTCAGGGATCACTCGGGCTTATTTTAAGGAGGGTGAGCAGCTTCCGTCATCTGCAAGAACAATGATAACCAAGGGAAAAGAAGAGGGCTTTGCAAAAACGCAGAACTAAGCAGCAGACCCTGACCCTGTCTCCCAAGCCTGGGGGTAGGAACATTGCCTGCTCCATCCTTAATTTATTTAATCTTTACATATTCATGGGTTCCCTGCTGTGGGACACACATGCATTTTCAGGTGTGTGAGGCTGTGTTTCGTTCTCAGGCATCTGGTCGACCTGCAGGAGGACAGCCCATGGGGAAGGAGGTAACTGACTTTGTCCTGTCGATACTTGGAAGGACACAGGAATGAATCTAGGGACATCGGGGAGAACTCAGAAGTTCAAGTCACCCTTGAAAGTGAGCAAGATCACAGCTAGGAGGGGAGAGGGAATGCGTGTGGGAGGAACCCTCAGGTGCACCTGTGGAAGGCAGCACGTGACATGTGCGAACGACTGCACAGTTCTGTGGACTGGAACATGGAAGGGCCAGCCAGGTCTGGGGACTTGGGACCCAGGAAGAAAGCTCTCAAGACACAGGTGGGGCCACGTCACTGTGTCCATGCACAGCGATCCCCTGGGATGGCGGTCCAGGGACCATGATCATCCTCGGGCGCCAACTCCCCTGCACCACGACACCCCTGGGTCATGACTGTCCTAGGCCATGACTCCCACGCCAAGACTTCCCAGGGCCATGGCTCCCCGCTCCATGACTCCCTGTGCCTCGAGTCCCCTGCCCCTTACTCCCCACCCCACAACTCCCTGGGACATGACTCCTGGGCTGTGACTCCCCTCACAGTGACTCCCCACACCGTGTCTCCCCGCGCCGTGACTCCCCGTGCCGTGTCTCCCCGTGCTGTGACCCCCCCTGCCGTGACTCCCCGTGCCGTGTCTCCCCGCGCC
>NW_006159879.1:1222763-1225119 GCF_000334495.1 Tupaia belangeri chinensis
GCGCCTCCCCGCGCCGTAGCTCCCTGCGCCCCCGCGCCGTGTCTTCCCGTGCCATGACTCCCCATGCCGTGTCTCCCCGTGCTGTGTCTCCCCGCGCTGTGTCTCCCCGCGCCGTGTCTCCCCACACCGTGACTCCCCATGCTGTGACTCCCCCCGCTGTGACTCCCCCCGCTGTGACTCCCCGCACCGTGTCTCTCCACGCCGTGTCTCCCCGCGCCGTGACTCCCTGCAGCACGACTTCTCGGGACCATGAGTTCCCTGAGCGTGACTTCCTGGGGCCATGACTCCCTGCGATGGCCCTGTGTGACGACTTCCCTGCACCGAGTCTTCAGCACACCACGACTGGCTCATGCATCGTGATGTCATCCACAGGTCTGGATTTACTTTCATGTGGAAATAAGCCCAACGCAAGTGTGACTTCAAAAGTGACCATTCTGCCCCCCATCCCCTCCTCGTCCTCCCCGACACACGCCCCTCCAGACAGCGACTTGCCTGGTACCCGTCAATCGGAGAAGCTGGCACAATCACCCTTATTCAGGGTGACCAGACTCCTATACTCGGAAAGGCTGGTGGGTTTCGTCTGTGGCCTGCAGAGTCACATTGCAGGTTCAGCATCCGCTTTGGCCTGGTGACACTGCAGCCCAAGTGCTTCCTCTTTCCACACTGGCCGGGACCAGTGCTCCCTCCTCACCCAGACTGGCTCCGGCGGCCGGACCTCCACTCCTCACCCTCTCAGAGTGACCGTGAGTCTGCCAGAGACCCGCTGAGGTGGCGATGGGTGGTGACGCCGTTGGCCCCCAGCTCTGCAGGGGGTGCAGACGCGGGCGGCGTTGGACACAAGGGCTTCTGCAGCTGCTGGGCGCCTCCTGGCTGGACGCTGCTGGGCGTGTCGAGAACGGTCTTGACGTCTCCAGAGGAGACATGAAACGCTCACGGGTACCAGTCCCTCGGGCAGAGCTGGTCCCGTGTCCTGTCCTAACTCGTCCACATGCTCTGTCCACAGGAGCTACGGCCAAGGTGCGCCTGCAACTACTCACTAAGGGCCGCTGAGCGCTGGTCGGTGAGCGCTGGCCTGAGGACGAGTCAGGGAGAGGGAGGGCGGAGCTGGGTGGGCTCTGCCTGCAGTCAGTGGGGTCCCAGGAGGGTGCACTGGGCGGGCTGAGAAGGCAGGCGGAGAGGACAGAGTCCCAGCACTGCCGACTTCGCTCAGGAACCCCCATCTCCCCATGTCTGCTGCCAGGGGCTGCCAGGGGCTGCAGACTAGGCATCGTGGCTGGACATGGCCCTGGGGCTACTCTGAGGGCTGAAAGGTGCCTCGGTTCTGGGTATTTCGCCTCAGATAGGAGCAGCCAGGGCTATAGGGAAGCAGAGAAAATGAATGGCCCTCTCCTTTCAGAGGCCCTTCACTCTTCAGCTAAGACAGAGAAGTCCATTACAGGGAACAAACCCACTCTGAGAAGAGCAGGTGGTCCCCGCCTTTTCTCCCGTCAGGTGCTTGGGACTCAGTGGTGGGGCAGCTGGGGTCACGCCTTTGTGCCCTCCAGGCCACCCCAACTCCCTCCGTGCCCTCCAGGCCACCCCAACACACCATTCATGTGGTCTGGACTCGATCATTGGCACCCCGGAGCATAGTCCACTGGGGCGTCTGGGGACACGTCCATGGTATGACTGCACGTGGGATGTACATGACCGCGTGGGGCACCCAGAATCATCGTTGTGGATGAGGAAGGGTCCGAATGCCACCTGTCTGTCTCCTGGGAGATGCCGAGAGGACAGTGGAGCTGGCACACTCCACTGAGCCCGGGGACTCTGCCTGGGCTTCCCGTGTTCCTTTGTGTGACCGGGGGTGTCCCGTGGTCCTGCTGTTCCTCCTGCCCAGAGGACACTGGCTTCTGGCTCGCTGTCACCTGACGAGGAGAGGTCCCTCTGGGGAGTCCAAGACGAATGCCAGAGAGAGGATGTGGGAGAGGGGAGGCTGTTGCCTGACGCACCAGCTGCTCCGGGCATCGGAAGTACATCTGTGGGGGAGTGGAATGGGGGACTTGAAGCCCGTTTTCTAGAGAGGGGCAGCGAGATGGCAGAGACTGAGCTCCCCAGGTCTTCTCCCCCACTCTCAGCTTGGTGTCCGAGCTGGTGACTCGTGCTCCCTGGTTCCCCGTGCTCCCCGCGTCCTATCACGGACCGCAGGCTCAGCTGCTGCGTGGGGCACTGAGGGTCTGCGCGTGCTTCCGCCCTTGCTTGTGGGAGAAGAGGCACTCGCTGAGCGCGAGTCCACGCTGACACGATGCCAGTGCTGCGCCCGTCACCCCGGCCCCACGGCTAGATCCGGCACCCCTAGACCCTCAGCGCCGTCTGG
>NW_006159879.1:1225455-1227035 GCF_000334495.1 Tupaia belangeri chinensis
ACACGATGCCAGTGCTGCGCCCGTCACCCCGGCCCCACGGCTAGCTCGGCTACCTCGAGCCTCTCGGCACTGCTGGTTTTGATTGAAGGGAAAGGGTTCTCAGAGCAGCAGAGCAGAAGTCGCCAGTGGTAACCCGCAGAGCGACTGGCACCTCCTCGCCCGGCTCGGCTTCACTGCACACGGAACACGGGTCTCCCCTGGGCTCGCCTTGGCAGGGAGGGCGAAGTTGCAGGGCCTCCTCGGGGTCCACCCCTTACAAGTTGCCACGCAGAGGCTTGGGGAGGGGGTCTGCCCAGACTTCCTGCCGACCTCCTGAAGCTGCAGCCTAACCTGCCCTTGGCCAGCACGAGGGAAGCCACGTGCTCCTGGCAGCCAGGTGCCCCCTGCGAGGAAGAAAGTGGGTCTGATAAATGACCCGTGCCTCGGTGAGAAATAGGTTAATGCATCATCTCCCCCAGGTACTGGCACGCTCGCAGGGGAGAGGGAGGCCGAGGGCAGGTTTCCAAGCCGCCTCCGGCTTCGATCTTGCAGATGACCTGCCCGCGACTGCAGGGCCGCTGGCCGCACCTTCCCGCCAGCCCCTCAGCCATGGGATTCAGGAGGGAGGGAGCCGAGCTGTCTGTGTGTCCCCGGGAGGGGAGGTGGCCCACAAAGGCCATAGGTGTCCAGTGGAGGTCCTGGGGGCCCTCATGACTCATCGGGGTGGATGTGCTGATGCCAGGACCCCACCCCTGCCGCGGCGCCGAGGCCCTGGGGGCCCCCAGGCTCTTTCTGCAGAGTCTTCAGCACGTCCTTTCAGGAGCCCCAGAGCAAGGCCAGACGGGGCTTTCCGGGGCGAGCGGCAGCCCCCATTGCTGTAGGGCCAGGACAAGGAGACCCCTCCTCTGGCGAGGCCCACGGAGAGCCTGAGCACCGCGTGGAGCTGGCAGGCCTCTCTGAGAGGTTGGGCCCCTGAGCTGGCCTTGGGCTCTGTGGCCAGCTCTCCCTGGGAAGCCCACATGCTCCGACCCTACTAATGCAGGGGCCTGGTCGGGGCCGCCTGGTCTCTCCCCTGGCCTCGCTCCTGCCAGGACACCCTGTGCCCTCCTCGGGCAGCCGGAGGGAGCCATCCCTGCCACGCTGCCTGCTGACGGAGCTTCGTGTCGCGAGCCCCGGCCTCTGTGGGCTTTGACTGGCCTCTGGGAGAATGCCGGCGCTGGTTTTGAAGCTTGCTGCTCCGGTGGTCTGGAGACCCTTTCCTCGCATGGCTTCTCGCTGAGCTGGGCCACGTCAGCCAGGCGGCCACTTCGTGTCCACACCCTGCCAATGTCAGGTCGCCAGAGCCCTCCAATACTCACCCCTGGAAGCCCAGGCAAGGCGAGAGCTGTGTCCTGGGAGAAAACTCATCAAAAAGGCGTGTCAGGGGGAACTAGCAGTTAGCGTAATGGCTATGTCGCTGGACTCCCACGTAGTCGACCGCGGTTCGCGTCCCAGACCCGGTGGCTTAAAACTCACGCCGGGCGCGTGTGCGTGTGTGCCCAAGATCCCAAGAGGAGAATGGAGGAGAAGGGATTGCGGCGTGACCATCCCCTCTGGGGGGT
>NW_006159879.1:1227093-1253633 GCF_000334495.1 Tupaia belangeri chinensis
CGCGTGCCCTGCAGTAAAAAACCCCAAAAAAAGAAAAAAAAAAAAAAAAAAAGGCGTGTCAGGGAGGGCCTGGAGTAGAGCCAGCGTGCACTTTCCCCAAGTCGTGGCTCCCACGTGCTCCCTCACGGGAGGCAGCCGGCCCGGGGCTGCGCAGGGCGCCCACCTGTGGTTATGGGGTTGCAGGAAGCCGAGCTCGGGCAGTGAGGCTGGGGCTCTATTCTCCGCAGGACGGCTCTCCGAGCCCCAGGGCCCTGGCCACCCGTGAGACAGTGTCACCAGCTCTTCCTGAGTCTCCAGGATGCTCGGGGTGTCAAGTGGATTCAACGTCTTGGAGATGCGGCTGGCCCTACGCTGAGGCAGGGCAGGCCCGTGAGCCTGGCTCGTCTCTCAGCACCAAGAACATGAGCTAAGAAAATCCCACATGATGCTAAAGGGGTCGGGAACCAGCCAGAGTGCCGCAGGTCAGAGTGTGGATGGTGTCTGCAGCAGAATAAGCCACGGCACGGGGATCAGAGGCCAGGTGCAGGGCTCGCGGCCGTGAGCGCGGACACTCCGGTGAGCGTCTGGACAGACAGGCCTCCCACACAGGGTCCCCTCCCTGAACACTGCGCTTTAGGGGCCGGGCCGAAGTCCCGCCACACGTGGGGCCAAGCTACTGCTGTCCCACGGAGAGTGCAGGGGCCAAGGAGAGCACTGTGGCAGATGACCTGCAGCTGGGGACAAGGCCCACGCCTGCAGGGTGATGTCACGGGGCTGGGGGGCTCAGCCCCGGCAGAGGAAGCAGTGAAGGTGAGCCTGTTCTAAGCCTGAGCCTTGCAAGGCCGCGTACTCTCTCATGTCTCTCTGTCTCTCCCTCTGTCTCTCAATTCTGCCACAGCTCTGTCGACAGGCCCAGGAAGAGGCCCAGTTAAACAAGCACAAGCCCCCCAGAACCAGCCAGCCCCCCACCTGCACCTGACAGGCTCCCGGCCAGCCGAGGTGGCCGAGGCTCCCCGGGGAGTGGCCGAGCCCACTCTGGGCTCTGTGAGAAGCGGAGCCGTGGTGCGGAACCGCCGTGTCTTGGAGGGTGCGCTGGGCTGTGGGAGCCGCTCCAGTCTCACCGGGAAGTCGGAGCAGGCAAACGAGACCTCGGTGGGACTCGTGCACTTTCTCGTAGGGACACAGGGAGGCCAGAGAGGGCTGTGGGCAGGGAAGCAGCTGCCAAACTCGGTCCTCTGCAGGGTGACCCTCGGAGCCGGTCACGGCAGCAACGTGTGCAGAGGCTGTGCCAGGGCACAGGGTGTGGTGGGGACCCCAGGGGCACCACCTGAGTGCTCCGCCTCTGCTGCCTGCTCCCTTGCTAAACTGAATCAACCTTTCTGTGTTTTAGACCCCTGAGTGTTTGGGGTGGGCTGAGTAAGAGGCTGCAGCCTCCAACCATGGTCCCAGATCCCACCAGAGCGGTGACAAAGACGCACATGCTCCTTAAGGAAAGTAAGCCACCGTGAATGACAAATGCACTGGAGGCCACCTGCTCGGGCAGTCAGGTGTGAGCTGACCCGCAGCGCTGGAGGCCATGTTCGCATCCCAGGTCAGACTGAGAACCCGCCAGATCCTGGAGAGCTGGAGGACTGGGAAAGGGGATGGCAGCACGAAGTGACACTGCCAGGTGTCCCCAGTGTCACACGTGTGTGCCTCCTCTATTGTGAATGAAGTACATGTCACCCGCTTCAAATGCGTCTGGTGTATCAGAGTGTGGTCCATTGTCTGCGTCCATTTTGCATTGCGAACACAAATACCTGCAGCTGAGTGGGGGCCAGTGGCGTGGCTGCTCCTTCTCCTGCCCCCCGCTAGCCCGAAGGCCAGCTTTCCAGTGTGTGGTCTGCTTTCCACCGAGTGCACGGCGCTTCCACACCGCCTCCATGCTGGTCTGCAGGCACATGTCCGTGACTGCAATGTGCCCGCCCAGCCTAGCCACCCGGCCGCCGCCCAGCCAGCCGCCTCCTGTGTCCTGCTACTGACGGTGTGCTTTCAGTGCGTCTCCGTGCACTGCACCCTTGTTCGGTCTTTTTTTTTTTTTTTTCTTTTCTTTTTTTTTTAATTTGCCAGAGAGTGTGTGTGCTCACTGGAGAGAGAGAGAGAGTGGAGAGAGGGAAGTGAGAAAGCACCTCTTATGGGGGTGTGTGGTCATACCACAATCCCTTCTCCATGTCTCCTTTTGGAAATTCTGGAGCACACACATGTACCTGGCATGTATTTTTATTTCTTTTTCTTTCTTTTTTTTTTTTAGAGATAGATTTTTGCTATAGGGTGCATGTGTTTGCCAAAGAGACAGAGATAGAGAGATAGAAAGCAACATCCACTAGGGGGATTCTCTTGGGATTCTGGGCACACATGCACACATGCTTGGCATGAGTTTTAAGCCACTGGGTCCGAGATTCAAACTGTGGTTGACTACCTGGGGGTCCAGCGATGTGACCAATACAGCATCTGCTGGTCCCACCCAGCCTGTCGGCCAAGCTGTCGAGTCCCGGACTTGAACCGTGCCCTTGGCTGTGTGGGATCCAACTGCCTGCCACCATGCCTACAGCCGGCCCTTCCCCTGTTCTTCAGATGCCAACTCTCTCACCTACTCAGACACACTCTCCCCTACACGTCTCCAGTCTAAATTCTGCATCGTCTGCCCCCTCTATTGTTTCATCTCCAACAGCAGAAACATGTGATTTATCTCTACCCTCTAACAGCCCTTCCCTGGCTTCCTTTGTTCTCGCTATCTGCTTCCCACGGCAGAGGCCGAGACAGGGCAGCTGGCCCCCATCGCTCTCTCCCTGCCCCCCGTACTCCCCGCTCCCAGGGCCGTCTGGGCGAGGTCTCCAGTGATGACCCTCTGCTTCGGTGACCGCTGTGTCCGCCCACCCACTGGTGCCCACTGGTGTGGACTGCAGCGAGGGGCGGGCTCCGAGGCCTTAGCTCCTTGTGTGCGTTCATGGCTGGAGCTGAGGCGAGGCAGGCTGGTCCCCTGGGGACACGGGAGCAAACCTCCAGCCGCCTGTGACAGTCCCGACTGGTCTCTGCCCTGGAGAGATGGCATTGCAGTCAGAGGACCCTGACCTTGTCCCCTTCTGAGTGGAACAGGGACGGGCTGTCCACCTCCCAATGTGCTTGGTACCCCAGCCCAGCCCAGCGGCCCATATGCTCAGGACGGTGGGAGCCCACCTCCTGTCAGCGTGCACACTGCGGCCGGCCTTGGCCACCGGAGCTGTCTAGGGTAAGGGGACCCTTCCCACCGAACCTCGTTTTACAGTGAGAGGAGCCTACCTCCTGAATCAGGCCAGGTTCCCCGCCTGCCTGGGGTCGGGGGGATGGCCGTGCCGCAGTCTCTTGTCAGGGTTTCGGTCACACACACATGCGCTTGGCCTGAGTTTTAGGCTGCCGAGTCCAGGGTTTAAACTGCAGTCGACGTCGCGTCTGCTGGCGCCCACATTCAGGTTTTAATTGCGTATCCCCAGGGCCCGCAGGGCGGCTGAAGTCTCAGGTTGTTCCAGCTACAAAGGAAAACATTCACCAGTCAGGCCGTGGGCATTCCTAAAACGGCAGCCTAGTGGGACTTCCCCCCCCCACCCCAAATGTTCTTCAATTCCAAGGAGGTACACAGGAGGTCGGATTCACCATTCTGCACTTTCTACGAGCGCCGCTCGGCAGTGTCAGTGCACTCCCGTTGTGGCTCAGCCATCAACGCCTCCTCACCCTGCAAAGCAGAAACTCTGTTCTCCCGAAGTCAGCTGTCCATGCCCCACCCGGCTCCCGCACACCCCACCCGCCTTCTTCCCCTAAGAGTCGGCCTGCCCGGATACTTCGCACACGTGAATTCACACTGCGTTTCTTGGTGTGACTGGCATATCTCTATCTCGCTCAGCACGCTGTGCTCTGGGGTCACCCTGTCTGCAGGTCCATCCAAACTGCCCTCCTCTCAAAGGCTGACATGTGTGCGTGTGCATGTGTGTGCGTATGCATGTGTGCACGTGTGTTCCTGTGCGTGTGCATGTGTGTGACCTTCTGCTCACCCATTTCTCTGCTGATGGGCGTCCCGCCTCCCCTGTCCCAGTGGCGGCGAACGGCGCTGTCGTGAGCAGGCATGGTACCTTTCCAACCCTGTCTTCCGTTCTCTGGGGTGTGCTCCCGACGTGGGACCGCTGCGTCACCTGGTCACTGCCCCTAAACTTCCTGGAGAGTCTCCGCCGCTTTCCTAGCACTGCGCCATCTTTATCCTGCCTACAGAGCTTGAGGCATTCCGTCCCTACCTTCTCTGCCCTTGCTTGATAGTGGCCATTCCTGAAGGCCCTGGGGTGCGAGGACACCCTCCAGCGTGTTGGAGCAGCCATGCCGGCAGAAACAGGCCTGTGGGAAGCCTATCCAGGGGGTGCTGACCAGTCCCCGCTCTCTGTCTGGGTTGTGAGCAGTCGTCCCCAGGTGTGTGGGTGTCAGTGCAGTTCAGATGGAGAAACCCGGCCCTGCTCCACACACATCAGTCCCCTCCCGGGACCCTCCAGGCAGCGGGTGTACGTGGTATCTGTGGTCTCCCACGGCAGCCCACCGCCCGCCGACTTGCATTGGTGCGCATTTTAGATCTGGTCTGCGCCTTTCCCAAACAAGACCTTGCGGCACCATGGGGTCGAGGGTTCCTGACCACTGGCACAGTGCTGCTGTCACGGGTGCTCCTGTGACCCTGGAGAGGCAGGCAGGCGAGCACATGCCAAGCCACGTGTGCACCCAGGCTGGGCGCCTGTGCTGGGCTCACCTCCGCACAGCCAGAGCTCTCGAGTCCCGGGTCCCGGGTCCCGGGTCCCGGGTGGGTGGGCAAGGGCAGGCAGCTGAACCATCTTCGAGGAGCTCAAGCGGGCAGCGAGACTGCACAGGCACTGCACTGAGCACGTGCCAGGCGCTCCGCTGTGCTGAGAATCCTGGTTATCGTTCGACTGAGTCTTCACCCCTCGCCAGCCACTCTTCCGCTCGGGCCCCACACCACACTGCGCCGTGGCCTCGTGGGGCTTCAGTGTCACCCTGTGCAGAATCTCGGCTACGAGTG
This sequence comes from Tupaia belangeri chinensis, assembly GCF_000334495.1. Lineage (NCBI taxonomy): Eukaryota > Metazoa > Chordata > Mammalia > Scandentia > Tupaiidae > Tupaia > Tupaia belangeri. The sequence continues at coordinate 1,232,159 of NW_006159879.1, forward strand.
GGCTCTCAGGACGCTGCCGCATCCACATTTGGTCACACTTTCTTAAAGAATGAGTCACCAAAGTGTCTAAAATAAATGAAAATTGGCAGTTAGCTCTTGCTGCCACTGAACTCCGTAGGAAGGAATCGGGGACTTGGTCTTCCTTTTATCATTTTTATGTTTCATTGTAATGAACGCGGTGTGCTCTGGGTACGCTGCAGAGTGGCGGGAGCTAACTGCGTACTTCGTCACCTCCAGTCGGCGAGTCTCACACTGGATCAGGGTACTGCCCGTATTTCACTGCAGGCCCGGCTGCGGAAAAGCCAGGTCACTGTGCAGGCATTTAGTGGACGCAGGGCGGCGCGGGAGAGGGCGACACGGAGCCAGCTCTTGGTCGCCCAGACTTCCTCACATGCTGTCCGCCGGGCGCACGTGTGGGACGCTTCCCACAGCGCGGCAGAAGCCTGCCTTGGCGGGCAGTCTCCTCTGCAGAGCACCCATGGCTGCCATCTCGGCGCTTCACCAGCGCGGAGAGATGGTAGCCAGAGGGATAGTGCCTGCGACTGCCAGGACACCTGGGCGCGGAGTGCTGGCGCTGGGCTCTGATGGCCCCAGAACCCAGGCCGCAGTGCCCAGAGGAGAGCACCAGAGGGGTCCCCTGTCATTTACGCAGAAGCCTCATGGCCTGGTCCTGTATCACCCCGGAGTTGGCTACTCGCCCCCGCCCTCCTCGGCAGCGTTTGTAGCCCCCCCGGGCGGCGTTTTTAGCCACTGTCGCCATTTCACCGTCCTCCAGGTTGTCACCACACCCTTAGCCACCGTGGACTCTGCGAGGCTCCTGGGCGCGGCCTCCGTGAGAAGCCGCTCCTCTGGCTTTGCCTCGGGCCAGTTCCCGTGTCTCCCACCGCCTCTGCTCCCACGGCTGCACACCTGCAGCCTTCACTCCATTGCACTGGTGAAGGCGCCCGGGGGAAGCTGTGTGAGAGCCGTGTGGGGACAGCCCTCGGGGACCACGCGGTCCCCAGGACCTCTCTCCAGTCCAGCCCTCCGTGGGTGCCTGAAGCTCCTCTGCCCAGATCTGGGTATCGGCAGAGTCCTGCAAAGCTGAGCGCCCCAATGTGTGGCCTTTGGACAAGTCTGAGCTGTGTCCCTGGAGTGCGGGCTGCCAGCAGGAGCAGCTGCTGGCCCCGACGTGGCATACCCGCTACAGCAAGCCGACGTGGCATACCCGCTACAGCAAGCCCCTCCTCTGACACCCACTGAGAGACCGGACACGTGTGTGTGCATGCGTGTTGGGTCTGGATGTCTCCCTGAGGACACGCATGGCACTTGCCCTGGTGCACATCATCCCGTCAGCTCCCACGATGCCTCTAGGAAGCAAGTGCGTGTCCCAGCACCTCACAGATGAAGAGATTGAGGCAGGCAGGTCATGGTTCGAGCCCTGGCCCTCGCATCACCTCTGCTGCCTCCAGCCGGATGTCCTGAGGCGGGAGACAGCAAGCTTGTTCCCAAGGCTGTTTTTCAGGGACTGAGGCTGACGTGGAGGCCAGTAGGCAGCAGCTAGGCCCGGACCGGGCCTGTAGTCTGGAGTCCTGCAGGTCCCTGTGGGAGTCTGTGTGCAGGACAGCCCTTGATCGGGAGCCTGGCATCCCGGAGCTGCCGTTGGGTGGGGACAGAGCAGGGTGCCCTGGTCCCCCTGTACATTGCCCTCTGCTCGGGGACAACTGGGACACTGACCTCCTGTCTTGTCGCTGCTTGGAGCCGCTATTCTGAGGCTTCCCCGTCGGAGGTGGGAGGAGATGGTGTGGGTTTCTGTCCTCCACGGGCAGTGGGACGCGGGGGTGCTGGGACCTGACCTCTTGCCTGTGCACCGGCTAGATCCCCTTGTGTCCTGTGTGCACCTGTGGATTTCACTGCTGAGTAACCTCGCTGCCGTGTTCCGGATCAAGAGCCGGAGGGGTTGGCAGGCAGCTAGTGGGTAAGTGCTGGACTTCCACGTGGTCAACTGCCGTCCCATAACCGGCAGCTTGAAACTCATGCAGAGAGTGCGTGCATGCCCAAAATCCCAAGAGAAGAGTGGAGGAAAAGGGATTGTGTGTGCCATCCTCCGGGGGGTGATTTCTCACGTTCTGTCTCCCCCGTGAGCGTATGTGCCCTATAGACAACATCTCTCGAAATAAATGAGTGGGTGAAAAGGGGGCCTCTGCAAGGGGGCCCGGCCATGCTCCTCCCTTGGTGTGCCCGTGACGGCACCGCCCACAGTCGTACCTGCAGGTGGTGGTCAGCGCCCAGGCTCTGGCTCCGACTCTGGCTGGGAAGGGCACGCAGGCGGGGGCTCCCCAGGTGCCGGGCAGCCCTCACGTGGACTGGGGAGGGCGGCCAGCAGGACCTGGAGGGAGAGGGCGTGGAGTGCAGCGGCGCTAAGTGGCCCGCCTGCCCGCTGTCTAGGCTTGTGGATTCTCCCCTGGGAGACGGTGACCCCAAAGGCACCCGTCCGTAGCTGGACATCGGGGCGGCGGCGTGAGCTGGCTCTCCACCTGCCGGTCCCTGTTCAGGCCGAGGCCTCTCCGCACTGCAGCGTGGGGCAGCATAGGGAGGGGCGGTGCGTGGCCCCTTCAGCCTGGTGAGGCTGCTCTGGGCATTTCCGCCTGCAGGAGCACACAGGCTTTGCACACAGGCCCAGAGCAGCGGACGGGGCCGTCCTGTCCTGGAGCTGGCAGAGTGACCTGGGGAGGCCAGGTGCTCTGGAGATGGTCCTGCTGGGAGGACCGGCTCAGGGTGTGCGCTGCCTTGCTGCGGGGGCCTCGTGCTCCGTAGAAAGGCAGTGTGAACTCGGTCCCTTTCTACCCTGTAGCCCATGCCCTGCGGCTCTCGTTGCTCCTCTGGGGCCTCATCCAGGGCTACCCTCGGCCTGGCAATGCCAGCCTACGAAGCTGGCCCGTGGGCGCCTGCAGAGAGCAGGTGGGAGGGCTTCTGCCCCACCCAGGGCAGGCCTGACTTGGGGAAGCCCAGAGCTGGGCAGATGGTCCGTGTTAGGGGAAGTGCTGAGGGGAGGGCCAGGCTGTGGCTCTGGGACTGCGACGTCCTGGACGGCGGGCACAGGGGTGCTCATGCCCCACCCTGTGGGCATCCCAGAATTACCCCCAGATGTAGGCCCGGGCTCCTGCCTCCTCTCCCTGATCAAGAAACCACACATCCGCAGGCATATGCACGTGGGCCCGTGAAACCACGCCGACCTTCGACCCAGACACGTGAGCACCCGGAGCCCCCTGGAGGCTGGTGGTCGGGCTGGTCACCCCTCCACGGGCTGCCGCTCGTTCAGCCGTGAAGCAGAGGTAGCACCTTTTCTCCAGATCTTTGAAACAGTAGAAAAGTGTGCGGCACGCCCTTTCGTGTCCGGCTCCACTGGGGACAGGCCCTGACTCCCCTGCTCCAGCGAGGAAGCAGTCTGGCTTCTCTCTGCACTGGTGCCCATGGAGACGCTGACCGAGAGCTGCGGCAGGGCAGGCAGGGGATGGGGCCCAGGAGGGAGTGAGCTGAGGGACAGGGGCCGCCAGGCCGCCAAGAAGGTGTGGCGGAGCTTCAGAGATAAAGGAGTGAAGGGCAGGGTCAGGGATGGTGGCGGTGGTCCCCAAGGAAGCGCTCTGGGAGGTGACGTTCCACTGGACCTGACCAGAGTGGGCTTTGGGCTCCGGTGGGTGGAGTTGGGGCCCTGCGTGAGCCCTCAGCGAGGGGCGGGCAGGCCAAGTAGAGGGCCCGACCCTGGAGTGAGTGAGGAGGAGCAGGAGGGGATGGGAGGGTGGGGACACGAGGGCTGGGCAGGCCCCACAGCCTGGGAACAGTGTGGTCTGACCTGGTTCCTGAGGTGAAGCCCTGCGCGTGGAGGCTGCACACTGCACACATCTCAGAGATGCGCCAAGTGTAGGTCAGCCTGGTGAAGGCCCGTGGGAAGGGCTAGGCGATGTGTGTAGATGCAGGTGGTATAGACCAAGCCGGGCAACACCTAGGTTTTGAAGACCTGGTTAGACAGGGAACAGCGTGGTAAAGGACCAGGGTCCTGCGGAAGGCGCTGTGAGGTGGTGCGTTTACTGAGCTGGGGGACGGCACGTTGGACTCTGATCGCTTTTGCTCCTTCTTAAAAATTTGCCAGAAGACACACGTGCTCTGGAGAGACAGAGAGATGGAGTGAGAGAGTGCCCCAGGGGACGGCCAAGCTGCAGTCCTCTCTCCTCTCTCTCTCCCTCCCTTCAGGAGTTTGGGCACGCATGCGCACACGCCTGGCGTGTTTCTCAAGCCACCATGTCCAGGACCTGAACTGCGAGGGTGGCCACGTGGGAGCCAGCTGCCTCCACCGTACCACTGGCTCTCGCTTCCTTTTTACATTGAGGCTTAGCTGACATAGACCAGGCGGGCACATTTCAGGGGTAGAGCGCGGTTCTCAGTACATGTGGACGACACGTAACCGTCAGGCCAGGGGAATAAGCTCACCGCCTGGACGTGGAGCACGCTGGGCCGTGGCTTCGGGAGCCCGCGGAGGGCCGCCAGCTGCAGCTGCTCTGTGGCTCTCTGGCATTCACGTGTGTCCCCACCTGCTCTCTGTACGGCTAACCGAGCTCCCCGGCCTCTGGCCTCCGCCAGTCAGCTCTGCCCTCTGCAGCCACGTGTCAGCTCCCACCGACGAGAGGGCAGGCGGCTCCTTTCAGAGCCTGGCTCACGTCGCTCAGCCTTACTTCCCCCGGGTGTGCTGTGTCATTGCAAATGGCAAGCTTTCGTGCTTTATAACGGCTTACTACTGTTCCGTGGCGTATGCAGGCCAGAGTCCCCTCACCCGGTCATCAGTCATGAGCACTCGGGTTGACTCCGTGTCCTGGCTGCAGCGAGCCCCACTGCGGTGAACGTGGGCGCGTGGCCGCCTCTACGGCTCGCGTTCCTCTGTGTGTTTACTCCTGGGAACTGGACCCTCGGGGTTCTAGCGTTTGGGAGGAGCCTCCGCCTGTGCTCTACAATGGCTGAATCCATTCCGACAGCACAGCCTCGCCAGCACTGGCCACTCCCGGTTTTCGGCTTGCCGTTCCCCAAGGCGCGAGGTGGGGAACGGGCCTCGCTGCGCCTCTGACCCGCATCTCCCGGTGGCTGGCGATGCTCGCGTTTTCTGGAGGTGCTCGCCGTGTGACCTGCGTACATCTCTGCAGCACGCACTGCTCTTCTGCCCACACCGGCCTGCTCAGAGAGGACGTCCGATATGCATCAGCTGGCTGTGCCGGTGCGCGTCCGGGTCCCTCACTGTCCTGGTCACTGCTGTCTGGCCTAACGGGGAGCTGCAAGGACCTGCCGTTCTGGAGGCTCTCCCTACTGACCGTCTCTCTCCTGTGTGGAGCTTCAGTGTGGTGCAGTCTCACCTGTCTATTTTTGCTTTCTTCTGTGGGTTTGAAGTCTTATTTTAAACATCTTTGCTTAGAGCACCGTCCTGAAGCACCCCTGCATTCTAGTGGTTTAGTGGCTGTGGGTCATATGTTTCTCTCTTCAGTCCGTTTTGAGTTGGTATTTACGTATGGCGAGAGGTAGGGCTCGAGTGTCACTCTTTCGCATAGGGATGTCTAGTTCCTAGCACGATTTGTTGAAGAAATGGCCCTCTCCCAGTGAATGCTTTTGGAACCCTATCCACAACCCAGCTGGTTATTTGTGTATAGATTCGGTCCTGAGTTCTCTGTTTGTGTATAGATTCGGTCCTGGGTTCTCTGTTTGTGTATAGATTCCGTCGTTGGTTCTTTGTGTATAGATTCGGTCCTGGGTTCTCTGTTTGTGTATAGATTCGGTCCTGGGTTCTCTGTTTGTGTATAGATTCGGTCCTGAGTTCTCTGTGTATAGATTCGGTCCTGAGTTCTCTGTTTGTGTATAGATTCGGTTCTGGGTTCTCTATATGTTTATAGATTTGGTTCTGGGTTCTCCATGCTTTGGAAAGCCCTAAGGTGGGGTGTCCAGTCAGGATCTGCGAACGGAGACCTGAGTGAGGAGCTCTGTCAAGGTGAGGGTAGGAGCCTGGATGCCAGTCATGTGGCGGTACTTCCGTTGCCATCCGAGGGTGGGTCGCCTAGGGAGTGAGTGACATAGAAAAGAGGCCAGAGGCTGAGCTTTGAGATTAGGAAAGCAGGCGCTGGGAAGGGAATGCAGAAGCAGCTTCTAGGGAGGTGGAAGGAGGGCCAGGAGGATGGCGGCCAAGCGAAAAGACATTCCAAGGACGCAGAGCTCGAACGTGCCAGTGCTGTGATGCACGAGAGCTGGGCTGACAGTGGTCTCCTCGGGATTTGGCTGGAGGGAGCTTTCGGTAGCTCAGATAAGAGCAGCTACGGGTGATGGCTGGCTCGTGTGGAGGTAGAAGAAGGGGCTCCAGATGCCGGTCCTGCCAGGAGACAGGGTCGTAGTCAGAGAGAAGATGGCGACTATTGCATTATCATAAGCTGGGTAGGAGACGGTGTGATCGGGGGGAATTCTACGTGCGGAAGAGCTGGGGGTGACCGTAACGGCACTCTGAGTAGGCGAGGCAGGGCGTGATGCAGGGAACAGCGGCCTTAAATAGAACGTGGGCGTGCCGTGTGTCCACAGAGCAGAGCAGCAGCGTGCACGGGCAGAGGAATAAGTCAGGAGATCGCTTGGTGGAAGCGTGACATGTGTGACATGGGAGTCATACTTTGTTCTGTCTGACTAGAGACTGGAGAAAAAAAGGGTGTCCTCTGGCGGGGGGGCTCTTCAGCACATCGCGGCCGTCCTAGGTGGTGTCGAGGTTCCAGGAAAGCCGTGTGGCTGTAAATCTGCGAGGCTAGCACAGCCGTGCGTCCGCGTGCGTGTGCAGATGTGCGTGTGGATGCTTTAGCCGAGCATGCACAGGCGGTGTTGTCTGCAACCCAGCCTGGGTCCTTCCAGGCAGGAATGTTGGAAGAAGTGTGGAAAGACGTTGGAGAGGCGTGTGAGGGGCACTTCGGAGAGTCATGGCTCCTGGTCCCACTCGGGAAATGCGGCTCTGAGGGCTACGAACCGTGAAAACTGGCAGGGCGAATGGACCGAGGTTCCAGCGAGGGCAAAGATAAATTGTATCTGAGGGTCTAGAATGAGTGATGGGAAGATGGAGGGCTCAGAGGCAGGTGCTTGTAATCCAGCGTTTCAGGACTGCATGATTATTGACATGACGAGGTCTTGGTTTGGCCCTGGGTGAACAGCTTATCCAGGGGAGGCGTCCACAGGAGATGTTCTGAGAAACGAGGTACTGGGTAGGGGACCTGATATTGGTGTTCCCAACCCCCATAGCTCCGTGTTGAAATCTCCCCCACACCCTGGTGTTGGGGGCCTTCGGAGATGGGTAGGTGGGGCCCTCAGGAATGGGCTTAGTGCCTTGTTAAAGAGGCCCAGGGAGCTTGCTCTTCACTCGGCCACTGTCAACACAGCAGCAGATGTCGTCTACACGGTGGGGGAGGGGCTCTCCTGGATGCCAGCTGCGGGTCCTTGAGCAGAATGTGACCCAGCTGGGCGTACAGCCGTGGCAGCCAGGGCTGGCCACGCCAGTGTCCTCAGAGTGGCGGCTCTGCACTGGTGCTGGGGGAGCAGGAGGGAAGGGGCTGCCATGAGCTCGACCTCTGCTGTGTGGCTTGAGCACAGGCAGGAGGATTCACCGCCACGGGAGGGAGGAGGTACGCAGGTCAAGTGGCAATCATGTGGCTAAGGCACAGCTGAGATGGGGTGGGGCACGAGAGGCTCCAGAGGCCCTGAGCACGCCTGTGTCCTGAGTGTGGACGCGCCTCTCCAGAGAGAGGACTTCCAGGTCCCCCGGCAGGCTCTGGATCTTCGTTGCCTGTGTGGTCCTCCCTGTGAAGGGTAGGCACTCACCAGGGAACGGCCGATAACCCAGCCAGCCTCTGCTGCCCAGGACGAGAAACTCAGCCTCGGGGTCTCGGGAGGCAGAAGAGACAGTCATTTGGGGTGAGTTGGGTGCTCGAGGGTGTGGCTGGAAGAGCACAGGCTCTGGGGTCAGAAAGAGCCGGTTCTGACCTCTGACCCCTGCCTTCCAATCAGAGCATGCTTGTCATTTATTTCTGTCTGTAAACTTGCTTTCTTTTCCGTGAATGCGGGCGCTGATGCAGGACGCACGTGCAGGGCATACGCGAAGGTTAATGAAATGCCACGTGCTTGTTTCCTCTGTTCACAGAGGACACACTGGAGTCAGGGCCATTCAATGATACAATGACTGGGTTCGAACCCAAGCTCCACCAGCTTTAGCAATGCCGGGACTCTCTCCGCCCGTCAGTGCCTGCTGCGGGCTCTCTCTCTCTGATGACGTGGTTTTGAACGGCCAGCTCTGCCCATGTGCTCACGGACATCTGGTTCGCAGACGCTGAGCAGCTCTGCAGATCATACCTGTCCCGGCCCTCGGTGTGCTCCCCCGTGCAAGCTCCGTATCCCTGCTCTGTGCTGCAGACCTGCTGTGTGCCTTGCAAGGACTGTCTCTCGATGCCACGGCAGGTGAGCACCAGAAACCACATCCAGGCATGACTTGAGTCATGAAAGGCTAAAGACAGATGGCCATGGGGCCGGGGCCCTGGGCCGGGGTCGCACCTCCTGGGGGTCTTCGACAACAGGCCACGAGGCCTGATCTCAGTTCCTGAGGAGCCGGAGCCAGAGAAAGCATATCGGATTAGGGTGCGAGGTCCGAGGAGGTCTGGAACTGAGAGGTGGAACGAGACCCTCCTCTTGGGCTGGGGAGAGGCTAACAGAGCCCCTGCCTGTGAGCAGCCGCCTGTGGGCCCAGAGCAGTGCTCCCTGTCCGCACACTTAAACCAACCGGGGCTCTTATAGCCAACCCCAGGGCCCACGGTGCTCTGAGACCCGCCAAATCTAAAGGGGTCTTCGTGCCGCAGTGCACCTCAGCCTCGCCTAGGGGCATCTGGGGCCAGTGCTCCCGAATGTTCCCTAGGTGGTCTCCCCGCACAGCTAAGACAGAGAGCTGCTGCCCTGCAGGGCGAGGAGGCCCTGGTAGGGGAGGCGCCGGCTCGCACTGGGATGCCCAGAGCCGCGGTGGGAGGTGGGATCCAGACCAGCAGTCTCAAGCTGAGACGGGCCTCCCAGCCGTGTCTTCCCACACTCCCAGGGAATGTCAGGTCCTGGTCAAGGAAGTCTGCTTTTCTGTTCTTCCTGGAGCCCCCGCCCCACCCCACGTAATGTCTCACCTGCATGAAATTCTTGCCGCCACGGCCCTGTCCTGCCTGAGACGCCGCCATGTCCTGCAGCCCTCTCCTTCTAGGTCCCGTGTCTACCCCAGCAGGGGGGAGGGTGTGCCCGCGGCATCTGCCTGCAGTCCCCTTCCTTGGCTGACAGATTTCCGGAGCGTCGTCTCGGCGCTAGGCATACTCTGACGGAGAAGTCCCTCTAGAATGTCTCCCTTCCAGTTCCCTGCAGCGTATACCTCGGCAATGTCCCCTCTGCTGACCAAACGGGCGTTCTGTCTCCAAGACTCACATTCAAGCCTTCCACAGCCCGGAGCCCAGTAAGCCCTCTGCAGGACTGAGGCCGCGCCTCTCGTGGGATTGGGCACAATGACCTTCCTGATGGTGGCTGTGCAGGCCTCCCAGTGGCCTCTGTGCTCAGCTGACTTGTGCTCTGCAGGGGCCACGAACAACTACTCTGCCCTCATTCCGCGAGCCCCTGCCCTGCAGACCGCTGCTCCTTGCTGCTCTGCCTGCGACGCTGTTCTCTGACTCTGACTCTGCATGTTAATCGCCTGTTTATCACTCCTGCTCCGGGACGTGAGCACCAGACCCTTCCTCCCGCACCGCAGTGCCCAGCGCGGTGCATTCTCCCTGGCAGAAGGGGAGGCTGCGCATCAATGAGGCGTGTGCCTGTACATTACAGTCCGTGGTCTACCCGAGGCTGACTCAGCCTCTCCAAGCCCCTCGAGCCTCACCTCGAGAACGAAGCAGCAAGACCTGCTCCACGGAGCAGCCTGCACGGCCACCTGGCAGATGCAAGCCGGCCCTTCTCACTCAAGTGCTGGCCACGTGCTAGTCACCCCATGCCCAGGGAGGCCGAGGTGAGCACTCGGGGTGGAGCGAGTCCCCAGGCGAGTGTCAAAGAGCCCCGGAGAGACCCGTGCACCCCTGCTGGGATCCCTTGTGGGCGAGCAGCGCCGACACTTGGCCTCCCTCCTCACAGAAGCCAGGACGGAGAGGACGGAAATGCTCAGGGACAGAGACCCGCTAGGTGTCCAGGGGGCTCATCACCGAACGTTTCTGCCTCCGGATGCTTTAGATGACTTGCCACTTTGCTCTTTCGTGCAGATCGTTAGTAAAATGGCAGCTACAGCCCGACGCTCCGGCCGACTGGCAGGCTTGCCAGGAGCGCGGCGCTCACTCTCGGCCCCGGGCCATCCTACCCCGGAACGCTGTGTTTGTGTGGAGCAGTTGGAGCAGTTACCACCAGCTCCACGGCTCTCGGAGGTCCTGAGCCACACGCCATTGGTGCCCACAGACGCCCTCTCCATCAGCCCACCTCGTTTAACGCAGCTCTGCCAACGTGCCGGGTCCAGCACCACGTGACGAGATGCTACGCTTGGTGACCTCTGCAGCCGTCACACGCTCCGACTTGAAAGCAAAGTTCAAGCGCACAGTCACCTTGAATTTCAGACTGGAATATTTCTAAAGTGGGTTACACACTTTTTAGGATTATTTAGTTACAAATATTTAGATTATATACTTACTGACTTCTGACATGAGAGAGTGAGAGACAAGAACCCTGCAATGTCCCTGGCCAGATCACAACGCACACGGCTGTCCCCACAGGGAGACCTCGGGATGCAGACCCAGACCTCCCACGGGAGTTGCCTCATGAGCCTGGGCACCTCGGCACCACCCGCCTCGTCCTCAGCTGTTCCCACTCACTGGTCGCACGTGTTTACGACGCATTCCCCGTCCGGAATGGGGGAGACGCCATCCGACCACGTGCGCAGGTGTCACCAACAGGAGGCAGCTGTCCCCGCCCGTGAGGGGAGTCGCTCCTGCCGCCGTGGGCTGCCAGCTTGCCTCTCTCTGAGCTCCAGGACCTCCGTAGCTGGGGGTGCATGCGTGTCTCAGGGCAGGCGGCCGGCAGTTTCTGGGAGATTTACGGTGACTTATTTTCTTCTGCCTGCTTCTCTTGGTCTGAAGGAGGAGGCGGCCAATGCACTGCGGCTTAGGGGTATTTCTCTCAGGAGCGAGCACTGGAAGAGGGGCGCTCTGGGCTGCGCGGACATCGGGGGGAGCAGAGGCTCTGGGAGGCCAGGACCCGGACGGCTTTGGATCTTGTGGTTGGCCTCATAGGATCCGCCTCCCTTCGCCACGCCAAGGCCGGCCTGTGAGCCTCCCTCACCGTGAGTTCAGTCGGCGCTGCCGCTCCCGGCAGCCCTGCCCCTCCTGCTGTGGCACCTCTCACGCCCCAGGAGGTCCCTGCTGCTCTCGCACAATCCCATTTCCGTGGTTCTCTTATCACAGAGGTGACAGGGTGACATTTAAAACCCCTCTACGTCTTCTAAGGGGCGTTGCTGGGGAGATTAGAGGGGAAAACAGTGTTCTCTGCAGCCGGAGCTGACCCAGCAGGCCCGTTCCCCCTGGGCAGCACCGCGGACTCCCTTCTTGTGAGAGGGGTTTGCAGACATCCAGGCTCCTGGCCCTGGTTGTCCAGCAGGTTGGAAAGGCGGACGTGGGAGGAGGAGGCAGGGAAAGGCGGTCATTCCTCCCTGTCCTGTGGCTGCTCTCTGCTGGCGCCTTCTGTGGGCTTCCAGGCAGAGACCTGCGGGTCACTCTGGTTTGCAGGGAGCCTTCCTCCCTCCTCCCCTGCCCAGAGGTGGTCCCAGTCTGCTTGGCTGTGTGTCCCAGCTTCCCCGTCCCCGTGCAGCCAGGCCCTCTCATGGCTATGAATACTCTCCATACTCAGCACTCAGCCAGCGACTGCCCTGACTGATCCTTGTGTGCTGACACGCGTCGCCATGGCTTCCAAATGCCCCCGGGGCTGCCCATCAACTCGGCCAAATGTTTGTCTTTTCCTGCCTCAAATGCAGCTTTCCAAGCCGCTTCCCTCTTCCCGCGTCTGGGGGAGTTCACAGGGATTCCCACCGGCCACACCACACTCTGCTGCCAACTTCTGTCGGAGCAGTAAGGTGACTGACCAGGCACCCAGCTTCTGCACAGCCCAGGGGGTGTCGGGCCTTGCCCGAGGCTGCTGGGTAACGGGGCCCCTCCCCAGCGTGGGATAGCTGCGGGCTCTCTCCCGAGAGGAGGGCCGGCCCACGGCAGTGACGCGTCCTTTACCTTTCCGAAAAACGAGAGCTGGAACGTTCATGCTAAGTCACGCCGTGCACCCCCAGGACCTGTGGGTGTTATCTGTCCTCGTAGCTCGACCAAGCCGGAAAGCGAGCACGCCCAGGAGCCTCCGCTGAGCACCGGGCCATGTGCGTGGGGTGTGGGTGCACGAGCTTAGAAAAGGAAAAACAAGGCTTCTTGCCTTTCAGACACTTAAAGTCCTGCGGGGGGAGATGCCAGGGACCTCTCACCTCGGTGGTTCTACCGTGAAGGTGTGCAGCTCCACAGAGGGAGAGCGCAGGAGGCGCAGTGGTGAAGGGCCCGGGCGGCACCATCGGAAGGCTGGCTTGGGCACGTGTTAGGGTGTGGGCGGGGGAAGAACACAGGGCAGGTCGAGCAAGAGGGCCCAGCGGGGTCCGGCCCTGTGGTCAGAGCGGAGAGAGGGGAAGGGGAGGCAGGCCAGGGAGGTGGGTCAGTGAGCTTGGGGGGGTGACCTTCTGTGCCAAGTGGCGTGGGCTGCCAGGGAACTTAGAGGGTGACAAGTTGGGTCGTGGCTTGTGGAGGGCACCCCAGGGACAGGAAGTCTGGGGCAGTGGGCCCTGCGAGGGTTGGTGCAGGCACCCAGGCATGAGGCATGGTGATTGCGGCGCAGCAGGGTGAGACAGGGCCCGTACCGGGCGTGCGTTAGTGAGAGCTCAGGGGTTTCCGACGAGGCTGTGAGAGCCAGGGCTGGGTCCTCCCTCTCCGTCAGCTGCAGGATGCCATTGCCTGAGGGCCGGAGCTGAAGGGCTGGCTGTCGGGCTGGGTTCCAGGGCCCACGGCGCAAACCTCCTGTTGGAGACATTTGCAACGTGGTGCGAGGGAGACGCCGAAGCTCCGGGCCAGGAGAGCTCGCTGTGGGCCCTGGTGTCTGCCCGCCCCGCCGGTCCTCAGCCAGCACCCGCCGGGGAGGTCCCTGCCACCTGTCTGCGCTGCCTAATCAGTGGGTGGCCGTGATGAGGGAGAATCACAGCCCTACAAACGGAGTGATGAGTCTGAGATAAACCTGATTGCTCTGTCGATGGCTGATACCTTAATAGAAGGCGGGTGATGATGTTGATGATAATTCTGGGCTTTCCCGACGTCAGTTACGTCTTCCCTTGACTGGGCTAATGCCCGAATTCTCTCTCTCTCCCTTTCTGTGTGTGTCTGGCTGTGGATAGTCTTTTAATCTCACTCTTCGGGGAAGACTGTCCCCCTCTAAACATTTGTAAGATCTGGTTTTCTTTATCCTGTAAGGCTGAAACAGAGTATTTTCTCCTAAATTAAGGATTCCTTGTCCCCCTCATTCCCTAAGGCTCCCGCTTGAATTGGGATGGGAACCGCATTAGTGCTCTGTTGCAGTCACACTCTCTGTAGGTTATGGACTCCCGGGGAGCGGGAGCCCCACCTTATCAATCCCCACAGCCTTCAGAGTCCCAAGTGCAGTCCCGGGGACAATGTCGCTGCTACTTGGTAATGAAGGGCGGGGCTGCTGTCAGTCCAGTCAGAGCTCTACTACGCCGAGAGGAGTGTCCCGGGAGGTGACCGTATGCTTTCAGACGGGGCTTTGCTCTGTTGTGATCCTTCTGCCTTAGTCCCCTGAGTAGCTGGAACTGCAGCCACTGCGCCTGGGTTAGGGTAGGCCAGGAGCCACGCCTGAGCCTCCAGGTGGCCTCGACCTGCCAAGCAGTGGCATCTGGCAGCATCAGCTACCTGCTAGGCCAGGGACCCAGTTACGCTGGCACGTGCTGGAGGGCCTAAGGGATTCACCTCAGGTCATTTTCTGTGGAGCCATTTCCGTTTTCCACACCACTGCTTTACCACATGGACCCCGTTCTTTTCTCTATTCTGTGTCCCTAAAGGCTACACTGCCTACAGAACGTGAGCCTCCGGACACACTTTCCAGAATGCATCGTCCACCCCTCCACTGCCATCCTGTGGGTCAGCCCGTGGGAGACACGCGCAGGAGGTTTGAGGCTGGAGAGAAAGAGGGTCTACATGTCTCTTCACTGCTTCCTCCTGAGTAGGCCTGTTTCCCAGCCAGGGTGGCAGCTCCATGACCATCATGAAAGCCAGGCAGGCAGCCTCCGAAGCCCCCGCCTTTCCAACCTGTGAGCCTTCCAATCTGGCCTAGAGAGTGATACCGTGCTGTTGCTAGTCTGCATCCACACCTCCAACGGTTCCCCCAAGTCCACCCTTGCCTGTCAGTGTTATCTATTACAGTCTCTGTAACAACTAAGGCAGGTTCTGCTTCCTAAAAGCTGGGTACACTTCACTTCATGAGAGCTGACAGCTCCCTAATTCTCAAAGGTCTGGTGGTCAGTGAACCGTTATCAATTTTGTATATGATCTGCATCTGCATCTGCACCTCCATCTGCACCTCCATCTGCATCTCCATCTGCATCTCCATCTGCACCTCCATCTGCACTTCCATCTCCATCTGCACCTCCATCTGCATCTCCATCTGCACTTCCATCTCCATCTGCACCTCCATCTGCATCTCCATCTGCATCTCCATCTGCATCTGCATCTCCATCATCTCCATCTCCATCTGCATCTCCATCTCCATCTGCATCTCCATCATCTCCATCTGCATCTCCATCTCCATCATCTCCATCTCCATCTGAATCTCCATCTGCATCTGCATCTCCATCTGCATCTCCATCTCCATCTGCATCTCCATCTCCATCTGCATCTCCATCTCCATCTGCATCTCCATCTCCATCTGCATCTCCATCTCCATCTGCATCTCCATCTCCATCTGCATCTCCATCTCCATCTGCATCTCCATCTCCATCTGCATCTCCATCTCCATCTGCATCTCCATCTCCATCTGCATCTCCATCTGCATCTGCATCTCCATCTCCATCTGCCTCTGCATCTCCATCTGCATCTCTATCTGCGTCTCATCTGCATCTCCATCTGCATCTCCATCTGCATCTGCATCTCCATCTGCATCTCCATTTGCATCTCCATCTGCATCTCCATCTGCATCTGTACATACAGCCTCATCATGTATGACTGTGCTTTTATACAGAGTAAATCTGGAATTTTGCATGGAGATAATAGTGGGCAGAGACAACTGCACAAGGTGGTGGAACCTGGGTTAGGAGGTCACTGTCTTCTTTTGCTTCTGGTCCTCCCTAGCTCCAGCCCTTCTCTGGCTCTGGGCCTGGTAATCAGAGCAATCTCCATCTCCATCTGCATCTCCATCTCCATCTGCATCTCCATCTGCATCTCCATCTCCATCATCTCCATCTGCATCTCCATCTCCATCTGCATCTCCATCTGCATCTCCATCTCCATCTGAGATACCTCGCCTGCAGACAGATGTAGGTTGCCTCTTTTCCTTCATTCCCTACATTTCTCTGTATGGCGTAGCAATGTCATGTCCCAACGCATTCTCCCTCCAAGCACCTATCACATGTCAGGAGTGGTGCTTGTCTCTGCTCACAATGGCAGATCGCAACTCGTACCCACCACTGTAATTAGATCCTAAGTACCAATTGCTCCCTCCTGCAGAACAGAGGTACTCCTGGTGGCTATGGAACTGTGCTAGGCTTTCCCGCACTAAATGGCCGAGACACAGAACGCGTCCGGAGTTCTCCATAGGTCTCTCCCTCTTCTCATGAGCGCTGTTGGCAGGTTTTGCATAGTAGTCTTGTGCGTGATTTATTCTTTTTAAATCTTCAACTTCTTGAATAAGAAAAAACGTGGCTTGCGCACATTTCTTCAGTGGAAAGTAGTTATTTGAGTGAAGTGCTAGTAGATTAGCCTCTCTTCAGAATGCGACGAGAGGGGTTGTTGCCTCCCCCATGGGGGACGCTTGTAGGACACAGTGTGCTCAGTGTTGAGAGCAGGGCTGACCTGTCAGGGCAGTAGGCCTCAGCCGGGCCGAAGCCCAGGAGAGATGCCCGGACAGAGACGATGGTGAAGCTCATCAACAGGGATTCAAAGTGACCCAGAGACGTCCAGGTAATGCACAGGTTGGAAAAGAAAGAAGGTAAGGCTGGTAGGGAGGGAGAGGCCAGGCCCTGGGCCTGCACCTCAGGCCTAGCTCTGCCTATAGCTGGGCCTAGTTCCAGCTGAGGGCCTGAAGACGCCCTGCCGGAGACCCAGGATGGCTGAACCCGGGGCTCCGCTGTTTGGACAGATCGCATTGAGGCGTATGGATGGTTCCTTGAAAGGAAAGGAGGCTGTGAACAGAGGGGGGCCAGGCAATTTTCAGGATTGCTCTTATCTTCCAATCCAGGCACACTGCTCCCGAGGAGGCACCACTGTGCCAGAACAGCAGTGGTGAACCTGGATTGTTAACAATGAAGACGTGTGCCCCAAGCCAGTGTGGTGAACAGGGGAGGCATGCAGGGGGCCAGACCTGGGTCGAGCAATAGGCTGGAAGGAGTCGGGAAGGGGCGTGCAATCGTCCGCAGCTGGCTGTGGCTTAGACGTGAGCAGGTGTGGCAGTATGGAGTGGCAGGCGGCGCTCTGACTTGGTGAGAAGCAGGTGCAGCCCCGGCTCCACAGTGTGCACAAGGGCAGTGCCATGAGACGGTGATGTTGTGGAATCTTGGAGGCTCCTGGTTTAGGGCTCCGGGGGGATGTCAGGGAGTTGCCAGCAGAGAGGAGGAGGTCAAAGCAGATGGTGTAGCAGTGACGTCGCTGGACTCCCACATGGCCTACCACGGTTTGAGTCCCGGACCCGGCGACTTGAAACTCTTGCTGGGCACATGTGCGTGTGCCCAAGATCCCGGGAGGAGGATGGAGAAGGGATTTCAGTGTGGCCATCTCCTGCGAGGAGGTGATTTCTCGCTTTCTCTCTCAGTCTCTCAGTCTCTCTGTCCCTCTTGATTTCTCGCTTTCTCTCCCAGTCTCTCTGTCCCTCTCTCTCCCCTGCAAGTGCGTGAGCCCTAAAGCAAAAACCTCTAATAAAGGGCACAGAGAACAGATAAGAGCACAGGCCAAGAGCCTCGTGGCCTGGGCACGGTGGGGGAGCGACGCGTACAGAGGAGGTGTGGAGGACATCTAGCAGAACACTGCGGCGCACCACCTGCTGCAAACCAGAAATCCACCATCCCACTCCCGGGGAAGAGTGTAACGAGAAAGGCCATTAGGAACCACTCGGGTCCCGAACACGCATCTTCCTGAGGAGTTCAGCGGTGCCCATTGTGCCTGCCACGCACAGCAGGGTGCTCCGTCGCCATCCCCCCAGTTCTTCCAGAGCTTGGTGATCATCCCAGGCATTTCCGTCCTCTAACCCCTAAAATTCTCTTTAGGCAAACCCTGGGCCACATTCATCATTTTCTCTCCTTTCTTCAATTCTTCACTATTATTTGGATTGATCTAGCTTCTCTGCCAATGGAGAAGTTCTTTTTTATGCAGAAGGCAGAAGATTGGGTGAGTGGTTACAGAATTCTCTCTAGAAGGTCAGGAAAGGTGAAAGGCTGCAAGTGCTGTCTGACTAATGTTGTGTCATTAAACAAGGGAGCTAAGAGGTGCGGCCTTTTAAGATTAAGGGAAGAGTTGGCAATGTCCCCCGTGCCGGCACGCTCCGGAGTCCGCTGGTGTGCCACGTGAGGGATCAGAGCCGGCTCCTCGCCGTGGGTGAAGCAGCAGGGTGGTGCCTCTGGGGAACGTGGCATGGCTGTTAGTGTGCACACTGAGCAGAGCTCGCAGAGGTGTGGCCCCCACTGCCATGGCAAGGCCCCTTCTGTCAAGAACATAAGCTTTTTTGCCCTGCGGGTGATTACAAGTCTCTGGGCTGTAAGTCCCAAGGGCAGGGTCCTGGGCGTCCTGACCCACAGGGCTTTCTCACTGCTGCCATGCCTCTGGGTTTCTGTCTCGTCGCACGGGAACGTGGCCCAGCAGGTGGTGTGGTGAATGGGGCGTTGGACTCACAGGACCGACTGCAGTTTGAGTCCCAGACCCAGCTGCTTGCTTTCTCACTTTCCTTCTCTCTCCCTATCTTGCTCTGGTGAGTTGGAAAAAAAAAAAAGATAAAATTAAACAAATAATTATTAAAAAATAGGGACCAGGGACGTGTTTGGGAACCTCTCCCGGGGATGCAGGTCTTTGCTGCCCGGAAGCTGGACCTGGCCATGCCTCCTTGCACGTGATCAGAAGGCAGCGGGCCTGCAGGGTGTGGACGTGTGCGTCAGAGCGGGATGGGCCTTTTCCAGCCCTGACCATTCATTGACAGGACAGTGGAATCCTCAAGGCCCTCCTTTCTGCTCCTACATTCTATTTAAATGTCCCCAGCATGACTGGGGACACACAGCCGCTTCCAGCCAGAGTACGAAGCCCACAGCAAATCCCGGACTCTGACCACAGCAAGCTCCAGCTGGCCCCACACCCTGCCCGAGTAGGTGGAGGGCATGGGCAGCTCCGCCTGCAGGGAGCCACAGAGGGAACAGCGAGGCAGGCGACGCCGGTCAGATAGAGGCACAGATACTCTCCAGGCTGCCTGAGATCAGAGTGAGCCCTGAGTCTGCTCCGGCCTTTTGTCCACTCGTTCATCCGCCTGATGGCGACACCAAGGCTCCTGGAGGGCCTGGGCTTGCTCCTGACCCCATAGCCAGGCGGCTGATGCTCACTCAGTGCCCTCCCTCATGACACCCAGACTTGTGCCCCCTCGGGGAGTGGGTTACTCAGGAACCCATGGAAGGGAGCAATGGGCTGGCGGGGAGCATTCGCCATGTGGTATTGGCTGCACCCCTGTGGACAGACAGGGCAGACAGCGTGCCGGACCTGAGGGACGTGGGGATCAGTTATCAGAACCAAGACCAGAGTCCACAGAGACTGTGCAGTGAGGAGCTGGGGCACACCCCCACTCAGCCTTCCCTGACCTTCTTCCAGGCTCCTCCTTGGCGAAATCAACCAGAAGACCAGGACGAGTCCCAGCCGGAAGCCAGGCAGAGGGGGGCACAGCCCCACGTGAGCGAGCAGAAGGCCTGGCTCAGACTTCGCCCTCACCCGGCCGCCATCACAGCAGCCAGTGTGGCCCTGGGCTTGCTCTCACCTCGTGAGTGTGGGCACACTGCCCCTTTCTCTAAGCTTTGCACTCCCCACCTGTAAAGGGATCCTGGTGGCCCTCATGGGGGTTAACAGCATAACCCAGGACAGCCAGACCGTGCAGCACTGTCTCCATGAGCCACCTCCACAGTGCTGCTGGGGTGCAGAAGCAGCATGGTACTTCGCCCTCCCAGACTGGCCCAGGTGGACCAGCAGCAGCTGGCCTGTCCCGGAGGGAGGGGAGGGTGGAAGGTGTGGGGACACAGCCCGAGGTCACACAGGCAGGCAGCTCCCAGGCCCTGCTGCATGCTGAGCCTCACGGCACCCTCCTGCTGCGGGCAGGGCAGAAAGCGCCCTGTCCTCATCGTGCAGACTGGGCTCACAGCCTGGACGAAGAGCCTAAGGCCGCAAGTGCATTCAAGATGCAGCGGGATTAGTCCTGGTCTGCACATGTGTGGGCTTCAGCGCAGCACATCCACGCACTAATGCACGTGCGGCCGTGCAGGTCTGTGCTCGGCCTATCAACAGGGCGGGCTCATGCCCGTGCAGATCTCTGCTCGGCCCGTGTGATCAGGGCGGGCTTGTGCCCATGCAGTTCTCTGCTTGGCCTGTGTGAACAGGATGGGCTCGTGCCCGTGCAGGTCTCTGCTCAGCCCCGTGTGAACAGGATGTGCTCATACCCATGCAGGTCTCTGCTCAGTCTGGATGAACAAGGTGCCATTGTCCGAGCTCTCTGGGAAGAGGGAATATGCTCTCCCAGTGGAGACTTACAGGAGGGAGAAGGCCTGGCAGTTAGGCTTCCCTTCCTCCATGCTGAGGCTCTCCCCATAACTTGACAGATGAGTCAGTATGGGAAGGGTGTAGCACAGGCAGAGGAGGGCCTGCAGACCTCAGCCGCTGTTCCAGGTGAGCCTGCTACCCCCGGCTGAGCGGAGAGGGGTCCCTGCAGGGGCGAGACCTTGGCATTGGCACAGCCTGCCTTCTGCATGACTGTCTTTCTTTCCAGACCAGTGTGTGCATCCTAGGGAAGGTGCTCAGCTCCCGTGCTACTCCCCAGGCCCCTGCACACAGTGCCCCTGCACCCATGCCCCCACACACAGTGTCCTTGCATGCATACCCCTGCATGCATGTCCCTGCACACATGCCCCTGCACACGGTGCCCCTGCATGCATACTCCTGCATGCATGTCCCTGCACATGGTGCCCCTGTACACATGCTCCTTCATGCATGCCCCTGCACACATGCCCTTGCACATGGTGTCCCTGCGTGTATAGCCCTGCATGCATGCCCTTGCACACATGCCCCTGCACACGGTGCCCCTGCACACATACTCCTGCATGCATGTCCCTGCATACGGTGCCCCTGCACACATGCCCCTGCACATGGTGCCTCTGCACGTGGTGAGCTGGCAGGCACATGCACTGGTCCAGCAGCTCTGCCCGGGATGCAGAGTGGAGCTGACATCTTCCGGATAGCCCCAGAGATTCGAGCCTGGCGCCTGGGTCTGTTCAAGGCAGAGCAACAGGCGGGCACTGGGCTTGCTGTCAGCCGAGCGGTGAAAAGGGACGAGCTGCTATGTCAAAAATGACACGCCAGCTTCTGCTGGTCTTGCAAAAGATATCTGCAGTGATGTGACCGCGCTGGCATCCGGCAACAGAGTGGCTGGTTTCTGGTGGATTGAAATTCATCCAGCTCCCTGTGTTCACAGCGATGATTTCCAATGCTAATTCTCAGCGAGCCAGGCATGAAATACATGCACAGGCTCTGCTCAGCGAGGGCCCTCTGGAGTTATTTGAGGTACCTGCGATGAGAACATCTGTGCCACTCGCTTTTCTGTGTCTCTGTTCCCTTGGTTTCCATTATGCAGTCAAAGAATCTGTGGGCAGGAGGAAGAGGGGGAGTCTGCTGATGTGGCCCTGCCTGTCTGATAAGAGAGAGTGCTGCTCTGATGCCTGGGCAGGGGGCGGGGGGGAGGCGGACTTTCATCTCTGCGAAGACACAGGGATGCCTCTGCTTCATGCAGATGAGGCTGTTCTGAAGGCATCGTCGTGTCCCGCTGAGCTGCCTGGCTCCCTTAGCCAATCTCTCCCCAGGACAAATAAAGGGTGAGTTTACGGAGATCACGTCTGTGAACATAAGTAATTGATAGG
>NW_006159879.1:1253664-1257998 GCF_000334495.1 Tupaia belangeri chinensis
TGCCGGCAGCAGAAAGGGTGGGCTGAGTGCAGGAAGCACACCGTCTAGGGCCGTGTGGCACGCACGCACGCGTGTGTGTGTGAGAGAGAGAGAAAGAGAGATTTTCTTTGTGGTGCTGGAGCCTGAAGAAGCCTCTCATCTCTCTGCGGCAAATCAAGCTATCGTTCTCTCCTGGAGAACATGCCAAGCACACATGTGCTGAGAAGACCCACCGCCAGGACTCAGAGTGGCCCCGGGCCACACCGAGGCTCAAGTGCGCCGAGAACCCAGGTCCTCTGGTATCCCAGAAGGGCTAGAAGAAGCCCCTGCATCTCTCCCGTGCTTGGGCAGCTGCTTGTCCAGTGCTGGCCAGCTGGTCGGCCCACCCTCTCCAGGGCTTCTGGAGAGGGGTGGGCACCTTGCCCGTCCGCAGCCACTTCCCTGCCCGCCCTCAGCTCTCCAGTCGAGTAGCTAATAGCTTTGCACGAAGCATCCATCGATTCCTGGAACTGCCTTAGACATCCCGGCCGCTGTGGGGGATGCAGAGAGAGGTCTGCTTCCTATTATTCCGAGTGCAGAGCCTTCAGACTGACAGGAGGGCCTGGAGGGCTCTGCTTGGTCGCCAGCGTGGGCTCATCAACTCTCAGGAGGCCAGCTCCCTGGGGACGACAAGGTGGGAGGGTGTGGAGGCTGAGCTCCCTTGACCCTCGGCTGTAGTTTCCAGGGCACGTCTCTCCTCTCTCCCCACAAGGCACTAGGGGAGGACTGTCTCTTGCACTGGTCGTGCGTGTGAACCGGCTTCGTTCCCCTCTGCACCTAGTCGCTACCTGCCCTGCCCTGCGCCCCAGCTGCTCCCTTCACCTGTGCCCAGTCCATGGCCTCCGCCTCGGGTTCCTGCCCAGGCACTGCCGCGGAGGACGGAGCTGTCCTTCCAGACCCTCCCCCATGGGTCTCCATGGTGACTGTCCTGCAGCTGGGCTTCCAGTCCCTCAGCCAACATCCTGAGACCCCACACCAGTTCCTAGGGCTGCTGCAGCACGGCCCCACAAGCTGGAGCCACCTGTGGTACCATGGTCACCTGCCGAGCCCAGGGAACCGGGTCACGTGCGGGCAACTGTAGCTGCAGCCCCAGCCCAGGACGCGTTTGTCCCAGATCTCAGCCGCGTGGAGAGAGGTAGAAGGGCTGTGGTCTGGCCATGCCCCCACGCGTGCTTTTTCACTTTCCTTTACTCTGTCTCTCTCACGCTCAGGTGTGTGCTCTCTCATATGTGTGTGCTGTCATGCACGTTCCACGTCATGTATGCCCACTTAGACGTGCACTCTATCATACATGCACCTTGTCATGTGTGTGCTCTCACGCATGTGCATTGCCATACATGTGTCATGTCATGCATGTGCTCTGTCATGTGTGTGCTGTCATGAATAAAGGAAAAAAAAGCTCCCCAGACCTGGTGGGTGGAGCCATGCAGTCCTGCTCCCTACAGTCCTGGAGGTCAGAGTCCTCATAGCAGCAGGTTGGCAGGGGACCTTGGGGGACCTCGGCACCCTGACAGCCCGGCAGCACGGCGGCTCCGTCCCCACCTCTCTGCCTTCTGCCCACACATCTTCTGAGGCCGTGGGAGCCTGCGATGGCTCTGGCCCACCTGAGCACTCCAGGATGAACTCCGCTGCTGAGTCCTCCTCCAGGTCTGCTCTGCCTGCCCTGCCTCTGCGGCTTCCCTGGGCAGCTGGGGGTCCCCTGCTCCTGCCGGCCTGCGGAACTGGTTCATCTGTGCATTTGCTTAGTGCCAGAGGGCACGTGCGTGCTCTAGAGAGAGAGAGAGAAAGATAGAGAGTGAGCGAGCGAGAGAGAGAGCGAGAGAGAGCGCACGCATGCAAGAGACAGCTTGAGAGAGAAAGAGCTAGAGAGAGAGTGAGAACGAGAGAGAGAGTGAGAGAGAGCGAGAGCGAGCGAGTGAGAGCAAGAGAGAGCGAGAGAAAGAACGAGAGCGAGCACCCCAGTGAGTGTGTCACACTGCAGTCCCATCTCCCCTTCTCTGTCCTGTCAGGATTTTGAGCACACATGCACATGTGCTTGGCGTGATATTCAAGCCTCTGGTACAGGAACTTAAACTGCGGTGGGCCATGTGGGGTCTGGCCCTTTAACCAATAGGCTGCCGGCAGGCCCTAAAACTGGTGTTTTCATTAAGCGTGTCTCAGATCACCTGTTTCTGCTGGTCCAGGGCTCCGCCTCCTCCTGGCCCAGGGCTCTGCCTCCTCCTGGCCCAGCAGGACTCCCCAAGGGCATCTCCTCAATGCAGGCCCAGAGCCAGAGCTGCCTCGTCCCTTTCCCACTCTAAGCCACCTGTCTAGGGACCCGCTTAGTCCCAGGCCCTCTCCAGACCAGCTCTGAGAAGGGTGCAGACTCCCCAGGCTGAGGAGGAGGCCCCTCAGGTCAGCCTGGGCCCGTGCGATTCCACCTGGTTCCCTGCCCAGAGCTGTGTGAGGGCCTGGAGCCCCCCTGCACCTGCGGGACATCCCCCAGAAAGGGCACAGAGACCAAGAGCCTGGCTCGAGACTTGCAGTCTCCGATCTCTCCTGGGTGCTCTCCTCCAGTCTCGGGGCTGGACACCCTGCTGCTGCCTGGGATCGTAAACGGGCAGCCTAAGAGGGTTTGGCTGCAGTCAGCAAGGGGAGCTGGGGGAGGGGGCACGGGGGTCAGAGTGAAGACCAGGATGGCACCTGTAGAAATCCCAGACTCAAAGGAATGGGATCTGGGAGTGGCAGGGGTCTGTCCCCCGAGACCTGTCTCTGACAGCAGGTCGTCCCTCTGCAGGCTGTCGGGTCTCAGTCCACTCAGGCAGTAAGGAAGACATCTTGAAACCTGCAGCCTCACTGCCTCCTCCCGTGACAGCCTGTACCTCTGCCCCCTGGGCTCTCTCACGGGGACCAGGAAGGAGCTGGCCTTGCCCGCTAGGCTGAGACAGGGCCCGTGGACGGGGTCCATGGAGAGGCCATGGCAGGAATCGGCCCTGGGCAGTTCACTTGGCCTCTGCACCTGTAAGAGCCCAGCTCACAGCTTCTCTGGAAAGCAGCTTGGGCACGGCGGGATCAGCACTTACGCAGGGTCCAGACGGCCTGACCACGTCCTCCCTGCAATGGCTGTGCACGCAGGGGACAGGTCAGGACAGGCAAGGGGCGGGAGAAGGGCTCAACGGTGATGGGTGTGGCCCAGCCGCAGCTGCTCCTGCCCGCCACAGCATCACCACTGGGCCCTCAGGCCCTGCTACCTCAGGCCCTGCTACGGGACAGCCAGAGCTGGGCTTGGACATGGTGCTGAGCTCGGTTGGGAGCACACATCCCGCGTGGGGTGGGGTGGGGTGGGGTGAGAGACAGACGGGGGAGCAGAGGGCTGGTCGGCTTTTTAGGAAATGTGTTGGGAGCCTCCTCCCCTGCTGCTCCCGGGCGGCCTCCGTTCTCACCACTGTCTTCTCTGCATTACGCGAACTGTCCTGCGGTCGGCGGTGGCTCCAGAATAGCCTCAGCAGAGCCGCTCAGGCTGCCAGGGATGACATCAAAGACTGGGTGACAGCCAGACCTGGACACTCTCTCAGCCTTTGTCCTCTGCCCAGTGCCGGGACAGGGAAGAGCGAAGGAGAAGACCTTCGCGGCTAGGCCTGCCGCCCCACGCACTGTCCCATCTAGCTCCCCAGTCCTGGGAGGTGGGTATCTATTGGCCTGGCCTGGGGCGAAGCTGGGCCCGACCGTCTGCTGACTGCGGAAGAGCTGTCCCGGGGCTCAGCGGGGCACACTGGCAGGTGCACCAGCAGAGGGCCTCCCCGCGACCTTGTGCTCAGGCCGAGCCAGGCTTCGGAGGAGGCGCTAACCAGGCACCCAGTGCAGCCACCAGCCGGCTGCGCTCTGGGGTTGAGGCCACGCCCCAGAGACCCTGCTTGTCTCTCCACTCCGTTCTGGAAGGGCGTGGGTGTTGCCTGAGGCAGTGCCGCACCCTTTCCTGTAATGCCAGCCTGCCACCCTGACCGCCAAGGCTGAAGAGGCCTCGGTGCCTGAGCCCCGTGCCAGCGCGTCGCGGGCTGACCTCCTGAGTCTGCTCCTCAGTGTCTTGGCTGAGTGTGACGCCGCCAGGCTAAGGTGGCCCTCTGCCCTCACCGAGAAGCTCAGTGCCGGCCGACCTCACTGCGCACGACGCATCGGGAAGGAGTGAGAGTGCTAGATGTGAAAGCCTTCCTTACTGAGTGGCAAGGAGAGGCTGCTGTTGGCGTCTCGCAGCTCAGGGGGGGGCAGGAGAGGCACCGCCGCATCTTCAGTGAGCTTCAGCCAGGAGCGGACAGACGCCTGCCTCCCCTCCGCCGAGG
>NW_006159879.1:1258759-1259716 GCF_000334495.1 Tupaia belangeri chinensis
ACTGCGGGGAGACCCAGGCCCGCCATGGCTCCCCAGGACGGCTGAGCAGAGAGCTGGGTTCCCGTGGGCTCCAGCGTTCATGCCCACCGCCCGGGGAGCCTGCCCGAGAAGTAGGGGCAGACACCCCAGGGTAGAGGTGCCTGCACAGGAAGGTTGGAAACCAGCTCTGTGGACACCTGCTGGTTCCTCCTTTCCAGTAAAGGGAACATTGAAATAGGCACCAAAGAACGGGGTCGGGGAGTTCTAGCCCCAGATCTGCTCTAGGTGAGTCGTTAGTTACAAGGTACCTGTCAGTATTTCCTGCACCTTTCAAAGGAGGGCAGCAGGCGAACTTGACCTGCCACTGGCAATCCAGACCAGCAGGGAAGCATGCCTCTCGGGAGGACGGATGCCGAATGGCCGGTGCCTTCCAGGTGAACCAGAGTCCTCTGGGGCAAACTGCTGAGCTCTGTCCTCATCTGGTAACCCGGAGAGGACGCATCCTGCCCTGTGGGTGTACCCACAGCTGTGAGGTGCCTGAGGGGGTGAAGGCAAGTACTCTGTGGGCAGCAGCCGGCAGTCACCTGGCCCATGGCCACCCCCCTGAGGCATGGCGGTCCTCGGCCCCACACCTCCCCAGCAGCGCTGCTGTCCCAGCCCCGGCGCCTGGCTCGGCTCGGCCTTGTTCCCGGGGCAGAGGGACTGGCGGAAGCTCAGCAGCCGGAGTGCAGCTGCGCGGTCTGTGCTGTTTCCTGCGCCTCCCCGGGCTGGCCCACGCCAGCATTTGGGCATTTAATAATGCAGCCGAGAGGCTCTCATGCCATCAATTATTAATCGTCCTCTCTGCATTTCTAAGGACAGCACGCAGATGAGCTGAGGCGTCTCCAGCGGGACTGAGGGGCTGGCAGAAGCGCCCTGGCTCTCCGTGGGGGGACCCAGGTTCTATTCTGGGCATGCCTCCCGCTCAGCGCCTCTTTC
>NW_006159879.1:1259823-1261682 GCF_000334495.1 Tupaia belangeri chinensis
GCCCGGCTGGCTCTGCAGGAGGGAGCAGCAGCTTCACGGGGTTGGCGTGGCGATTGCCCTGTCAGCGGTGGGTGGGGAAATCGCTCCCTGCTAATTGCCATGTACGGGGCTGGCGGAGGCCCGCTGTTCGCTGTTCCTTCTGAGCAGCCTCTTCCCTGCCGGCAGCGATTTCACGCTCCCAGCCGTGCTCACAGCGCTGCCTTCCAGCCCAGGCCCCTCGCCAGCGCCCGGCAACCCTGCCGGCCTGCAGAGATGATGGCCGGGTGGGCATCCCTCGCTCTGACAGGTTGATCTTTCCTCCCCTCCTGTGTTCCCTGTTCCCTTACTGTGCATCCCTCGCCCTTGAGAAACAGGATTAAAAATAACAAGGGAGGAGCAAATGAGAGGAAGGTTTGGTGTCAGGCGGCTGAGGGCTGTGAACTTTTTTTTTTTTTTTTTTTTAGTTTTTTGCTATAGGGCACATGCACTCACCAGAAAGACAGAGACAGAGAGAGAAAGCAAGAAACCCCCCCCCGGAGGGGTGGCCACACTGCAATCCCCTCTTCTCTATTCTCCTCTCAGGATCTTAGGCATGCACATACATGCGCCTGTCGTGAGTTTAAGCCACTGGGTCCGGGACTTGAACTGCCATCGACTACATGAGAGTCCAGCGATATAGCCATTACGCCATCTGCTGGTCCCAGGTGTGCTGAGTTTTAACCATTCCCCCAAGTCACTGTGGGAGGTGACTCGGGGTTGCCATTGTTGGTGTGGTTGCGAGGCGGCTCGAGGAGCGGTCCCCGGGCAGCCAGCACCTGGGCCCTCTCCTGACTCTCGGACTGCGGTGGCAGGGAGGGCCAGCCGGCCAGACTAGCCTGATGGCACATGCCTGCCTGGAGCGGCACACAGCTCAGGCCTTCCTGCATGAAGCCAGATGGCAGAGCCAGGTCCCTAGAGCAGGGTGACTTGCTCCAGATCTTAAAGCCAGTTGACGACAGAGCAGTGCATTTGTAAGGACTGCAGCAGACTTGGTAGCAAGGGACCCAACTCCAAAACCAGAGACTTATTTACAAGACAGTCGGCTTGGAGCACGCAGACGGGGGTAGGAAGCAGCACTCTCCATGCTGTGCGACACAGCCCACATGGGCCCCGCCAGGAGGGGGCACGACTGCACAGGTCCCTCCCTTTGGCGTGGCGTTTTCGCTGCAGACCGAGGCCAGAAGCCCGGTCGGCCATGTGAGGACGTGGGGTCTGCCCTCAACGCCGGGTTCGTTTCCTGCCAGGAGCAGGTGCAGCTGTCACGGTGCTCATGTGGTCACTGCCTGTCCCCCTGTACCACGGCTGTGTAAGGTGGGCGGTGCTAGCTCCGTCTGAAGGTGGGCACCAGGGAGACCCCTGGTCTATGCTGGCATGCGGCCTGGGCCCTGGGGGCTGCCTGTGCACACCAGTGCCAGCCCCTCCATCTCTGTGTGGTCCCTTCCCACACTCACCGGCTGCCCACCTCCTGTTGCACACACAAGGCCCGGCCACTTCCCGACTGCCCCACCCGAGGGCCCTGGGTGGTCTCCGCCACTTCTCGGGGTACTGTGCAGACATCCTGGCAGCCGGGGAGGTCCCCCAGAGCTCCCCAGTACCTGCTGTTTTCCAAAAGATGGTTTTACGTTAAATCTTCAGCTCCCCAGCGGCGGGCGGGGCAGCCGTGTCCGGGCCCTGTTGCCATCACCACCCCTCGTTGATCCTCACATCCGTTCGCCAACAAAAGTGGAGAGCTGCCTGTCGCCCACGTTGTGCGTACCGCCCGGGGCACTCGGATTGTGTGCGGAGTTTGGTGCACCAGCCACGTCCCGTCCCCGGGCCCCTTTCTCCCGGCAGGGGGGCCA
>NW_006159879.1:1262555-1263679 GCF_000334495.1 Tupaia belangeri chinensis
GGCGCACCAGCCGTGTCCGGGCCCTGTTGCCATCACCACCCCTCGTTGATCCTCACATCCGTTCGCCAACAAAAGTGGAGAGCTGCCTGTCGCCCACGTTGTGCGTACCGCCCGGGGCACTCGGATTGTGTGCGGAGTTTGGTGCACCAGCCACGTCCCGTCCCCGGGCCCCTTTCTCCCGGCAGGAGGGCCATTGGCACCCTCACCTCAGCAGCTGGTGGGCGCTGGCGTGGAGACTCGCTGCTCAGCTGATGGAGGGACGGGCCCAGCCGGTGCACCCGCGCCTTTCCTCCCTCACCCTGAGCGTGTCCTTGGGCTCAAGGTCATGCAAGAGTCTTCTGTTCACCAGGGCCCGTGGCCAGGCTGTGGGTCTGTCATTGAGGTTCACTGGCTGTCCGGTCCATGTCCTCCCCTAGCCCTGGGGCCTCACCCTGTCCAGGCAGTGTCCCTCCAGGGACTCTGCCACCAAGACTGGCCCGCCCTTCTCCCCGTCTGCCTTTGCCCTGAAAACTGGCCATGCTGATTCTTCTGGCCCCGAGGTCTCCTGGGGCTGCTGAGACCTTGGAGTGGAGGTCAGACCGCGCCTCATCCGGTCAGCACGTGTCATGCGATGGCACGTCTGGGGCCATGAGACGGCACGGTCCTCTCAGCCTCCCCAACCTTTCACCCCTCGGGAGCAAACTCATCGACAGGCGCAGTGTCTGTGTTCATAGAGCCATCCTCCCGGCAGGCGTGTCACCCTCAGGAAGCGCCGGCTCCGAGGAGGGCCATGCCACATCCGTTCTGAGCTGTCGGGGACACCCTGAACACTGTTGCGGGCACATTGCTTCAGAGACTGATGCCGAGGTTGAGCCCGAACCGATGGGCCAGCGAGTGCAGCTGTCTTGTCTGTCTCGAGGGCAGCAGAGGACATGGGCAGCTGTTGTCCCCAGCCCTGGGTGTGCAGAGGTTGCAGCCGCAGGCCGGGGCCAGCAGTGCTGGACAGGACTGTCCTGGAGGGTCCCGCGCTCAGAGGGCCCATCAGGGCTGCAGGTGCCCTGGTTTGAGAGTCGGGGTCTTGCTGAGACCTGCCGCCGCTCGACACCCAGTGTAGCACTGGGTGGGGCTCTTGGGGAGCGCGGGGG
>NW_006159879.1:1265089-1278299 GCF_000334495.1 Tupaia belangeri chinensis
TCCTGAGCTGCCGCGGGCTCCCTGGTGCTGCGTGCTCTGCACGTTGGCCTTCCTCCCCGCGGGTCCTGGCCACCCCCCGCGGGTCCTGGCCACCCCGTGATGTTGCTCCGGATGCCGGTTTGCTGGCCCCCGCCTTTGGACTTCCCCGCCACAGAGGCATGAGCCAAATACACCTTTGTTCTCGGTAAGCCGCCGTCCCTGGGGGTCTGCTCTAGTGGCAGCGCGTGGGCTGAGATCCGTCCGGTTCGGGACGTCGTTCCTAAGGGCCAGTACAACGGCCGAGAGTGAGGGAGAGCCGGCGCCTCATCACAGCAGCCCCACCTGTTAAATGGAAGAACGCCCTTCGAAGTCCGTGCCCTGGTCCTGGAAGGCGAAGTTTAACGGTGGCCCCCAGCCCCAGCGCTGCCCTGTGGGACAGACCCCGTCCTGCTGTGCGCAGGGGACTCCTGGACCAGGAGTGGCATGCTGCCCCACACCCGCTCCTCCGTGCACTGTCTGGGCTCCAGCAGGGGCTTTGGTCAGTGTCCCGTCACTGCTGTGCAGGGGCTGCAGGTCCCAGCACACGGGCCAGCCAGGCCATCACTGCCTGACACCTGCTGTCACCCGACTTACCTCCCTTCTGCGCCCACACTCTCCCCGCCAGGACCTCCAGTTTCTTCCTGACCAGAGGCATCTGCCCCTTCCCTCCAGTGGTCAGGTCAGGCCTCGGCCTACCCTGGCCTGCCCCGGCCTGCCCCGGCCCGCCCTGGCCCGCCTCGCCGCCTCCCCACACAGCAGACCCGGTCAGTGCCGAGTGCCGGCATCCCCTCGCGTAGGCACCCAGCTGCACTGACTGGCTTAGGAGGCTCGTCATCCGCCTGGACACCTCCTCGCTCTGGCCCCCACGTCCACTGCAAATAGTCCCAGAGAGATCTTTCTGAAGGCAGTCCTGGCCGGGTCGCCTCCACAGTGGGGCTCTTCCAAGGCGCCCTAGCCCAGGTTAACGCAGTGACGTGACGCACGAGCCCCGTGTCAGACCCGGCTCCTCAGTCACCATCCTCGCAGGCCCTAGCCCCACCCTCCAGCCTCACCGGTGTACCCGCCACCCCCGCGTGCTTGCCGCAGCCTTGCGCATAGTCACGTGGCCAAGGGCCAGCTTCCGCTCCATTCACCCATGTACTCTGGTGTCACGGTTTCCGAGAGGCTGGCCTGGGCACACCTCCACGTCCATACAGCCCACGCGTGCGTCCATCGCTCCGTCTGCCCGAGCACTCCCGTGTGGTCCTGAGCATGCCCATCCGCAGTGCTTGGGAGAATGCAGCCACGGGGCATGTTCGCTGAATGAGGGCACCAGTCACTCTTCCCCTCCTCGGACTGAAAGCTGTGTGAAGTGGGGTTCTCCAGAAAAGCAGAACACTCACACATGCACACACACATGCAGACACATGTACACATGCATACATACACGGTGAACACATAGGTGCACATATACACACACACAGGCACACACAATTTACTTGAAGGCGTTTGTGCCCTGCACTGCAGGGCAGGCTGGCCAGGGGGAAATTCAGGAGCGATCTGATGTCACGGCCGAGTCTGCAGCAGCCAGGAGGTGGAGGCCCGTCGCCTGCCTTCAAGTGCAGCTCCTCTCGTCTGAGCTGCCATCTCGACGTCTGTACCTTTCACACCCAGCCTCTGCTGCCTAGCCCACCCTCTGTTCTGGACTTCGTAGCTGGGACCGGGCTCACCCTGGCCCCGGGAGCTGCCCCAACACCAGGCCCTTGAGCCGCAGTCCCCTCCCCGGGCCTCCCCACCCACGTGCTCTTCCTCGTGGCCATTGCTGGTCCCTGCCCTGGGCCCAGGGCTCTCCTGTCCCCATCAGGCCCCTTTGACTCACTCTCCTGGCAGGTCAGGCTGTCCCTAGGCTCCAGGCCCCTTCCTTCCCGACCAGAGGTGTTTGCCTCTGTCACCAATTCCCTGCCAAGGGTCAGAGCCGGGGACCGCACCTGCTCACCTCCCATCTGTCCGTCCACACGGCCGGGGTACTGGGCCGTCGTAGGAACAACGGACGTGCCGAGACCAGACTAAAGCTGAGGCTCCACATCCGGCCGGGCAGCTGGTCTCCCTCACTGCAGAGGGCTCTGAGATTTGATCCCTTCCTGGGGTAGACAAGGACCCCCACCCCCACCCGAGAGAAAGCGGGAGAGAGACGGAAAAAGCTCGTGGTCTTCTGTTCCCCATGATGGCGCGCCTCGGCGTGCATCCTCGCTTTGCGTCTCTTCTGCTTTTCTGGGTGTCCCTCTGTGCCCCCACTTCGCTCACCCTGCCACACTATTGCCAACCACAGCTTCCTTCCTCTTGCGTCTATTGGCCCTGGGGTTGGGGCGGGGGTGTCTAGCTGTTCTGCTGGGGTCGCTCACAGCTATTCTTCGGGCAGCGTGGGCCTTTCCCACGTGGCCAGCATGGGGCTGCGTGGCTGTGTCTCGGCCACCGCCCGAGTTGAGCAGCGCAGGGGAGCTGGGGATTCTGCCAAGGGCATGGTGCTCATTTCATCCCGTCCCCAGCATGGCGCCTGCCTCAGCTCTGCTGGCTTGTTTCTGGACTAGACTCCCGCCTGTCCAGGACACCGCCGGGAAACCTCCCATCGGCAAAGGCTGGGAAGGGAGCAGGGCCTCCAGTGTGTGGGTTGGGGAGCTGGGCCATGTGTAAGCTCCTCATGCGCACCTGGGAGATGTCCCCCGCCAGCCCCAGGACCCCGTCTCCACAGTTACTGCCTGCGGCCCCTCCACCCACCCTGAGACTCCGTGGAAAGGAGCTGGGTCTCGTGTGCTCCTCGACCCCGTTGCTCAGCGCCACCTTCTCCACGGCACTCGCCACCTTTCAGGGCCCCGTGGCTGCAGGGCCCTCGTTTGCACTACGTCCTTACAGACGTTCTGCCCTTAGTGAGCACAGACACGTGCCATCTGCCAGCATGGCCCAGAGCCTGTGGTCCCTCCTTCCTGGGCGTGGCTTCACTAGGTCAAAGCGCCGTGGGCCGCGGCGGATCGCGCTGTCAGCTGCCTGCCTGAACGGGACGATTCACCGTCAAACACACAGGAGGGCTGACTTATTTTAGGGGCTGTTTTTCTTCCATATGATAAAAGAGACTTCTCTTCAAGGAAAAGCATGACACCGGAATATTTTAATTGGTGCACCTCATTAAGAGGCGTCAGAAGAATGAAAGCCGTGTGGTGTGGGGTAGCAGCCGGGAAGGGGCCGCCCGCACCACCGGCGAGCTGGCGGCTCTCGCGCCGCGTCCCTGCAGGCTGTCTGAGAGCGGGCATCCCAGGCAGTGTGTCGGCTCACAGAGGAGGGTGTTTGGAAGACGGATGGTTTGGAGGGGACCAACGACTCTGCAGGAAAGCTGCACAAAGGCAGGAGAATTGACAGAATCGGTCCACGAGGGGTTTCTGCCGACGCTGAGTTCTCTCGGTGTGCAGGGCGGAATGATGGCGAGAAAATGAGCCGGGGGTGAAAAAGAGCCCCTGGACCTCCCGAGTAGATGAAATAAGCTTTGCGTTTGCAAGGGGGACAGTGAGAGCCCTGTCCTGGGCTGTGCTTTGCTCTGGGAAGCTGAGTGGGCAGACAGGCCGGGTGTGACGTGGACATGGAGCGATGCTGGGGCCAGGTGCCACCATTGTTAGAGGCATAGACAAGTCACACGTTGAACTAGGACACGGCAGCCCATGTTCTTCCTGGCAGCCAGCAGCCCAGTCCTCCTGAAGGTGGGTGTGCAGAGAGCACCCCGGAACGAGCAGCCAGCAGGGGGGAGAAGGGTGGGCACAGGCTGCCACTCAGGGCCAACCCGCACCCGCACCCGGTAGTGAGGGTGCACAGTCCACTGGGGAGCTCCACTTTATACCTCAGGCAGAGTTTTCTGGAATACTTTACTAGCATGTTCTGCCCCTACTGCTCTTAAATATTTTTTTTCCTTTTTTTTCTTTTGGCTAGAAGCCACATGTGTTTGCCAGAGAGAGACAGAGAGGCAGAGGGAGAGAAGAGAACAACTCCCAAGGGGAATGGCCACACTGCAACGCCTTCTCCTTCACTCTCTCTGTCAGGGTTTTGGGGATACTCGTACATGTACCTTATGTTCTCCTCAAGCCACTGGGTCTGGGAATGACTCGAGCCACAGGGTCAGCCACGTGGGATCCAGCTACCTTAACCACAGGGCATGAAATTGCCCCCCACTGAGATCTCTGAGTTCCGCTTCCCCTCCGAGTGCTTCTGGTTCGTTTTTTAGTTTTGCTGTAGGGCACCCGTGCTCACTGTGGGGCAGGGGAGAAATCACTGCCGGAGGGGATGTGCATAGCTCGTCTTTCTCCTCCATCCTCCTCTTGGGGTTCTGGGCATAGACGTACATGCACTTAGTATGTCTTTCAAGTTGCCTGGTCCAGGACTTGAACCATGTGACCAACCATGCAGCCAGCCAAGTGGGGTTCAGCTGCCTTTACTACGCCACCAGCCGCCCCCCTTCTGTTTTCTGTGATGTAATCTCCTCTAGGGAAAGGAGTGACGGAGTCCTCTTTCACAGATGAAGCCTAGGTGGAAGGAGTTGTCAGGGCCAGTGAGTGCGGCAGGCTGCGTTGCCAAACAGCCTGTGCCTTGTGCCGAGCGATGGCTGAAACCGTGCGGGAGGGATGGGGCAGTGCCAACATGGGCTGTCCACCCTCCACGAGCAGCCCACGGCCCAAGGAAATAAAATCGGAGAGATACAAACCACTGCTCCACGGCGTCCTCAGCTTCCTTCTGCGGTGCCTGGGAGAGGGCGGTCACTCCAGCCTGTTAGGAAAGATGCAAATCTAACGTGGCACGGCGCTTCCCAGGACAGGCCTGTGTTTGGGAGGGGTTAGAACAAGTGGGCTCCTCATTCCCCAAAGACCCAAAGGCATACCGAAGGACTTCAAGGTCCAGCCACTCATTCTGCGCTGTCTTAAATTCGCAGATGACCGTGGTGCGTATTTATGGGCACGTGTGATTTTTCAGCACGAGGGGACAACATGCACGACCCACTCAGGGTAATTCGCACACCCATCACCTCAAGCGCGTGCCATCACTTCGTGTTGGGAACACCCCAAGTCCGGTCTTTCAGGTAATCTGAAAGACGCAGTAGGGATCGTTAGCTATGGGCACCCCGCGGTGCTGCCGGGCACAGAGCCTGCCTCCCTGTGCCCGGCAGCTGGGCGTCTGCTAGCCAGCCTGTCTTTCTTCCTCTCACCCCAACCACTCCTGGCCTCCACGAGGCACTAGCACTGCACATCCCTCTGAGGTCCGGGAGTCGGTGTGTTTTCTATGCAGCGATGCGTCGTGACTTCCCAGGGCAGGGCAAGCTTTCAGTTTCCACGTAGGAGTGAGAACATGTGCTGCCTCCCTTTGTGTGTCTGGCTTATTTCACTTAGCACAGTCCTCAGGCTGGCCCAGCTGCTCGAACGGCAGGGTTTTCCTCTTCATGGACACTGAGTGGTATTACTCCGTCTCCAGCACGTCTTCGTCCGTTCACCTGTTGGTGGACACTCAGGTGATTTCCAGAGCCCGGCTTCTGTAAGACACGGTCAGCTGTGGGTGTTTGCGCAGCTTTCTGGCTTCTTGTCCTTGCAATACGTGCCCAGTGCAGGGGTGCTGGGCCCGGGCGCGGGGGTGCCGGGTGCGGGGCGGTGCTCTGCTGTGCTCCTGGGGAGTCTCTATGCTGTCCTCCACTTCCTGCCAAGCGTGGAAAGGCCCCCTCTTCTCCCCACTCTGCCAGGATTTGCTATTTCTGTCACTGACAGTAGCTGTTCCACCCGGGGTGGGCGTGCCACCTTCTCGGACATGCCACTGGGGTGTCTGCTCCTTCTCAGTGGAGGAGGTGACCCTGGGCACTTTCACCCTCGAGGCCTCCGTGCCCGCAGTGCTGTGCCTGGGGTGGGAGGCAGGGGGCCGCAGATGGCAGTGTCGGGGGCTCGGGCAGAGGCACGTCACAGAGCAGACGCGGGGGACCGACACGGAGTCCCCTGGAGAGTTCTGGACCCCGCACAGACCTGTGTGCACGGAAGGGACCTCCTGTTGGAGCCGAGAGGAGCGGCCGTGCTGCTGGGCCCGGGGCTGTCGGCGAGACGTGCGCAGAGGAGACCCGACATGAGGCATTTCTCTGGGGCCCCTGGCAACTGCACTGAATTCTCCACGCTCCTGAATGGGGTCAGAGACGGAAAAAAACTCGATGATCACGGAGAACAGCATCATGGGCTGTTGTCATGGCAACTCACCCACAAACAATCGCGAGCACCTACTCCGTCAGACAGCAGCACGTCTCTGTGGGATTCTTGCAGAGAGCTGGGTAGGAACGCCGTCTGCGAGGGCCCAGGCAGGGCAAGCCCGGCCAGTTGTCCGTGCTCTCAGAGAAGCAGACCCTGGCGCCGGGCTGGGGAGGACGGTGCCGACTGCCGTGGGCAGTGTCAGGAGGAGGATGAGGGGACAGGGGACCGGGGCACCCCACACAGAATCTGGCCTCATTGTGGTCGACCGTGAGCCCCCCAGGAGCCCGAGATAACAGGGCCACTTACACAGAGGAGCGGCCCCGAGCACGGCCAGATGGTCCACCTCTCAAGACGGGCAGCAGCTCCAGGGGCTCCGAGTGTCCGGGGCGCGGGGGCCTTTTAAAGAGCTTGCTGTAGGCAGGGCACCCTCATCCCAGTACCAGGATTAAGCTGCTCCACACAGCCACGCAGTGAGAGCCAAACCCCTTCAAGGTGCCCCAGGGGAGAGCGCTGGGTGTGAGCAGGTCAGGGCACAGCCCCTGTGGTTGAGTTCTCGCAGGTTTATTTTATTTTGTCACTAGTTTTTAAAAGAGCTTTTTTTTTTCCCCTATAGGGTATGTGTGCTCGCCAGAGAGAGAGACAGAAAGCAAGGAATCACCCGAAGGAGGGATGTCCACGCTGCAACCCCTTCTCTCCCTGTCCTCTCGGGATCGTGGGCACACACGCACGAGCACCTGTGTGAGTTCTAAGCCCCTGGGTCTGGGACTCGAACTGTGATGGACTACATGGGAGTCCAGCGACATAACCATTACTCCACCTGCGGGTCCCCTGGCAGGGCTATCAGCAGAGGGGAGACTTGAGCGGAGACTCCCAGTCCAGGCCATGTCCTGCCCTTTGGGAGTGCCACCCCCTGCCATGTGCAACGTCTCAGACTTCCCAGCCAGGAGTCAGGAGCACAGTGGAGGAACCTCCACTTTCTGGATAAATCACCTGATCGCGGGTGTTTTCTGCAGTCCACCCACGTCTTCAGAGGTGAGGAGGGAGACCCAGAGAGGGCCATCCCTTGCTCCGGGTCAGGAGGCAACACGGCTGAGAGCTCCAGTTCCTGTTGGAAGTGGGTGTGGTCACGGGGCCTGATGTCTTCCTCTCCCTCCAGGTGTCTCAGGCTCAGGGGGGCCAGCAGCTCTGTCAGCCGTCACCCCCTGCTGTCTCCTGGGTTTTAGGAGTGGCAGCAGAAAGGGACGGGCCTGAGCCCTTGGCCTGCTGGGGAGGGCATGACTAAGGTTGAGCCCTGGCACGGACTGGGGAGCGTGGGGAGACGGGGTCAGACAGCCCTGGTGTGAGAAGGTGTGGGGCCACCCAGTGAGAAGGCAGTGTGGGCACAGGTGAGTCAGGCCTCCCGGCGCTGGGAGGGAGGCTAGACAGAGGGCCAGGTCCCTGTCCTTGGGAGGGGAAGAGAGGGACACAGGGCTGGGCCACTGTCCTCAGAGAGTGGGAGGGACACAGGGCTGGGTCACCATCCTCGGAGAAGGGGAAGGACACAGGGCTGGGTCACTGTCCTCGGAGAGAGGGAGGGACCCAGGCCTGGGCCACTGTCCTCAGAGAGAGGGAGGGACACAGGGTTGAGCCACCACCCTCTGAGATGACAAGGGACAGAGGGCTGGGCCACTGTCCTCAGAGTGGGATCAGGAGGCCAGGCTCCTCCCACCATGAAACCAAGCTCAGACATGGCAGCGAAGGTCTCTGGGCACACAGCAGTGGCGGAGCTGGGACCAGACCTCTGTGCTGGGCGCACACGGCCTTTCACTTCCTGTCCTGCGGTGAAGAGAGTCTCCTTCCCTGGGAAACGCGAGAGCCTGGGCCTGAGGACATGGAAACTCTCCCTGCTGACCAGGGCTGGTTTCTGAGCCCGGCTCCCATGGTGCTGCCAGGGGTATGAGGACCTGGGAAGGACCCTCAGGCCAGGCAGGCTCAGGCCTGGGAAGGTGCCCAGGCTGATAGTGGGTATAGACAGGCCACAGAGCCTCCTTTGGAGCCCAGGAGGAGCTGGGGTGCCAGGAAGCTCAGTGGCCTGGCCAGGGCTCCCCTCTGAGTCGTGGCCTTGCAGCCTAGGCTCAGATCCAGAGGCAGGCAGGTGAGCAGACCCCAGGGGGACGTGTCGGTTCGGCTGGCCTTCCACCCTGCCCCCAGTGAGTGGCCCCGAGAGCTGAGGCCTGCAGTGCTGCTACAGAAGCTGCCCCACAGGAGCTTCCACAGTTGCTTCCCTCGGCCTGCCCACACGCCACTGCCATTGATCTGTCTCTCCCGGGTGGCCGCAGAGACCTGAGCTACTCAGGGAGACAAGGAGACCCCACGGCAGGGCGAGGGGGCATTCTTGTCTACAGGAGAGGGCTACAGCGGGCATTTATAGCAGGGGCGAGGCCAGAGCTTGGAGATCCTGAGGAACTACTGTGGCCCACACTCGCCTGGAGGAGCAGACAGTCCTGTCACGTACACGCTCGCTGTGAGGGTGGGTGAGGAGCGGCAGGGAGCGAGTCCAAGGGCCCCCGAGGAACAGGACCTGTCAACAGGCTGACGGTCCTGCAGGGCCACGCAGCAGCCGAGCCACCTGCCCGAGTCCTGACCCTCAGAGCTGACCCCAGCCGCACCCACGATCTGCAGTGTCCTGACCCCAGCCGCACCCTGTGTCAGTTCAGTGACGGCCCCCTTGGGTGGCACCGAGGGTCCCTGTGTGCATGTGTGTTGTAACACTGTCAGGGGGTGGGGAGTGAGAGGAACAGCAGAGAGAGCAGACAGGAAGCTAAAGCTGAACAAAAGAAGCAGCTGAACGGGGTGCCGGTGGGAAGAGACTCAGAGAGGCCAGCAGGGCCGCGCGCCAGTACGACCCTCCTCCTGTCTACCTTGGGTCCCTGCCACTGCTCTCAGGCTGGTCTCCGCAGGGACCGTGGGACTGACCAGGACACCATCTCCTGGCGTCTGGCAGAGGGCGGACCCCAGACAGGCCAGTCAGGCGGAGCCCGCGTGTGGCTCAGCAGGGCTTGGGGACAGCCTGTGAGCCGCAGCAGACTGGGGCCTTGGCATCCCATAGCAGACGACCC
The DNA here is from genome assembly GCF_000334495.1 of Tupaia belangeri chinensis. Classification (NCBI taxonomy): domain Eukaryota; kingdom Metazoa; phylum Chordata; class Mammalia; order Scandentia; family Tupaiidae; genus Tupaia; species Tupaia belangeri. Next base: position 1,274,439 of record NW_006159879.1, read on the forward strand.
CAGGAGGGCTGCGCGGCCAGAAGAGCTCCTGCCCTCCTCCCTCCTGATCCCTGTGTCCCTCGTCTTCATGGAAATGTTCCCGTTGTACCCCAGGCAGTCTCCTCCCACAGCCCAGTGCCGGGCGCAGGTTTGCATTTGCATCAGGCTAGCTCCAAAGGGACCCCGACTTCCCAGCGCCCTTGCTGAGTTGAGTCACAGGGGTCTGGGTAAGGCTGCTCTTCAGGAAACTTGGAGGGCTGACTCTGGGCAGTGCTCCGTCCACACTGGGCTGTCGGTCCACTTCCCCGGAGGCAACCGGGGCACTCACAGTAAGACGGTCTTCCATGTGGGCCGGGCACACCTGACCAGCCCATCACGTGCTGCCCCAGTGCCAGGCCCCTGTGGGAACCATGGGAATAACGTTATTAAGTGACAATTTGGCTGGCAAGGGGACAGGGTGGTCCAAAGTCAGGACACTTGTTACTGGGAGGGCGTGGGGGGAGGGTGGCTTGAAGGAGGTCAGAGGGTAATCAGGAAAGGCAGGTGGCGAGCCCCATCGCCCAGGGGAGGCTGTCCCCGGGGAAGCCACAGCCCCCGAGATGGGGAAGACTAGGCGAGGCGAAGACTCGGTGTGCTCTGGGGTCAATCCCGCCCTGGCGGGGATGCTGCAACGATCTAACCCTCTCCGCCCATAATGATGAGGTGCAGCGGCAGCAGCGGAAAAGACGAGGTCCGGGGAGGGAGCCGGGGGGTTACGGCCAGGGGCTTGGCTTTTCGGTCAGCCCTGGGGGTCCAGGTAAGCGTTTGCAGGGATCTCACAAAGGTGTGCACCTGGAAGACCATTTGCTGGGCCACCCAGAGTCTGGGGCAGGCCCGGGCTTCTTTCTGCCTGTCGGGATGACGACCACGTTTGGAGATGAGTACCAGCGGGAGGGATGCGCAGTGGCTGTCAGAAGCAGGTGCTGACAGCTGGCCGCGGTCTGCTGTGGGTGGGCCCCCACCTGCATGGAGAAACCGAGGAAGGAGACCGGGGATGCACTGCAAACGGGGAGCTTGAAAGGAGCTGCCCACACCCGGACAGAGCCCAGCGGGCTTGGGCGCCTCCGTCAGGGTGCCGGGGGAGGATCAGGAGCTGCGTGTCCGAGTGCCCCAGTGCACAGAAGCTTCTACCAAGGAGGGACTAACTAGGGTCTCCTTCTCCCACCTGCCTTGGCTGTCTATTCCTGTAAATCACAGGACAGCCCCAGGGCAGGATCTGGAGTCCGGGCCAGGTCGGCTGGGTCTACAGTGGACGTCAGAAATGCAGGTGGGCCTGGGGCCAGGGCGCGTCCACAGGGCGGGGCGGCAGCCCCTGCCTCACTGATGTGGCCGCGCGCTCTCCCTGGACTATCCTCCGCACACGGCCCTGTCTCCCAGACCCCGCCTCCCCGAGGTCCGCCACCATTACCTGCATGCTCACCTCCACCCACCTGGCCCGGCAGGGTCCCCTACATGCCGCAGCACCGTGGCCAGCACGCTCCACCGTCTCCCTGGGGCTCCCACAGCCCACATCTCCCCACCTAGGCAGCGCAGCAAACAGCGAGTCCACAGCCCCGCCAAGGGTGACTGTCCTTCCCTCCCAGAAGAACCTTCGTCCTCTGCGTCTCTGTCCCCTCCCCGCCATCTGCACCATCCTTTCGGCTCCCTCCTCCCTCGCTCTGTCACCGAAGTGCTGCTCAGCTCTGTGGTATCATCTCTGATGGCAAAACCGACAGATGCAGCCAGCCTCAGCCTTGCCAGACCCTCCCTGCAGCGACAGCGTGACCTTGGAACGTCCTGTTCTCCAGGCGGCCTCCCCACCTCCTCTGGCCTTCCTCCTGCCTCGCTGCTGCTGCTGTTGCGTTTTCCTTCCAAACATCCCCTGCTCGGCCGGCCACATGTCGTGTTGCAATCTAGGGACCCGCGATGTTCTGCACAGCTCTTCTCTTGAGAGCGACGGCGGGTGGTGTGAGGCGGCTGACGGGAACACGGTGACTGCACGTCCCGGTCTGCTGCGGGCAGCCAGGAGGTTCGTGTACACAGGCTCCCTCTCCTGCCCCCGCCCCACGGCTTCCCTCCTTGTGTCCAAATCCCCTTTCTGAAAAGCCTGTCCTGCTCTCCCAATAATAAGTATTTTCTTCCTTTTCCCCGTTGATGCCCTCCCTGTCACCCTCCCCATACCCTGCCCCTCCTGCACCATCTCTGGCACCCACTGCCGCTCTCTGGGCGTCCACACTTCTTTCTTACCCGCACCGTCTCTGGTGCCCACGGCTGCCCTCCGGGCGTCCACACTTCTGACCTACCCGCACCGTCTCTGGTGCCCACGATCGCCCTCCAGATGTCCACACTTCTGATCTACCCGCACCGTCTCTGGTGCCCACGGCCGCCCTCCGGACGTCTACACTTCTGACCTACCCGCACCGTCTCTGGTGCCCACGGCCGCCCTCCGGGTGTCTACACTTCTGACCTACCCGCACCGTCTCTGGTGCCCACAGCGGCTCTCCAGCATCTACACTTCTGACCTACCCGCACCGTCTCTGGTGCCCACGATCACCCTCCGGGTGTCTACACTTCTGACCTACCCGCACCGTCTCTGGTGCCCACGGCCGCCCTCCAGGCATCTACACTTCTGACCTACCCGCACCGTCTCTGCCACCCACGGCCGCTCTCCAGGCGTCCACACTTCTGACCTATCGGTTTCAGCTGCAGAGTGTAGACGTCTAGTATCTGTTATGTGGGGACACGCCGGGCCTCTCCTTCACAGTGTGGCTTGCTTTGCTTAGCAGTAAATCTTGCACATGTGCCCACTTGCTATCAAATGCTGAGGGACACGAAAGGGAAAATTATCGGCTGATGATAACGTGTATGGTAATGTCTTTGAGCCGATATATAGTGTATTCTGGATGGGAAATGTTATTTGGTATGCTATAATACACAGTGATTGAATGTAAAAAACTTAAAAATAAATAAAAAATTCAAAGAAAAAACCAAATTGCATCTTTTACTCTGAATTTTCTTGCCCTTTTCCTGTTCCTCTAGCATCACTCATCGCTTTCAGCCTCGTATGTGCACTTGCGCTCACACAAGCTTCTCCGTGGAAGCACAGAGCACGCATCGGTGTAGCCCACGCAGGGTCCAGCAGAGCGTCCCCTCGCCCTTGTAAAGTCAGTTTCTTCCATGAAAGAGAGAGGGAGAGACGGAGAGCCAGGAGCCCCCAGGTCCTCACCGCTGTGCACCGCAGTCCTAGCCAGCTCAGATCCTAGCCTGCTTGTACGCCCTGTGTGCTCGCAATGGACCCAACGTGAGCCCGGGCCTTTCCCCCAGGGCCGGTGGTGTGAACGCCTGCAGCCCGCTCCCTGCCCCTTCGGCCCTGACCCAGCGCCCGTGCTCTGAGCCTGGGTTTCCTCATGTGTAAAAGGGCAATGTCACGGCCCTTGCCAGGTCTCACATGGTGACGAGACAGCATGTGGGTGGACCCACTCGCCCGCTGTCTGGGACATCGTAAGAATTAAACAAACACAAGAATTGTGAGTGCCTGCAACTACGGTGCATGGAAATACTGGGTCGTCGGAAATGTCACGATGTAGTGACCCAGTATTTATTATGAATAAATGAAAAAAAAATAAAGGCTGGATGAATAGGTGTGTGAAGCTGTTCCTTAAGAAAAGAAAACTCAAATAAAGCAAAGCACGTCGACAACCGGAAACCAATCGGCCGACCCCCAGAACATTCCACCTCCTGCTGCACAGCTTCCGTCACACCTGCAGCTCTTCAGAAGCCGAGAGGGTGAGCACCTGTGTCAGCTCCTTTGGACTCTGCCCACCTCGCCCGCTACTGTCCCCTACCCTGCCCGCCTGGCCCGCT
>NW_006159879.1:1278503-1294756 GCF_000334495.1 Tupaia belangeri chinensis
CGGCTCCCCCTGGCCCCCCTTGCCCCCTGCCCACCCCCCCCCCTGCCCGCCTCCCCCGTTGCCCATCCCCTCCCATGCCCGCCTCACCCACTGCCCGTCTCCTCCCCTGCCCGCCTTGCCCACTCCTCTTCCCCTGCCCACCTCGCCCGCTGCTTGTCCCCTCCCCTGCCTGCCTCTCCCGCTGCTCGTCCTGGCTTCCTCCGTCCTAGAAAAGATGGGGGGGGTAGTGTCAAGGCTTTCGGTGGCAGATGTTAGAGATTTCAGAGGCTTAAAATAAGAAGAATTAGAAATTATCCAACTTTTTAAGTGGAGAATTATTTTTATCCCTGTGGATTTAAATTCAAATCTGGACTTGCAGACTGCAGTGGTGTCGAGTGGGAAGACACGCTGCGTTTTCTCGGGGCGCTCACCTTATGTGCTCTCGACGGTAACGAGGATGGGAGAGCTCCTTCAGGCACCCCCGAGCGTGTGCTGCTCCTGGGGAAGCCCGCCGATCCCCGCACCGCTCGCCAGCGCCCCGCCACCCGCCCGGCAGCCACGTGTGCGCCGCCGAAGGCCTGGGCCACGTCCCCTTCCTGGGTAGCGTCGGCACCTGGGAGAGAAAGCACCAGATGGAAATCACTTCTAGAGGAAGTTGCTGTGGCCGAGTTCAGCGAGGGCCTCCCAGTCTGATTCCTCGAGGTGTGAAAAATTCAAAGGCCCGGTCCGGGTTCCCATCCCGAATTCGCTGCTGAGGTAGCAGCGTGTCGATGTGCACGTCTCCTCGTGCAGCTCCAGAAATGAATTTCCTGACATTTAGCTCTTAGAGAAAATGTATATGTGTTCCCTGTCTCAGGCAAGGTTATTTATATGTCCTGAGATTCATGGGTCCTAGCAGCTAATCTTCACGAATATCACTTGATGGGCCATTATAGACAAGATTTACTTGGTATTTGTCCTTTCTCTAAATCTGCACATTTATTTAAAATCGCACCCTGGGCTCTCTACGGAGGCATGGTCTCCAGACCCAGCCATCTCGCACCCGGGCCGCTGCCAGGCATTGATCGTCAGAGATAAGAGCATCCGCAGAAACGCTCCGGGGAGGCACAGGCTCCCAGTGCTGAGACGGGAGCAGGAGGCCCTGGCCAGCTGCCGAGGAGACGGTGCGGCAAGCACAGATAACGCAGACGGGGAGGCGACACAGGGCTGTGTGCGTCCTCCAGTGCACAGGGAACATGCCAGGCCTTATCTCTGTCCACTCTCCACCCTGGAGGTCATCCGGGCGGGGCATTGCTCCTGTTTGACAAAGAAGGAGAAGGATGAGGCTGGGCAGGGGCCGTGTCCCTAGATGGCCCCAAAGTGTTGGGCTGAAAGGAATGCTCGGGTCTGACGCGGTCCCAGTCTCTCTGGGACTAGCCAGGTGGCCTCATCCCTCCAGCGTGGCACACGGGCCAGAACTGAAAGCCAGGGGACTGCATGTCTCCGTAGCACTGCTGGGCATGATCAGCCTGGGCCCATGGTCTGCAGCCTGTCGGCCTCAGCTCTGGTACACAGCTGTACCCTACTCTCTGACCCCACGGCCGGCTCTCTGCGGGCGACCGCTGATGTGGTTGGTAATGTGCGCTGGCAGGCCAAGGGGCCGGGTCATCCTTTGCGCACCCCGCTCACCTTCCTGCGCTGGTGTGGTGCTGGCTGCAGGAGAGCCGAGATGGGTCAGGTGGGAAGGGGAGACAGGTGGCTGTGGGCGGGCCAAGGGGGACAGGCCTTAGCTCAGGGGCGGCGGTGACGGACACCTGGTCATGTTATAGGGGATGAGATGGAGGCACATGCTCCTGTCCTTCTAGGCGTTTCCACCCCAACCAAGCACTCGTGGGCCTGGCCTTTGGGAACGGACCAGACCTGCGGAAAGCAGGGTTCGCCTCAGGAGGGGTGAGGTCCGGCTTGGCCACAGGAGAGCAGAGCAGGAGCTGAGGCGTGTGGGACTGGGGCTGGAGGGGAGCCCCGCCACTGTGCGGCCATGGAGGGATGTTTCTCTGTGCTTGTGGAGCCAAGAGGGCCAGGCTTCGAGCACATCGAATTCCCCGAGCAGGTTCTCAACGTCGCTCCGCGCTGGCAGTGGAAGGGCTGGGGCTGGGCTGTTCTTGCCGAGATCACAGTATGGGCGGCTGCCCCAGGCAGCCCATCGGCTTTTCTGGTCTTCTTGTCTCATGGCCTTTCCGGATGGCGGCTTTGATCAGGGACAGACCGTGCCTGCATGCTGAAGTCCCTGTGCAGGCCACCTGGACTCGGGCACAGTCCGGACACCCAGTGGCACTGGTGAGGGAGTGGCGAGTTCTGCTTGGAAGCTGAGCCATTCTTGGAGCTGATTAGTCTTCTTTTGGGGAGGGTAGGCGACACCCACGTCCAGTCCCGTCTGGCACCTGAGGTGACACAGATACTTTTCCTTTAAAGCCTCTGCTCACTCGGGTCCGTGCACCCACCACGCCACTGGGCCGTGAGCTGCGGGGCTGGGGCCAGAGCACATGGAACAGCTGGACCGGCAGGTTTGGGGCTGCTGGCAAGTGGCCGGCTCTGACGGCAGGGACTGGAGACACATGAGGTCGCCAGCGGAAAGCCCACCGAGGCTGGGGTCTGGCCTGCAACAGCGGGGCTGACTCCCTGGCCGACCAGCGGGCAAGTTCTTGGCATGGGGGAAGCGACGGTTGTGGGTGGAGCTTCTGCAGCGACTTCGCAGTTAGCGGACATTGATCCCGCAGTGTCGTCCTCACGGCCTCCAGGTGAGGCTGTCACCCAGGAGATGTCAGCCACCCTCATGTCCTTCCGATCCCCGGCCGCACTTCCCACTGCAGGCGCGGTCTTCCAAACGCGAGGTCCCTGCCTTACAGCGGAAGGGGCCACGCTGCTGGAGCAGCGACTGCCGGGACGTGCCTGGGCTTCCTGTGCCTCGGCTCAGGTCTCACGCACACCCGTGCACTGAGGGTCTCCCTGTTTCACAGGTGAGCATCGCGGCAGGCCTCCTGGCCCCCCGTTGCCATCACAGGGTGGGGCCAGGCCCGTCCCTCCTTTGCACCTGACCACAGACCTCAGCACACGCCTGAGTCTGTCGGGGGTGGGGGGCTTAGCTTGGTTGCACACATGAGTCTCAAGGCAGCCCATGGCGATCCAGGAGAAAGTCCCCCCACTGAGAGCTGCAGGGGGGAGCTCCCCTGAGGACACCTCGAAGCCTGGCCCCTGCTCACAGACAGGCTAAGGGGAAGGCTCTCTGTCTTCTCCTCTCCTCAGCCTGGCGGTGCGGACCCCTCTGCAGCAGGTGGCCCACAGCCAGGCCTCTCGTGGACTGTCACAAAGGGCACACGGTGGGCCCCACGGCCCAAGGTCAGGAGCAGCGTGGCCCTCTGGGCCCTGCGTGGGCAGGGAGCTCTGTCGGCCGGGGCAGCCTCTCCACACTCAGGGAGAGGGAGGCCTTTGCGACTGCTCGGTTCATGGATTTCCCATTTAAAATTCACACAGTTCAGTGCTGTGCTATAAATACACCCCACAGCTAGCTGTGGGGAGAATGGGAAGCTTATTTCTTAAAAGATAAATAATAAGAGCCTCCTTGTGGTTTTGCTCTGTCTCAAATATGCTGTGAGGACAAAGGGGAGTAAAACCCAGGAACCCTCAGATCGGGGCAGGCAGCAGAGCTCGGGGCTGGATGAGCAAGGGGGACCTGCAGCCTGCCCTGGAGGGAGGACTGCGGGGGGCGGGGACCTGGTGCTGTCTGTCCCTCTGTGTGTGTGACCGTGGTGCTGCCTGCCTGCCTGTCTTGTCGGCATCGTGACGACTCTGTGTTGTCTCTGGGAGTGTGTGCATGCCGTTGGTGTTCTGTGTGTGTGACTGTGGGTGTTGTCTGACTGTGATGTGAGTGCTGTCTCTGTCTGTATCCATGCCATGGGTGTTGTCTGTGTGACTCTAGGTGTTCTCTGAGTGTTACTGTGAGTGTTGTCCGCCCACGTGTTTGACCATGGGTGTTGTCTGCGTGTGACGGGGTGTCTGAACAACTGTGGGTGTCCTGTGTCTGTGTGACTGTGGGTGTGTGTCTGACTACGGGTATCACCTGTCTGTGACTGTGGGTGTTGTCCGTTAATCTCTGTGTGACTGTGGGTATGGTACATCTAAGTATGACTGTTGGTGTTTTCCATCTGTGTGTAACTACAAGTGTTGTCCATCTGTGTGTGTGTGATTGTCGATGTCTGACTATGTGTGTGACTGTGGGTGTATCTGTCTGTGTGTGAGACTGTTGGCTGTGTGTGTTACTTTTGGGCATTGTTTGTATGACTGTGGGTGTTGTCTGTCTGTGTGACTGTGGACGCTATCTGTGTTTGTGTGACTGTGGATGTAGTTCGTCTGTGTGTGTGACTGTGAGTGTTGTCTGTGTGACTGTGGACGCTGTCTGTGTGTGTGCTGTGGGCATTGTCTGTGTGACCATGGATGCTGTCTGTGTGTGTGCTGTGGGCGTTGTCTGTGTGACCATGGATGCTGTCTGTGTGTGTGACTGTGGGTGTAGTTTGTCTGTGTGTGTGACTGTGGGCGTTGTCTGTGTGACTGTGGGTGCTGTCTGTGTATGTGAACGTGGATGCTGTCTGTGTGACTGTGGGGCTCTCTGTGTGTGTGACTGTGGTGCTATCTGTGTGTGTGACTGCGGGCGTTGTCTGTGTGACTATGGATGCTGTCTGTCTGTGTGTGACTGTGGGTGTAGTTCGTCTGTGTGTGTGACTGTGGGGCTGTCTGTGTATGTGAACGTGGGTGCTGTCTGTGTGACGGTGGGTGTAGTTCATCTGTGTGTGTGACTGTGGGGCTGTCTGTGTGTGTGACTGTGGGTGTTTATGTGTGTGACTGTGGTCTTATCTGGCCATCTATGTGACTTGGGCATTCCATCTGTGTGTGCCTGTGAGTGGTGTCTGTCTGTCTGTCTGTCTGTCTGACTGTGGTCTTGTCTGTCCACATGTACGGTGGTGGGTGCTGTCTGCCCATCTGTGTGGATGTGTGACAATGTCCGTGTCCTCTCCGGTCACAGGAGTCTCAGCCACAGGCTGAAGGGCTCTACGGTCATTGGCCAAGCTCCTCTCCCTGGTGGGCTGTGGGGAGTGGTTGAGGCAGTGTGGGGCTGGGGTCCTGCCGTGAGGGTCCTGCCTTGCCCTGGTCCCACCCCAGAGCCCGGGTAGGCTTGGGAGACCCCTGGAGCGTCTTTGCAGGGCTGCATGGGGAGGGGTGCGGAGGCAGGGAGACAGACCTCCCCACTCTTGAGGCTCCTGTGGCGAGTGGTTCCATGGGGTGCGTGCAACGTGTGCCGTGCTCTCTGACCTCTCCCTGACCTCTCCCTGACCTCTCCCTGGCCTCTTCCTTCCCTAAACAATGCCACGGACATGGAGTTGCACTCACCTCCACCCCACAGAGGAGAGGCCTTCTGTGTCTGTTGGAAGAAGGTAGAGAGTATCTGAGAGTCCTGGGGTGGGCATGCCAGGGGGGCAGGGCTCTGAGTCCTGGGGTGGGCGTGCTGGGGGGGCAGCGTTCTGAGAGTCCTGGGGAGGGTGTGCTGGGGGGCAGGGCTCTGATAGTCTTGGGGTGGGCAGACAGTGGCTTGAACCCCCTGCCGACTGCTCTTCAGGGAGGTGAGGATGCGACACGGCACACCCCTCCTTCCTGCGGCCTTCTTGCCAGGCCCACATGAACTGTCCCATGCACGAGGTGAGCCGCTCAGCAGAGAGGCCCACTGCTGTTCTGAAGGGGCCGAGGGCCGTGCACGCATTTACGTTTTGTTCTTTGTTAAAGTACACCACCAGATAAAACTTTTAGAAAACACAAGAAATAACGCGAAAACCAGACAGGGCCCTGTCGTGGTAGCATGGTGGCCACGCCATGCCTTGCTGGGAGCCACGTGACTGCCGGTGTGGCCCCGGGTTGCACTTGCACGCAGGTGCCGTGAGCCTCACGGGCTGGGTGGGCTGGGCGGAGGGTGCCTGTCTCCTCCTCTTTCATGACAGTAAGTACCCACAGTGCGCCCCGCCCGAGAAGGCGGCCCACGCTCGAGTGGACAGCGCCCCCGGCCAGCCCCGTGCCTGGGGCTGAGTGTGCCCTCCGTGTTTCCGGTGCCCAGCCTGCTTGCACGTGGTTTTTCCAGCGTTCTCTAGACTGCCTTTGACAGCTGCCTGGTACCTCTGCTGAGCAAGCTCCCACTCCATCCCCACGTCTTCCTTTGGAGGTTCCTCTGGCTGCGTTGTCTGCTATTTATGGTTTACGTGGCCGTGCTCCGCCCTTTCCTTGGCTGAAAGAGAAGTTCCAGCAGGACAGGGTCTCCGCTGGCTTCCGTGTTGCCGTGAAGATACAGTGCGTGGTCAGGAGCCGGAAGCACGGCTCAGGGGTAGACGCTGTGAGAGGCAGGTAACCGCATGGCATGGGAACATCCGGGTACTGGGGCTGATACCTTAGCACAAGTTCTCTGAGCAGTGCGAGGGGTGAGGAGGCGGGGCAGTGGGCAACCTGCGGCCAGGTGCGGCTGCCTGGCCCGAGGGGCTCTGCGTCCGTGCTGGGAGGCTATGCTCGTGTGCTGGACCTGTGGGTGTCTGTGGTCGGGGGCCTGGAGCTGAAAGCTGGGTGCCACTGTGTCTCTGTCTCCCTTTCTCTTGTTGATGGAGAAATAAATGGATGACTCCCCCCAAATATGGATGTTTGTACAGCTTTTGGTAAAAAAGCCAAATTATCTTACGGAAATGCTGCACTGACTTGTATTCTTACTACCAACATAAGAGAGCTCTGTGTTTTTACTTATTCTCAAATACTCATTTGCATTTATTCTCATCTCTAGCAATTTCATAGTCCAAATAGTATATAACTTTTATCTTAATTTGAATAATTCTCATGAATTGGAAAATGTTCACATCTTAATTGATCACTTCTATTGGTAATTGCCTGTTTGTTTTCTTTGCGTATTTGTTGGTATTTCTTCGTTAGGTTTCTTCAAGGCTGTCTGCCGCGTGCAGCATGCGTCTCGCCGTGGCTCCGTCTCGGTGTTTTGGATGCACGCGGACGCTGCAGTGTCTATAGTAAAATGTCTCTGCCTACCTCTCCCGGCACTGGGCGGGTGGCAATGTGACTATGGCTTTGAACAAAGCCAGCCGCGGTGCGGGACCCTCCCCAGATGCAGCACCCAGGCCCTCCCGGGACATCCCTCTGTGCCCCTCAGAATGCACTGAAGGTCCCGCTGCGCCCACGGACTGGCATGACCCTGGGGCACGTCGTGTGGGGCTGCCCTGGGGGGCTATGCCGCGGGCGGCCAGAACCGAGGCGTTGAGGAGGCGCGCAAGGCGGGCTCAGGAAGGACATTCTGCCCTGTGCACCCGTCCTCGGGGAGCGGTCTCAATCCCACGTTCCTGGTGTTTCGCCACCTGCCGACGTGCCTTCCCCGGGACGGGAGGCTCGCGCCGCTCTCGAGGCATCTACCTCGTCTCTCCGTTGCCCCATATGCGCGTCCCCACCGGGCGCAGTGGCTCTGCCAGCGCTCGCCCCACCATAGCTGCCGGCTCTACTCCTTTACCTGGGCCACGCACTGCTTCCCTGTCCTCGCTGCCCCTCTACTGAGATCACCTCACTCTATTATTTTCAGGAAAATGAGAGCAACTTTAAAAGCCTCGTGGTTTTACACCGGTGAAATGAAAGAAGGTGTTTTCCAGCAGACCGTGCCTTCACCAGATTTATGTCAGCCGAGGCCTCCTGGTAAGGCGTGGGTATTTTAAAGCCCAAGCTTCGAGCCACGCAGCAGCACACAGGGCTGCTGGGCACACGGAGGGCGCGGACGCCGGGCCTTGTGCGGGACACGCTGCAGGTGGGACCCCACCGCTGGCTCTGCTCTCCCCAGAGCACGGCCCACGGCGGCGACTTCCCGGCGACCTGGATGGGACACAGGGAGGGGCACGCAGTACCATGGAGCTGGATGGGGAGGGGCCCCGGGTGTCCGCCCTCCTCACGGAAACCGCCTGTGATATGGGAGGGCCTTCGTCTGACCCAATTTGCGCCAAGCAGGGTCAGAGGAGGCCACGCGGGGCTCACGGACGGCCTGTGCCGCTCTGGGCCACAGGCCGCTGTCCTGGAAGGTGCGTCCGGGGGACATGCGTGGGCTCTGCAGGTGGGAGAAGTGGCCATTGGGGCACATGCAGCCCTGTCCACTGCAGGGTTCAAGGCTGCGGAGAGACCACGGGCTGTCCCTGCTCTTGCGAGTATTCCGAGCTGCTTCGGAAACGGTTCCAGATGCCGACCCTGGCGGCTAGGCCGCGGCGTCACCAACGCCATCCATGTGTCTGACAGTCTGATATACAGGCGTGGCCTACGGGGTGACAGTGGGAGTCCGGCTACTTCCGGGCTGCACCAGCTCGCTTGTGGAGCTGAGCGGGTCAGCAGGAGGCACGTCCCCCTGGGTTTGTGTGCGAGGACAGAGGCAGCATGGGCTGGCCTTGCTGGCCTGGCCTTTGTCTGGGCACCCAGGGGAGGGCGGCACCTCTTCTGGTCTGAGTGGAAGTCGACCCTGGGCTCCAGAGACGGCCGGAGACCCTTGTGATGGGTGGGGGCGCTCCAGCTTCCTCCCCGTGGTGGGTGGGGGCGCTCTGGCCTCCTCCCCGTGGTGCGTGGGGTGCTCCGACCTCCTCCTTGTGGTGGGTGGGGGCGCTCTGGCCTCTTCCTCATGGTGGGTGGGGGCACTCTGGCCTCCTCATGGTGGGTGGAGATGTGCTGGCCTCCTCGTGGTGAGTGTGAGCCCTGCCCCAGAGCCACTGCGACGCACTCACTGAGTGTGAGCGGCACCTGGAATGAGGCTAGGGACCAGCACACCTCCATCCCTCCACACATTGCTGAAAGGGGTTCAAATCCAGCTCTCCCATCTCAAAGCCACCCACTGCCTCTCCACACGCTGTGTGACTCCCGAGGACACGCCGGTGTGCTGAGGGCCAAGCTCTTCACGTGAGCTCATCCGGCCCAGCTGTCACACTCAAGGGCTGTTCATCGCTCTTTTACAACAGGAGCTCGACAATAAGTAAACAATAATTATTTGACTTAAAGTATATTTAAATAAACTAAACTTACAGAAAACCTATGCCACATCAGCCAGGGGTTAGCCCTTGCGCCGTGTCTGGGCAGCGTCTATGACAGAAGTGTTAGGTAGGTAGAAAATAACCGAACACCCCTACTGACCACACTGGGTGCTGTCCACACTGGCACGCTGTCCATGCTGACACGCTGTCCACGCCGACACCCTGTTCACACTGGCACGCCATCCACGCTGGCACGCCGTCCACGCTGACACGCTGTTCACCCTGACATTCTGTCCACGCTGACATGCCGTCCACGCCAACACACTGTCCACACCGACACCCTTTCCACACTGACATGCCGTCCACGCCAACATGCTGTCCACACCGACACCCTTTCCACGCTGACATGCCGTCCACACCGACACGCTGTCCACACCGACACCCTTTCCACGCTGACATGCCATCCACGCCGACACACTGTCCACGCCGACACCCTTTCCACGCTGACATGCCATCCACGCCGACACACTGTCCACGCCAACACGCTGTCCACACTGACACCCTTTCCACGCTGACATGCCGTCCACGCCGACTCACTGTCCAGGCTGACACTTGTACTTTGCCAGTTGTCTGCCGTGTGACTTTGGGCATATTACAGAAATTTTTCCCTAAAGGTTTTTGCCACAGAGTGTGTGCACTCACCTGAGAGACAGAGAGACAGGGAGAGGGAAAGTGAAAACCCCCGGGGGATGGCCATGCCGCAGTCGCTTCTCCTCCTCCCCCACCTCAGGACACACCACCCTCGTCAGTCTGTGCGCCTGCTCTGTGCAGTACCATGCCCTTTTGATCCTCACAGCAAGATAGACAGTGACTGGATGCAGAAAATGAGAGTACAAGATGCTGTTAAGACCGGGACTGCTCTGAGAGGTCCCGTTCCCGCGGCCTCTGAGGTCACCTCAGTTTCTCCACTCGGTCTCTCTCCCAGGGCCAGATCCAGCAGAGGCAGGTGGTGCCAGGGTGCAGCATCGGGGCACTCGCACGGCCTGAGGGAGGTGCCAGCTCACGCCACGGCCCAGGGGCCTCCTTCACCACCTCCTGCTGCCCACCTCTAGTCTCAGCCGTGTCTCGAATCTCAGAGGAGGTCAGCACGGCTTTGTTTCACGTCTGCGACTCCTCCTGCTGGTCACGTCCGTGCACGTGGGGGTGCACGGGGTCTGGGGGAGCCCTGGTGTCATGGCCTGGTCCTCGGCCCACCCTCCCTCTGTGACCAGAGCTCCCTTTGCAGTCACAGGGGCTGGGACCAGGGTCTAGAGGAGAATTCTGTCTGAGAGCCGCCTGGCCTCTGATCCAAGTCCCCACTCATAAGCTCGTCTGGAAACCGTTCAGAGGCCACGTGGAGGCACTGTGCACTCTGTCCAGATGAGCCGCCATGTAGACGTGCCACTGTGCTGGCCACTGCCCTCCAGTCTGGAGCAGAGTGGACGGAAAGATGTCCCAGAGCCCCGGTGTGACAGGAGGGGCTGCTGCTGCCGGCGCTGGGGCGTGCTCTGCCGTGGCCGGAGGACACCAAGGTGGAAACCCCGGGGTGCTGTCCTGACCAGCTCAACTTCAGGCGGGGCTCAGGGCTGGCACCAAGCCAGGCCAGGGAAAGCGCCCACTGCCACGGGCCCACCAGGGGAGGAGTGCCCAGCCCTGTCTGCTCACCACCTCCTTGGTGTCGGGAAGTCAAGGGGGCTGACGCTGAGCCGGGCTGGCTGCCTGCCCTGGCTGCCGGCTGTGGCCTGAGCTTCTGGGCATGCCCTAAATCACCTGGAATTCTCTGCCGCATCCCAGCAGGGGACTGGGCCAGACCCTGGGCGCCCTCCCAGTGACAGGGCGACTGGACTCAGGAGCAGGTCAGACGCTGCCAGGCCGGACAGCTGGGAGACACTGAGGGCTGGGGTGTCGGGACCCACCGCCCAAGGCCAAAGCTCTCCCCTGGCCAGGAGCCAGGAGCCAGGAGCTCAGCCGTGGCCAGGATGGGCTGGAGCCCCAGTCTGGGGTAGATGCAGCCTGCTGAGGCGCAGTTCCAGTGCTGCTGTCCTAGCCCTGTCCGCTGGCTCGGAGCTGCTGACCTGAGGCTGGGCTGACGTTAGGGCCTTTGCCCACCAGCTTCCGTCTGAGGCCTGTGCTGCCGTGCAGCCCGAGGAGCACTTTTCCTACCCCCCTGGGGTGTGGGGCAATCTGCCAGTTGCCAAGGGTCTCTGCTCAGCATCTCTCAGCTCCGTCTCTGGCTCCACCCGGCAGCGGAGACTCCCCAAACCTCGACGCTAATCACCTCTAGGCACCTCCTGGAGGCAGACAACGTACCGGCAGAGGTCGGCATCAGCAGTGCCCGGGTGCAGACACGGGGCTCTTTCGTGGTGTTCTGTGGCTTCCAGAGATGTGCACTAAGTCCTGACAGGCGCCCTCCCACGGTTCACAAGGCGGAGGAAAGGGCGCAGCGCTGGGAAGATGTCCGCCCGGCTCCCAGGAAGCAGGCTGCGTGGAAGGGCGCCGCGAGGGCGTGGACGCGGTCAGTACACGTGGGCTTGCACCGCGGGGATGAGGGCAAACACGGCGAAATGAGTGGTGGCACGTTCTCCCCGCAGCCCGGGAGGTCGCAGTTCAGGATCTTCCTAGGGCAGACTGGCGTCATGGGGAACGTCGGAGGCTGGGGCGCCGGGGCCCTCCCTCTCCCAGGGAAACAGGCTCCCCAGCAAGGCAAACGGTGCTGGTCGCGCCTCTGGGCTCTCAGTGGCTGCTGTTGTGTCACTTTGGGACACGTGCCTGCGACCTGACCCTGACCTCACCGGCGTGCATTCACAGTGACGGCTGTGCGCCGTGCGCCCTGCGCCGGGTTCAGCGGGCTGTGGAGCTGTCACCAGCTTCCCAGCTGATCCCAGGAAGGCCATGTGCTGGGGCTCCGGGAAGCTGAAGGAAGGGGTACGCCAGCCCGAGTGCCCAGGCAGCCTGAGGGCATGGCTGCACGCAGCCTCCGTTCTCCCGTGGGGGGGCAGAGACGCCGCCCCCGACCACACACGACAAGGCCCACGTGGCCCGTTCTGTGATCACGTCTGAGCGCGGACGAGCGTGTCTGCTCACTCAGGCCCTCGGGGGCACCAGACGCACCCTTTCCTGGCTGACATGAGTGGCTTCTGGATCCTGGAAGTTTCAGCCTCTTCGCTGCCTCCTGGTTAGGTTTACTAAACAGGGTCCCCCACCTCCTGGCGACAGATCCCTGAGAGATCTGCTGCAGCCTCCACCCTGCCATTGCCCCCTCGCTGAGGCCTCCCGGCTCCCCGTGGGCCCGCTCAGCCCCCACCCCGACTCTGAGGTTGGGTGAGAGCTTCTCTCGTTACCCCAGCTGCCTGTGGAGACGTGCCACACCCCTGGGACATCTGGAAATGGGCGCATTCCCTGCTCGTGATGATGGGAACCACCGGGCGTGGGGTGCAGGGCACCGAGGGCATGACCTCCTGCGGTGAAGCGCCCTCTGCCTGCCCGGACTGCCCTGCTGAGAAGTACGTGTCCCCGGGAGTTCCTGAAGAGCCCGGGTGTGTGGCTAGACAGACCCTGGGCCCAAAGAATGACTGCTTATCCCCAGACATCCAGACAGAAAGAGTCTCCCCCAAGACAAGGCCTGGAGTTGACGCCTTGGCTCCCTCCGACCCTGTCTCCTCTGCCCTCCCTCTGTACAGCGAACGAGGCTTCCTGAGCACGGCCAGTGTGGACGGCACCAGGTAGAGGTGGGGCTGCTCTGAGCCTGCCTGGCGAGCAGTGTAGCTGGGGTGGGAAGCGACGCTGCCCAGGGCAGAGGGCCACAGCTCTACCCGGGGCTGCCATAGGGCAGGCTTCCCCAGGGAGTAGGGGTCCGAGCCGGGGCTTGGAGGATGCCTCCCAGGCAGGCAGAACCAGCTCATCAGGAGAGGGGCCTGGAAAGGTGCCCACTCAGGAAGGAGCCCAGTGTCCCCGGCATGATGGGGCTGCCTCGGAGACCCCTGTGGACCGGAGTTCGCAGCGCTGCATTTCCTCGGCTCATGGCTGTGGCCCTCTGCCTTGTTGTCACCTCTGCTGGGATCCTGACCCTCCTGCCTTCCCTATAGGACATGTGAGACATCACCAGGTCCACCGGGTCATCCAGGACCCTTCCTATCCTGGGGCCCTTTCCATCTGGGACCCTTCCTGTCCCAGGGCCCTTCCCATAACCACGGTTGCCACGTGAGGTGACATGTTCACAGGCTTCGCAGACAACAACGTGGACATCTCTAGTGTCCCACTGCCCCCCCAGAGGTGCCTGCAGACCGGCTCCCACTGAGAGCCCGGGTGTGCAGAGAAGGGCCCCTGAGCACCCCTGAGTGGGCCCTAATGCCCGCTGTAGCCTCATTCCTTCTGAGACCGTCATACATCTGCGTGAACAGGAAAGACCTGGGGGCTGTGTGACAGCGGAGCGTACGCCGCCGGTGGGCAACCCTTCTCCACGCCAGCTAGTGAGGAAGGCCCTGTGTGCCCGTGTGGGCCAGAGCAGTGACCTTCCCCGGAGGTCCCCGTCCCACCCGCTGTGCGGTTTATTGCCGGCAACAGCCCTGAGGCCCTGTGGGGCCATCGTTCGTCCTGTGACATCTGAGTGCAGCGCTCCAGGAGCGTCGGGGACACGTCAATGTCACCGAGCCCAGCGTGAGACCAGAAGTGAGGCCCTGGCTCCCCGGGAGACGGCAGCTGTCACAGGCGCAGCGCTCAGATCCTCACGTCCCCTCCGCCACCGCCTGTGATCATGGAGGAAGGCCGCTCTGCTCCAGGAGGACTCGCTCCTTCTCCAGCATCTCCGCCCTGTGCAGTGGGGACATGCCCACACTGCCGACTCGGGAGAATGAAGCCCCGGCCCGGCCGCAGAGCCTGGAGCAGGGAGCTGGAGAGCAGGTGCCCGCGCCTCCCCCGCAGGCAGGGGCTCCTCAGGGCACGCCTGCCTCTCTGCGGGCTTCCGCCTGCTGCTGACAGGAGTGAGGGATAGCGGCTCCTCTCCACCTGCAAGCTTCTGCTCCTGCCAGCCCGGAATAGCTCAAGTAGGCTGTGACCTCGGCAAGCACCCTTGAGAGGCTCTCGAGGCGCCTTGAGGAATTGCACGCAGCGCCCTGCATCTGGGCCGGATCTATTATTCATGCACGCATGTCTCAGCGAGCACGGTGATTTAGTCTCTCGGAGCGCCTCTGCAGCAGCTATAAACCACGTTCGTGTGCTCCAGGGAAAGGTTACCTTCTCCTCGCTGAGGCTGGGCTCACCCTGGAGAAGGCACAGGGACGAAGCAAGGGGAGCAGGGGTGAGGGGGGCGGGCAGGCCTGCAGCAAGCACGGCCAGACCGCACACGGCGCAGCTGGGCAGTGCCCTTCCGCATGGCCTCGGCCATCAAGCTTCCCACTGAAGTGAGTCCTCCACCCGGGCCAACCCCGGCCCACCCACCGCCTCCACGCAGGCAGCAGGGACTCAGAGCCTCCAGAACCAGCTCGGCTGCGCGGGGGCCTGTCCTCCCCGGCTCAGGGCCAAGAAGAACGCGGCACAGCCCCTGCACCAAGGCCAACACCGCGAGTGTACATTTCCCTCTGTTGTCCCGCTCTCATGTCTGCAGGGACGTCAGCACAGATGAGGATCCCTGAAAATGCCCTGAGACGGCAAGTGGGCAGATGTGGCCACCCCTTACCCACAGGAGCGTGGGCATGCACTCCCCTGCCAGCGTTGGCCTGGGTGGCGCGGGGACGCTAGGAGGCCGGGCTGCAGGCCCACGATGGCACTGCACTGTGCTCCTCTCCTCTGCAGAGGCTCTGGATCTCCCCTCGGTCCCCCGAAACTAAGTCACTCTGCAGTAAGTGAACGCATCCTCCCCGTGGAGCGGCCGGCCTCCCGCGTGGCAGTCACCACCCCTGAGCTCCAGTGTTCTGGGCTGCCTGCAACCTCCGCCTGACCAGAGCCCACACCCCAATGGCCCTCTCTGGGCTTCTGGAGCCTCCTCTTCCGCCCGCTGGGCCCTGGCCAGGCCCGGCACTCCGCAGCTCTCCGTGTGCTCACGGTGGCCCATGGCTGAGAGCTGTGTCCGTGTGCCCACGGCCCGAGGTGAGAGGGAGGACGCCGGGCCGGAGCACCTGGAGGCCCAGCAGGCGGGAGGCCTCGGGGCAGCAGGTGCGGGAGGGACGCCTGTCACAGGCTGGCACGGAACTGGCTCTTGCTGTGATGCTGCCTGCTCAGTGTCCCTGAAATGTGACCCTGTCACAGTGGGCAAGTGACAGTCCCCTGGGGCAGGTGACAGCCCAGACCCCCTCCTCAAGCCCTGTCCTTGGCTTCCTGTCCGTCCTGTCCATGCACAGAACAGACGACCGGTAACCTGTCTGGCCGGCCGCCTTGGGAGTGCACTGAGTGGCACTGAGCTGCTCCCCCCAGACGGCGAGTTAGATACTGTGTGGGCCTCACCCGACTGCGGGGAGGGAGATAACAGTGCTTGCAGTGAAGCAGCTTTTGGAGGTGCGAGAGCCTGGCACTCTGCAGGGCCTGAGGGCATGCACCACGGTCTGTGCTGCTGACGGAGAGGCTGAGGCTGGCCCCGAAGCCCAGGCTCGGGTTCAGTCCATTCTGCACCCCCACATGCCCTCCTCCGGAACAGAGTCTGGGATCTGGAAGAGCTGAACCTCCACAGCCCAGGGCAGGCCTGGGGGTCGTGGTTCCACTGTCCCTGGCCCATCCAGGCTGCTGTTCCCCCTGCAGGAGCTGCCACAGCCCTGTCACGGGGTCTCTGAGCCCTGCTGTTTCGGGACCCTGACCAACGGGCCTCTGCTCCGGGTCTCCAACACGTCCGGAGACTCCCGTGGCTCCTGGCAGGCTTCAGGGCGGGGTCCCAATGCTCAGAGTCCAGCACCACGCTCTGCCCTCCTCTGTCAGGGTCCCTCCAGAGCCAGCCAGCCCACGGTCCCGAGCTGGGAGCAGGCAGCGAGGCAACCCCCCTGGAGGCTGCAGGCAGGCCCTGAAGACCCCTCCCGAGGAGGTGGAAGCTGGCGATTGGCCCTGAGTACCAGAGTTCACCCATGGCCATTGTGAACGAGCCCGTGGACCTGCTGCGGGCTCTGACACGTCAGGTCTGGACAGCCCCTCGGGGTCGGGCCTAAGTGTGAGCCCCAGCTTTGTGGGCCACACTCGCAGAGCCAGGCACTAATC
>NW_006159879.1:1294769-1301813 GCF_000334495.1 Tupaia belangeri chinensis
GAAGAAGGGCAGTGGCCGGTTAGGTCCTCCTGGGTGGCCAGGCCAGACCTGACCTCCGTGAGCTCTCGGGGAGGAACTTCTCGGAGCTGGGGACGCACCGCAGGGTCAGCGATAGAGGAACAGCCAGAGGAGAGAGAGGCTCTGAGGCCAGGACAGGAGTGGAGCGGGCAGTGTGGAGGGAGGGACTGGCAGGGGTCTGTGTGGGCCTGGGGTCAGTGACAGAGGAGGTGGTCGAGTCCTGGTGGTGAGGGGTGTGGGGCAGGAGGTCCAGGAGCTGCGGTGGCCAGCCCTGAGGCTGGAGGCTGGGTGCGGGTGGGGCTGCTGAACTGAGTGTCCCTGAGCCGGCCCTTCCCACAGCAGGTGGGCACACAGGCCCTGTCCTTGTTCAAGGGCTACCCAGAGACAAGCCAGGCAGGGCAGGGCAGCCCAGCTCACCCGCAGGCCCGCTCTGGCCGGCATTACATGCTGAGACACGTTCCTCTGGGCAGGAAGGGTCAGGCGCCCTAAGCCGAGGCCTGGCGTAGGGCAAGGCCAGCCCGTGTGGAAAGCGGCTCGCGCAGGGCCAGGGCTCAGCTCTGGATTCCTCCCCTTCCCTTGCCCTGAACCCTGATGCAATGTCCAGTCCCTCAGCGCGCCTCCCCACGCCCCGCCCTCTTGGTGGCCACACATCTGCCCGGGAGAGTCACGGGGTGACACCACGCGTGGCTCGCTCCGGCCCAGGGAATGTGAAGCGGTAGGGCTGGGCAGAGTTACAGCCAGGTGACAGCACAGGTGACGAGTGGCTTCGGACGCGCGTGAGGTCTTCATTGGCCCGCTGTAAGCGAGCCCAGCCGCCGGTCAGCTGGACCCAATAGGAGCCCCTGAGGGCTGGCATTGGCCACCCCACGCTCAGAGACACACCAGCTGCTAGCCGAGGGGTGGTATGGCCGCCTCCTGAGGTGGGCCACGTGGCAGGCAACCACAGGAGCCTCTGGGGCCGAGGGGGCACCTGTGGCCAGGGGTTGGAAAGTGGAGTTTGTACTGGAGGTCACCAGTGCTGCATGCCCGGGGAGGAGGACCACAGCCGTGGGTACCTTGGCTGTGTGGGGACACTGTGCGGAGACCAGCCGCACCGCACCGACGCCTGACCAGGGACTCTAGGGAGAAGAGCTCCCACAGGGTGCTCACACCAGGACCCATCGGCCCTAGCTGGCCAGGACCGCGGCGTGCATGGGCAGCAGGTGAGGCCGCGAGGCCACACTGCGCCTGGCGATGTTCACGATGGGGTGGACTCCACTGGGTGTCTGTCGGAGAGGGGCAGATGGAGGGTGCGGTCTATAGGCAGGGCCCGCCCCAGGAGGGAGGCAGCCCAGCCCCGGCAGCCACACGGATGGCCTGAGGACGTCCACTCGAAGGAGACAGCTGAGCACAGGGCAGGACATTCCATGTGGGACCCTCACAGAGGCAGCGTAGAGGCTGGGTGTCAGTATGGGCCAAGGGCATCACGGGGCGTGGGTGAGGGCACTGGGGGGTGTAGGCGAGGGCTCTGGGACGTGGGTGAGGGCTCTGGGGATGTGGGTGAGGGAGCGACATTTCGGTGGTGAGGGGAGCAGCTGTGTCTGACACCAGGATGGGACAGGGCCGGGCCGTGACACACCCCAGCACGTGTGTACGTCATCGCACCGTTCTCCTTGAGCACAGGACATTTCCGTGTCAGGAATGAGCCGTAAAGTTTAACAGAGGGAGGGGCAGGCGGTGGTGCGGCGCTAACCCTGGGCTGATGTGGGAGCCCTGGGCTGCAGTGCAGGGCGGAACTGGGCTGGGAGATGGGAGGGCTGATGTGGGAGGCCTGGGCTGCAGTGCAGGGCGGAACTGGGCCGGGAGATGGGAGGGCTGATGTGGGAGGCCTGGGCTGCAGTGCAGGGCGGAACTGGGCTGGGAGATGGGAGGGCTGATGTGGGAGGCCTGGGCTGCAGTGCAGGGCGGAACTGGGCTGGGAGATGGGAGGGCTGATGTGGGAGGCCTGGGCTGCAGTGCAGGGCGGAACTGGGCTGGGAGATGGGAGGGCTGATGTGGGAGGCCTGGGCTGCAGTGCAGGGCGGAACTGGGCTGGGAGATGGGAGGGCTGATGTGGGAGGCCTGGGCTGCAGTGCAGGGCGGAACTGGGCTGGGAGATGGGAGGGCTGATGTGGGAGGCCTGGGCTGCAGTGCAGGGCGGAACTGGGCTGGGAGATGGGAGGGCTGATGTGGGAGGCCTGGGCTGCAGTGCAGGGCGGAACTGGGCTGGGAGATGGGAGGGCTGATGTGGGAGGCCTGGGCTGCAGTGCAGGGCGGAACTGGGCTGGGAGATGGGAGGGCTGATGCCCTGGGCTGCAGTGCAGGGTGGAGCTGGGCTGGGAGATGGGAGGGCTGGTGTGGGAGCCCTGGGCTGCAGTGCAGGGTGGAGCTGGGCTGGGAGATGGGAGGGCTGATGTGGGAGGCCTGGGCTGCAGTGCAGGGCGGAACTGGGCTGGGAGATGGGAGGGCTGATGTGGGAGGCCTGGGCTGCAGTGCAGGGCGGAACTGGGCTGGGAGATGGGAGGGCTGATGTGGGAGGCCTGGGCTGCAGTGCAGGGCGGAACTGGGCTGGGAGATGGGAGGGCTGATGTGGGAGGCCTGGGCTGCAGTGCAGGGCGGAACTGGGCTGGGAGATGGGAGGGCTGATGTGGGAGGCCTGGGCTGCAGTGCAGGGCGGAACTGGGCTGGGAGATGGGAGGGCTGATGTGGGAGGCCTGGGCTGCAGTGCAGGGCGGAACTGGGCTGGGAGATGGGAGGGCTGATGTGGGAGGCCTGGGCTGCAGTGCAGGGCGGAACTGGGCTGGGAGATGGGAGGGCTGATGTGGGAGGCCTGGGCTGCAGTGCAGGGCGGAACTGGGCTGGGAGATGGGAGGGCTGATGTGGGAGGCCTGGGCTGCAGTGCAGGGCGATGT
Organism: Tupaia belangeri chinensis; assembly: GCF_000334495.1. NCBI lineage: Eukaryota > Metazoa > Chordata > Mammalia > Scandentia > Tupaiidae > Tupaia > Tupaia belangeri. The sequence goes on from NW_006159879.1 coordinate 1,297,718, forward strand.
GGGAGCCCTGGGCTGCAGTTCAGGGCGGGCGCCGGGCTAGGACATGGGAGGGTCTGCTGGCACTGACCGGCTCCCTCTCTCTGCCCTCTCATGGACAACATGGTCAGGTCGGCTTAAGAAAAAGAAAGCAGCAGGAAAAGGAGTCAGTGTCGGGCGAGACCGTCGGCAGACCACACAGGAGCAGAAGGAAAGCAGCGGTGGGCAGAGGGCTCAGGAGCTGTGGGGACAGTGAGGCCTGGACCGGGGAGGCCCAGCTGAGCTGAGAGCTACCGGCCATTGCTCTGCGGTCCCCGGTGCAGCCGCACTCCCTGTGGCACAAGGAACACGGCCACGGGCGGCTCAGAGATCAAAGTCATCTAGCCATTTTCCAGAGAGGGATGCCGAGCGCGGTGGGTTCTTCCCACGGTCACACACTAATTAGTCTGCAGAACCGAGGGTCGGCCGGACCCTAAAAGCTCACCCACCTCAGCCTCCCGCAGCAGCCTTCCAGCCGAAGCCGTGTCCACACCCACGCTGGCGGCAGTGCTGGGACGAGCAGGGACGTTTCTCGTGTGAGCAGATGCTCCGACTTGCTTGCCAGGCCTCTGTTGGTCTGTCCCCCTTTCCTGGGCACCCTGATGACGTTGGCCCGGCCTCTGGCTCCGAGGGTATCAAGTGAGGGTGTGCATCCAGGGGCCTCCGTCAGGGACGCCTTAGCAAGACCTGGCGGACATCCCCTCTGGCTGGCAGAGGCTTACCCGAGGTAGCCTATTTGCATGTTTGGTTGAGGATAAAAAACGACCATTTAAAAGTTAAGGGTCGGGATTTCTAAGCCTTACAGAGCACGGAGAGCGTGAAAGGCAGACAGTGAGGGGAGGCCGTGGCTGCCGACTGCACCCCTTAGCGGGTTTGGAAACGCCGTGTGATTTGTCATCACAGAAGATGCTTCGGTCTGCAGGATCAAAGCAACCGGCACCCCTCCACGCTCGGCCAATCGCATCACCTCTCCAGGGTGCCAGACAGACATTTCACTAGCTCCCATTCATCGGTGAATCGGAGTGGGACGCCAGAGCAGGGCTGCTGTGAGACGCGGCACTGCAGTTCCCACCGTGGTGCTGTGAAGAGTAACCACTAGCTCGCACTCCCTTTCGCGTGCGCACACCAAGCTGCTTCCAAATATTTGTGTTGTCTTCGTGACCCTCTTAGGTCCTGACCATCCTCACTTCCGAAGGGGACGGGACGGGGGCCCAGCTACTCCAACAGTGCCATCAGGAGGGGACGGGTCCCAGGTACTCCAACAGTGCAGCCACGAAATCTGTGGTGTTGGGGCCAAAGCGGTTGGATTTCGAAACTGCTGTTTCACTTCTTTGGGGGCTAGCAGGCATTTCACCAAAAATGAGTTGGTACTCACCGTCAGAACCCAGAAAGTGGGCCGGGCAGACAGGTTTGGTCTCGCGTGAACACTGGGTTACGTGTTGAGAACTCCGAGAGCACAGCCCGCTGAAGGAGAACCATGGTTGGGAGGGTAGTGGCGGGTCTCCGGTTAGCTTGTCTTCCATCTGAATCGCCACAACGCTGAGGCCGAGGGCCTCCGGCTGGCCGTTTGACTGTCAATGGCATTCCCAACTGGGTCATCACGGAACCAAACCGAGGACTTCTGTGCATGGCTGAGACTGTGACGCCAGTGGCACACCCATGCAGGGCACGTAGGGAGGTCAGATGTGACAGTGGGGGAGGGGTCAGGAGGAAAAGAGAAAGCACAACTCGGAAATGGGAAGGTGCCAGCCGCGATAGCACGTTCAGTAACCATAGAGTGGGCTCAGGGGGGAAATTCACTGGGGATGTGGTAATGACACACAGTGATTGAAATTGAATGTAAATAAAAAGTCAGTTTGGAGACACCAGCAAACCGCCAGGCCACCAGGCAGGAGAGGTGAGCGGTCCTGGGGCAGGGGTGGCTGTCTGCAGACCAGCAACTGTGCCGAGTCCTGAGCCCACCAGGATCTGCTCCGTGTGTGCTGAGAGTCAAGGCTGTCCAGGCAGCGGCCAGGAAACCAGCAAACTCCAGTCTTGCCAGGCCCTGGAGGGGGTAAAGTGGCCGCAGGTGGAGAAGACTTCGGTGAGCTGGGCCTGGGGACTGGTTCAGGGCAGGGAGGACGACACCTCACCCTGGGGCGCCGTCAGCTGCAGTGGCGTGCGGGCGTGGTTGAGCACCTGCACCCACAAGAGGGGACGATGCGTGTGCACAGCAACGTGCGTTCTCAACTTACAACGTGCAAGCTTCGCGACGTTCTGCTTGCCAACGATTATAAATGCATATTACTATTAATAATATCAATTTTACATACGAAACTGGATTTTCACAAAATGCGCTTGCTAAATTCTTTTTGCAAAAGTCTTTCTCAAGTGTAAACCTGAAGCACTCTGGCAAGGGAGGGCGATCGTGCGGAGGCTGCGTGCGAGGCCGGCGAGGATGGGAAACGGGTACATTGTCTTTCGAGCTTTTGAACAGTTTCCCTGCTCATTTCTCCGTGAGACAGACACAGAGGCAGAGAGACAGGCATCCCAGCATGAAGCCCCCTCGGCCCGGCCGGCCCAACATATCTGGCGTGCACAGGAAGGCTCAGGGTGCCAAGCCAGGACCATCCGGGCTGGCCCTGCAAGGGGCGGAGTCACTGGGACCACCGGGCTGGCCCTCGCTTTGCCCCACTTGGCCGTGAGCCCCGGACTGCTCTAATAATAAAGTTTACCACGAAATAAACAGCAGTTGGCCATGGGAGCATGAGTGTCCACGGTGCTAGGACCCAGGGGAGGCCTGGGGTGGAGGACTGACCACCAGGGGCATGGGCACCTGTGATTCTGCTGGCGGGGTTCAGGGTGGAAAGGACATGTGTGGGAGACCCCGCCGGGGACCTCTCTCTCTCCTTAAGAGAAAAAAGTGGCACCTCTTGAACTATAGCCAGGCTATGGTTCGCCTCTTACAAATGACTACGATTACAGCATGGGGGCCGGCTGGCATTCTCCTTGCGGCCGTACAGGGTAAGAAGGACGTGGGCAGGGCAGAGGTGCGTCAGCCCCTCACCTCTGTCACACCGGGAAGTGATGAGCTTGGGGAGCTCCTATTTTATTGTCTTTCCTTTAAATGTAATTTATTCGACTGTGCATGTCTATAATTTTATTTTTAGTTAGCAATGGACTCAGAACTCCTGATTTCTGACTTCTCTGGGCCGGGCCCTCCAGCAGGCAGCTCCTGGTCAGCGCGGTGTGGATCTCCCGCCGTAACTGGCTGAGTTGCACTGTATGTCTACTTTATATGAAAGAGTTGCAAAAACTCACAGCATTAAGCAGACAGCGGCTCCCAGCCCCAGCTCCGTCCTGCTTCCCTTAACCCTATTTATAGTCATGCCCACAAATAATAAAATGGGGCCCTGGACGGGAACAGGGAGCCCTTGACACTGGCAGGAAGCACAAGCGGCCTGCGAGAACTTACGAGATGATCACGCGCTCACCTGTTCGCTGAGTTCAGCGCCCGCTGCTTTCGCTCTGTGTGATGTGGTTCTAAATTCCCACTTCAATGTGTCTAAGTTCCCAAGTGTAACGACTTCCACACGTTTCCTTCCACTGTATCATTTCCTAGGCAACAGGAACACACACACACACTCACGAACACAGAGCAACACACAGGCGTGCAAACACGAGCTGCGTATTTCCACTTCCACTTCAAGACCTTGTACAGGAAGCGAGGCGCTCGGACGTCCGCACGGCCTGTCTGTGGAGCGGCACTGGGAGCACATGCGTCCCTCTGGCTGACCTTCCCCTGATGCCCTTCTGTCTTTAAAGGGAATTAGCTTTGGAGCACGAGCGTCTCCGAGTGTGTCATCCTGACTCCAGGTGACCCGAGAGTCAGCCTGCCCTCATCCCTGGTGACGGCTACACAGCCCGCATGGGAAGTGGGCCACGCCATGAAACTCGGTGCTCAGGGTCTCGTCCTTCACTTTTGCTGGAAAGGGGCCCCTGACTGCAAAGCGCCTGACAGCGACTCCAAGAGTCGTTTCCAGCAGATGAACCCTGCAGGCGGGCGGGCGGGGGGGGTCACAGGGCACAAGAAAGGCCGGGG
>NW_006159879.1:1302790-1316397 GCF_000334495.1 Tupaia belangeri chinensis
CAGCGCCTGCCAGCGACTCCAAGAGTCGTTTCCAGCAGATGAACCCTGCAGGCGGGCGGGCGGGAGGGCTCACAGGGCACAGACAAGCCTGGGCTGCTCTGCCGTCTGTCCTGCCCTCCGGCCCTTCCCCTCGGAGCCCATCCTCACTGCTCCTCGCTGCTGCCGGCCACTCTCCCCGCCGCAGTCTGATCTGCCCTCCACCTCCAGCGCTGATGTTTTCAACATCAGATCTTGCCATTGTCCTCTCCAGGTGTCACAAGTGGTTATTGTTTTCCTTTCATTTTCTTATTGTAATAAAACACATAACACAGTTTAGCATTTGGAGCATTCTGAAGTATTTGGTCCTGGCGCATTAAGTACCCTCGTGGTGGCGCGCAGCCATGGCCCGCAGCACAGCTTTTCTGGCGCCAGTCTGCGACTCTGCACCTGCTCCCCCTGCCGCACCCCCGCCCCGCCCTGCACGGTCTGCCTGGCCGGTGTGACGGCCTCGAACGAGCAGTCACCCAGCATTTGTCCACCGTGAGCGACCTGGTTGTTTTCTTTCTTGCTTCTTTCTCCTTTTCTCTCTTTCTCTCCTTCTCTCCTTTCTTTTCCTTTTTCTTCTTCCTTCCTTTTTCTTTTTTCATTCTTTCTCTTTCTTTTATAATAGCCACCCTAGTGGTTAAGTGGTGTCTCCCTGTGGCTTTGATTGCTCATTGTCATCAGAGAATGATTAGGGATGTTGAGCATCTTTTGATATGTTATTGGCCGTTCACATATCCTCTTTGGAGAGAAAAAGTAAAATTCTTTGCCCATTTTTTAGTTGGATTGCTCCTGTCGCTGTCCAGTTGTAAGGTCTTTATATGGCATAGATAACGACTCTAAATCATATAAATGATAAGCAAGTATTTCTCCATTCTCATCTGTTGCCGTTTCACTCTGTTGATAGTGTCCTCTAATGGACAAGTAATCATTGCTTTATGGCTTATACGTTTTTCTTGATATGTCCACATTTTCAGGGCCGGCAGGTGGCGTGGTGGTTAAGGGCTCTGGACTCGCACATGACTGACCACAGTTCAAATCCCATACCTGGCATCTTTCTTTCTTTCTTTCTTTCTTTCTTTCTTTCTTTCTTTCTTTCTTTCTCTCTCTCTGTCTCTCTGTCTCTCTCTCACTCTGTCCCTCTCTGATCAAATTAAAACAAATAAATATGTAAAAGTTAAATAAAATAATTCTTTAAAAATGTCAAAAATATATATATGTGTTCACATTTCCTTTAAATGCTGGAGCAGATTTACTGTGTAGAGGTTTTTGCTATAGAGCGTGTGCGCTGGCCAGAAAGACAGAGACAGAGACATAGAAAGTGAGAAATCACCCCCCGGGGGGTGGCCACGCCGCAATCCCTTCTCCTCCGTTCTCCTCTGGGATCTTGGGCATGCATGCACACGTGCCCAGCGTGAGTTCGGGTCTGGGATGTGAACCGCGGTCAACTACATGGGAGCCCAGCGACATAGCCATTATGCTAACTGCTTGCTCGTTCCGCCACCTCTGTCGTTTCTTGTCTGTATTTACTGGCTCATTTTCACCCTGGCTCTGCGTCACAATCTTAGCGTCATTATGTGCCTAGTAATACCCGCCCTCTGCCAGATACAGGCGCCACGTTGCTGGGGTTTGGCTTGGGTGTCCTTCCCTAAAAGATGTTAAAGTTGAGTTTGGCAGGTGGCCGAGTCCCTCTCAGACCAGGGAGGTCATTCCAAGGCTCGTCTTGAAGTCCTACAGCCGTGGGACTAGAGAAGCCTCCGCTCTGGTGTGCGTGAGCCGCGTGGGGAAAGGCGCGCCCCTCTCTGTGCCCTCACTGACACGGTCCTAGCGATTCCTGCGGTCCCGGAGCAGACGGAATCCCAGCGTCCTCCCCCCCCTCCCCCCGTGAGCCCTGTGGTCCACTCACAGCACCCCCAGGTTTTGCCCTCAAGGTGTGCAGGTAAGTGTTGAGCCGGAACCTGGCAGCCCCGGGGACTTCCGGAGCTCACTCTCAGAACCGTCCTCTCCTTCGAGGACCGTGCCCTGCCCCACCACTCCTCGGCCTCCTGGCTGTTGGCCTCAGCGGCCCACCGCCCTCAGTCCCCCTAATGGCTGTCATAGCACGGTCTGACTGTCCATCACGTTCCGCACAGCGGCCTGGGTGTCCGGGCTTTGATCCGCATGTGCCTCTTTGTTAACGTCAAGGGGCGGATGGAGCCGAGGACATCCACAGTGACCTGTGTGGGAATGCGCGTCGCGGCAGCCCGCGGCGTGACGGCTACAGTGCTGGAGCCCACGTGGCCCATGGTGTGGTCCAAGTCTTGGCCTCAGCAACTTGAGAAACATGCTAGGAATGTGTGTGTACATGTGTGCGCGCCCCAAATTCCTGGAGGAGAAGGAAGTGGAGGAGCACGACCACTCCCCATGAGGGTGCTTTCCTACCAGCGCCCCCCAGGAGCACACCAGCCCTCTGGCAAAAGTGAAAAAACACACAAACATACACACACAAACACAAACACACACGCTGTACGTCTGTCTGCGTCACTATCCTATGTTAAGTGCCTGTTCTTTGCCAGGCCCCGTCTTGGTGCTGTGCGTTAACAGCCACGCTAGGGCACAGCTGTGACTGTCATCTGTCTCCAGACAAGCCAGGCATGAGGAGGAGACCCGGGCCATTCCTTCTCCCTTGATAAACGCCAAGTGTTGGCATTGCCTTTCTTTGACCCACAGGGCATCGAAGCGATGCCCTGCAGATAATCAGGAGATCCCCAGGCAGTCCCTTCTCTACCTCCAGGGACCAGAGACAAGCTGCAGAAAGAACCAGACAGGCAAAGCAGAAAGAAGGAAGGAGCAGAGGCAAAGGGAGGAGGAAAGGGTTGGGGAATTAACCTATCACGTGGCCACGTCTTCAGCTCTCCATGGCCTTTCTTTTTCACTATTATTATTTTAGGTTTTGTGCCACAGGATGCGTGAGCTCACCAGAGAAAGACAGAGAAAGTGAGAAATCACCCCAGAGGGGATGGCCGCACACAGTCCCTCCTCCTCCGTTTTCCTTTGGGATTTGGGCAGGCGCGTACTTGTGCCCGGCGTGACTTTCCAGCTGCTGGGTCCCAGGCTCAGACTGTCGTCGGCCATGTAGGAGTCCAGCTGTTAGCCACCGTGCCACCGGCTGGCCCCACATGTCTTTTCTGTGGACAAAAATTTTGTGCAGCTCAATTATCTTTGAAAATTTTCTTTTTAGAAAGTGTCTGTCTTTCTTTCATAGGTCATACAGAGGTAGAAGGACAGAGACAGAGAGAGAGAGACAGAGACAGGACCTCCCCTCTCAATAGGGTCCTGATTGCGTGGCCCACCCCCAGCCTCACTCACTTCAGATCACAGGCTCGCATGCAGCTAGCATGTCCAGGGCGCTCTCCAGACGTGAGCACGGAACCTTCCCATGTGGCTCGGCTGGGCAGACTGTTCATTTCTTTGTCCAATCTCCCCATCCTCCTGAGGCCCAGAGGACAAAGTGTCTGTCAGGATGAGTTACTTAATGTCCGGGACAGCACAGAGCAAGACTGGGGCCGTGCCCACTGGAAGGGCTTTCTCTCTCACGTGTGCTTTCTCTCTCTCTCTGGTGAGTGCGCATGCCCTCTGGCAATTAAAAAAATGAGTAATTTCAAGAAGGTGACAGCGGAATATGGGGTAATGCATGAGGCCCTTCTGAGCCTGACCCTGGCAGCTGCCCAGGAAGCTGGCTCGGGTGGGGCCGGCTGTCTGTTGGAGCCACCAGCCTAGTCCTGATCCTGGTAAACCAGGACCGCTGTCTGTCATTTAAAGAGGTATCGTCACCCCCTCCCTGGCTGTCATCGATATGGTGCTGAGCTCACAGACTCCATGGCTCTGCTGGGCTCTTCATAGCCTTGTTTTGTGCACAAACTAGTCTAGGACAAAAGCAGCCCCTCAGGGGAACCAGTAGTTAGCGTAATGGCGTAATCTACTATGGTTTGCATCCCGAACCCTGTGGCTTAAAACTCACGCCGGGGGACCAGCAGTTAGCGTAATGGCTATGTCGCTGGACTCCCACGTAGTCGACTGTGGTTCGTGTCTTGGACCTAGTGGCTTAAAACTCACGCTGGGCGCGTGTGAGTGCATGCCCAAGATCCCGAGAGCAGAATGGAGGAGAAGGGATTGCGGCGTGGCCATCACCCCTGGGGGGTGATTTCTCGCTTTCTGTCTATCTCTCTCTGTCTCTCTGGTGAGCAAACGCGCCCTGCAGAAAACCCTGCCAAAAAAAAAAAAAAAAAAAAAAAAGGCAGCCCCTGAGGATGAGCCCCTTGGGACGCAGCCTGACAAGCACAGGCATCCCTGATGAATCGCAGTGAGGAAGGACAGGCTGCCCTCGTCCCTCTGCTTCACTTGGGTCTTAAGCACCCTCAATGTCATGCCATGCCTTCCTGGCTAGGAAGGTCCCTGAGTCAGGTGGCCTCCAGCATTTTCTACCGGGCTTGGAATGAGCCCTGAGCAAGCTCAAATTGTGTGTGGGGCAGAGGGAGTTCCCGGCAGGCAGGAGCAGGGACTGATGGTCAGTCTGTCCTGACAGTCAACCCCAGGGGGGTGGGTGTCGCAGCAGCCAGCAGCACTGAGGGACTGTCGCAGAGCAGGAGCTGTGCTCACAGAGCACACGTGTGTGCTGAGCCCTGTCTTCACACGCTTGGTTTAGATGCAAGGGGCCATGGAGCAGATGTGTACGCCAGACCTGAGGACCCTGTGTGTTCTGGAGCGCAGTCCCTTTATTGTTCACTGTGACATGCCAAATCAAAGGTGGGGTTTGAAGCAGTAGGTGGCCGGGGCCCTGACGCAGGGATCGCAGCTGCTACTCCCCAGAAACACGGCCTGGCTGTCCATATACTGTCTGTGAGAATTCCCCCTGGCAATAAAGCTGCGGGAGCCATATTTAAGATGCAAGCCATGCCACTTCAACATCAACCGGCAGAGGACGAGGCACGCCTGCAGAGACTGCATCTACCGGAGAGAGGAGCGGCGTCTTTCCTGCTGCTGCCACGCTGCTCTTTTTGTGGCCAGAACTAAGCACCCCGCACCCGCTCAGCCCTCCCACCCCCATGGAGCCTACGGGAGCTGTCAGTCTGCACGGAACGCGACCAGCAGCCCAGTGCCCCTGGACCATGCGCGCACACACTCGAGATTGTAGTGCACAGCCCCCTGGCACAGGCAGGCACCGCCCTGCTGCAGTGCACGCTGGGAAATGTAGTCCACAGCCCGCCAGCACAGGCAGGCACAGCCCTGGTGCGATGCACGCTGGGAAGTGTAGTCCATAGCACGCCACCGCCCTGGTGCGGTGCATGCTGGGAAGTGTAGTCCACAGCCCACCACCACAGACAGGCACCGCCCTAGTGCGGTGCATGCTGGGAAGTGTAGTCGTGCTCGGCGCCATATTTCCCGGGCCGCGCCGCCCGCGTGGAGCGGGAAAGGGCTGGGCTTTGGCGGACGTAGGCTGCAGAGACTGGGGACGCCAGGGTCCCGCTGCTGCCCACCCGGACCGCTGCGTCCACACGCTGCACGGTGCCTGCAGGACTAAGTCCAGATAGCTGAGTTCTTGACAAAAGTCATCCAAAGTAAAACATTTGGGGGCTGCCAGGTGGTGTGCTGGTTAAGGGCGCTGGACTGCCAGATGACTGGTTTGAGTCCCGGACCTGGCAGCTTGCTTTCTCTCTTACCCTGCGCGCTCTCTCTCACTCTGTCCCTCTCTGGTAAAATGAAAATAAATAAAATAAATAAAGTGAAATAAATTATTCTTTTTTTTAAAAAGTAAGACATTAAAAAATGAATAAAAAGAGCAAGCACAAGGCTGAAGAAAAGACATTGCCAATGAAAGAATTTACTAAGCTGAAGACTCAGGAACAATAGACCTTTGAAAATGATTTACTTTAAAATCTGAAATCGGGAACCAGCAGTTAGCGTAATGGCTATGTCGCTGGACTCCCACGTAGTCGACCGCGGTTCACGTCCTGGACCCGGTGGCTTAAAACTCACGCCGGGCGTGTGTGCGTGCGTGCCCAAGATCCCGAGAGGAGAATGGAGGAGAAGGGATTGCAGCGTGACCATCCCCCCTGGGGGGTGATTTCTCGCTTTCTGTCTCTATGTCTCTCTCTGTCTGTCTGGCGAGCGCACGCGCCCTACAGTGAAAAATCTCTCCAAAAAAAAAAAAAAAAAAAATCTGAAATCAAGATATTTTAAAAACTTGAATCATTTAAAAAGTGAGCTAACCTTATTTTTAACTTTTAAATTTCTTTTTAGGGCCAGATGATGGTGTGGTGGATGAGGCAGCTTTGTCCACGTGGCCAACTGCACGATTTGAGTCCTGTACCAGGATTTGTAAACCAGGTCGGATGTGTGAGCGTGTGCTCAAAATTCCCCAAGGAGAGGGGCCAGCAGGTGGCAGAGTGGCTGGGTGCTGGACGCCCACAGGGCCCACCATGGTTTGAGCTACAGACCAGTGGCTTGAGAGTCACTCTGGGCACATTTACGTGCATTCCCACAATCCCAGGAGGAGAATGGAGGACGAGGGATTGCAGCATGGCCATCCCCCAAGGGTGATTTTCATTTTCTCTCTCTGTCTCTCTCCAGCGAGCGCACGTGCACATGTTCCCTCTCTTTTTCTCTCTTTCTCTGGCAAGTTTATGTATCCTCTGGCAATAATTTTTTTTTCTTTTTTTAAGAGAGAGATTTTTACTATAGAGTGTGTGCACTTGCCAGAGAGACAGAAAGCCAAAAATCACCCCCGGGGGACCGCCACTCTGCAATCCCTTCTCCATTCTCCTTTCTGGCTCTTGGGCACACACGCACATGCGTTCCATCTGAGTTTTAAGCCCCCGGGTCCGGGACTCGAACTGCCGTTGACTATGTGGGAGTCCAGTTATGTAACCGTTATGTATCTGCTGGTCCATAGCAAGAACTTTTTAAAAAGTTACTTCTTAATAGACAAATACAAATAGTGTTTTGTGTATGGCATGACACACACACACACACACACACACACACACACACACACATATATATAGCATGTTATATATAAATAGTATATATAAAAGATGTGTATGTATATTTTTAGTTTTCAGCTTTTATGTTGTTTCATGTTTCTTTATTTTCACTTGTTTGCATTCATCACTGTGTGTGATCACAGCATGCCAAGTGAATGTCGCCCTGAGAGCACACTGCGTCGGTCCAGTCGAAGACGGGCGGCAGCGCTCTGTGCAGAGACCACCAGTGGACACCTCCCTTACGTCGCACACAGCTGTCTGTGTAAGCACATAAAGCCCTCAGCGAGGTTCGGGTCGCAGTTCGCGGTTGGTACCTGAGATCACCATGCCACATGGTCGGTCTCCTGAACGTCTCCCTCCTCGGTCGTGGGCACGTCTTACCCTTTGACCGGCATCTCCCGAAGCCCTACCCTGGCGGCCCTCGGCGGCCACACCCTGTCTCCAGGATTCTGACATCTTTAGTCAACGTCTGAACGAGGTCAGCACGGTCGTCTCTCTGCGGTTGGCTTGCTTTCTTAACCTGCGTCTCTCGGGTGCCTTTACGATTTCGCAAATCAGGGGTTGCCTTTCTTGATCTGGATCGCGTCGTTCTGTCTCTACAGCACGCGGTATGGCTCTCGGCACATGCGTGTCATCCGCGGCACTCAGCGGGGTAGCACCGTGTATGTTATTTGCAGCAGAGACCTTCTCGCTCTTTGCTCAACATTTCTTCCTCTCCTCTCTCACCCACTCCGCCACCTACTCCCCACTTACAGTCTCCGGGCTACGCTTCCCCTGCTGCTGTCATCCCTTCAGACGCGAGGCTGAGTAGACAGGCGTGTGAACACGGCATGCTCCTCCTTTTCTCCTGATGGACACTCAGGGCGATTCCGCAAGCGCGGAGGCGCAGGTCTCCCTCTGATGTACGGATTTCATTGCCTTTGGGTATGTGCCCAGGGGTTCCCTAGAAGATGAACTACTGGATCATATTCTTTTGGGTTGTCAGAAAGTCATGATGCGGGACCAGCAGTTGGCGTAATGACTATGCCGCTGGCCTCCCATGTAGTCGACCACGGGTCGAGTCCCAGACCTGGTGACTTAAACTCATGCCAGGCGTGTGTGCATGCGAGCCCAAGATCCTGAGAGGAGAATGGAGGAGAAGGGCTCCCAGCGTGACCATCCCCCCTGGGGGGTGATTTCTCACTTTCTGTCTCTCTGTCTCTCTCTGTCTCTCTCTGTCTCTCTCTGTCTCTCTCTGTCTCTCTCTGTCTCTCTCTGTCTCTCTCTGTCTCTCTCTGTCTCTCTCTGTCTCTCTCTGTCTCTCTCTGTCTCTCTCTGTCTCTCTCTGTCTCTCTCTGTCTCTCTCTGTCTCTCTCTGTCTCTCTCTGTCTCTCTCTGTCTCTCTCTGTCTCTCTCTGTCTCTCTCTGTCTCTCTCTGTCTCTCTCTGTCTCTCTCTGTCTCTCTCTGTCTCTCTCTGTCTCTCTCTGTCTCTCTCTGTCTCTCTCTGTCTCTCTCTGTCTCTCTCTGTCTCTCTCTGTCTCTCTCTGTCTCTCTCTGTCTCTCTCTGTCTCTCTCTGTCTCTCTCTGTCTCTCTCTGTCTCTCTCTGTCTCTCTCTGTCTCTCTCTGTCTCTCTCTGTCTCTCTCTGTCTCTCTCTGTCTCTCTCTGTCTCTCTCTGTCTCTCTCTGTCTCTCTCTGTCTCTCTCTGTCTCTCTCTGTCTCTCTCTGTCTCTCTCTGTCTCTCTCTGTCTCTCTCTGTCTCTCTCTGTCTCTCTCTGTCTCTCTCTGTCTCTCTCTGTCTCTCTCTGTCTCTCTCTGTCTCTCTCTGTCTCTCTCTGTCTCTCTCTGTCTCTCTCTGTCTCTCTCTGTCTCTCTCTGTCTCTCTCTGTCTCTCTCTGTCTCTCTCTGTCTCTCTCTGTCTCTCTCTGTCTCTCTCTGTCTCTCTCTGTCTCTCTCTGTCTCTCTCTGTCTCTCTCTGTCTCTCTCTGTCTCTCTCTGTCTCTCTCTGTCTCTCTCTGTCTCTCTCTGTCTCTCTCTGTCTCTCTCTGTCTCTCTCTGTCTCTCTCTGTCTCTCTCTGTCTCTCTCTGTCTCTCTCTGTCTCTCTCTGTCTCTCTCTGTCTCTCTCTGTCTCTCTCTGTCTCTCTCTGTCTCTCTCTGTCTCTCTCTGTCTCTCTCTGTCTCTCTCTGTCTCTCTCTGTCTCTCTCTGTCTCTCTCTGTCTCTCTCTGTCTCTCTCTGTCTCTCTCTGTCTCTCTCTGTCTCTCTCTGTCTCTCTCTGTCTCTCTCTGTCTCTCTCTGTCTCTCTCTGTCTCTCTCTGTCTCTCTCTGTCTCTCTCTGTCTCTCTCTGTCTCTCTCTGTCTCTCTCTGTCTCTCTCTGTCTCTCTCTGTCTCTCTCTGTCTCTCTCTGTCTCTCTCTGTCTCTCTCTGTCTCTCTCTGTCTCTCTCTGTCTCTCTCTGTCTCTCTCTGTCTCTCTCTGTCTCTCTCTGTCTCTCTCTGTCTCTCTCTGTCTCTCTCTGTCTCTCTCTGTCTCTCTCTGTCTCTCTCTGTCTCTCTCTGTCTCTCTCTGTCTCTCTCTGTCTCTCTCTGTCTCTCTCTGTCTCTCTCTGTCTCTCTCTGTCTCTCTCTGTCTCTCTCTGTCTCTCTCTGTCTCTCTCTGTCTCTCTCTGTCTCTCTCTGTCTCTCTCTGTCTCTCTCTGTCTCTCTCTGTCTCTCTCTGTCTCTCTCTGTCTCTCTCTGTCTCTCTCTGTCTCTCTCTGTCTCTCTCTGTCTCTCTCTGTCTCTCTCTGTCTCTCTCTGTCTCTCTCTGTCTCTCTCTGTCTCTCTCTGTCTCTCTCTGTCTCTCTCTGTCTCTCTCTGTCTCTCTCTGTCTCTCTCTGTCTCTCTCTGTCTCTCTCTGTCTCTCTCTGTCTCTCTCTGTCTCTCTCTGTCTCTCTCTGTCTCTCTCTGTCTCTCTCTGTCTCTCTCTGTCTCTCTCTGTCTCTCTCTGTCTCTCTCTGTCTCTCTCTGTCTCTCTCTGTCTCTCTCTGTCTCTCTCTGTCTCTCTCTGTCTCTCTCTGTCTCTCTCTGTCTCTCTCTGTCTCTCTCTGTCTCTCTCTGTCTCTCTCTGTCTCTCTCTGTCTCTCTCTGTCTCTCTCTGTCTCTCTCTGTCTCTCTCTGTCTCTCTCTGTCTCTCTCTGTCTCTCTCTGTCTCTCTCTGTCTCTCTCTGTCTCTCTCTGTCTCTCTCTGTCTCTCTCTGTCTCTCTCTGTCTCTCTCTGTCTCTCTCTGTCTCTCTCTGTCTCTCTCTGTCTCTCTCTGTCTCTCTCTGTCTCTCTCTGTCTCTCTCTGTCTCTCTCTGTCTCTCTCTGTCTCTCTCTGTCTCTCTCTGTCTCTCTCTGTCTCTCTCTGTCTCTCTCTGTCTCTCTCTGTCTCTCTCTGTCTCTCTCTGTCTCTCTCTGTCTCTCTCTGTCTCTCTCTGTCTCTCTCTGTCTCTCTCTGTCTCTCTCTGTCTCTCTCTGTCTCTCTCTGTCTCTCTCTGTCTCTCTCTGTCTCTCTCTGTCTCTCTCTGTCTGTCTATAGGGCATGCGCCCTATAGCAAAAACCTCTCCAAAAAAGAAAAATATAAAAGAAAGTCATGACGCATTTTTGCACAGGAAAACACAGAAAAACATGTTGCAACTTTCCTGAGAACCTAACAGTTGTAGTTTTAGTTTTTGGAGGAGCCTCCATACTGTTTCTATGATTGTGCTCATTTACACCCCCACCAACAGTGTGCAAGGGTTTCTTTTTCTTCACATCCTTGCCAGCCTGGGTTCCTGTGTATCTTCTGACTATAGTCCTCCTAACAGGTGTGAGGTAGCATCTCATTGTTCTTTGGATTTTCATTTCCCTGAAGATCGGTGATGCTGAGTGTGTTCTTATAAACGTATTGGCCATTTGGTTGTCTTCTTCTGAGAAATGTCTTTCCAGTTTCTTTGCCCATTTAAAAAATTAGGTTATATTTTTCCTTGCTATTGAGTTGTTTGAGTTTCTTTTTTTAAAATAGAATTATTTGTTTGATTTTAATCATCATCATGCAGTGGAGAGGATCTTCTTGGGTTGATTCTATTTGGGGTCTTTGAATTTCTTGGGTCCAGATGTTAGAGAGCTTCTGTAGAGTGGGACAGTTTTCTTACAGGGTTTCTTGGGATAGTTCATCCTCGTTCGTTTCTTCACCCTCTGGGATGCCGGCTACGCAGACGTTTGGGCAGTTAACGTACCTAGGTGGTCTCACATGGCCGTCCTTGCATTGACGCACGCTTAGGTCCTGCCTCGTTTGTTGAGAGTTTTCTAAAAGGATCATAAAGGGACATTGAATCTTGTCAGTGAGTTTCCAGAATCTTCCCAGGTGATTGAGTTTCCTGCCCTTCATCCTCTAAGCGTGGTGGGTCACATTTACTGATTCGCCCGGGGGCGGATCCGCTTTGCTCAGGAAGAACAGCCCTGTGTGCCCGAGGGTGCCGCTGCGTCCGCTGTCCCTGGGTTTTGCGCCGATGTTCCTGAGGGACGCTGGCTGGCAGCTTTCCTTTCTGGTGGTGTGTGACCTGCTTTGGTTTCGGGGTGACTCTGGCCTTGAACAAGGACCTTGGAAGTGTGTCTCCTTCAATTTTTTGGAATGGTTCGAGAAGGCTTGGCGTTAATTATTCTCTAATGCTTGTTGGAATTCAGTCGTGAAGGAATCGGGTCCTGGAATTTCCCTTAATGAGATATTTTTGATCCAGTCTTTTTATTCATTTTTAGTCTCTTCATATTTTGTATTTCTTCTTGATTAAATGTGGGTTATTCGTATGTGTCTAGGAATCTGATTCTTCTAGGTGATGCGGTTTGTTGGCATATAATTGATCATAACAGTTTCTTACAGTTTCTTACTTCTGTTTACCTTCTTTAATAAAAATTACCCCCAAAGGGCCAGTCAGTGGCATGGAGGTTAAGCAGCTGCATCCCACGTGGCTGACAGCATGGGTCAAGTTCCAGACCTAGTGGCTTGGGAAATACGCTGGGTGTGTGTACAAGTCCCAAGTCCTGAGAAAGCGGAGGAGGGAGTGCAGCTCGGCCATCCCCCTGGGGGTGATTTCACACTCTCCCTCTCTCTGCCTCTGGCGAGCGCAGGCTCTACAGCAAACAAGCCAACACAAGGAATCGGCCCTGGAGGGCAGGCGTAGAGTTCAACAGCAGCAGAGCCTGCTCCTCTGTGCCCGTGCGAAGTGCCCAGCGCCAGGCAGGAGGGAAAGCACAGAGACCTGGGGCTCGGTTCTGGATGCTGGAAAGGCCGGACTTGGGCCAGCGGGCTCGGTGTCTGGTGAGGCTCCATCTCGTGGCCTCGCGTGATGGGACCGGCAGACCGCCGGAGGACTCTCTGGAGCCCCGCCTCCTGCCACGTGGAGCCCTCGTGACGCGACCCCTTCTTACAAGCCCCACTTCTTACTGTCACTGCTCTGGGGTAAAGTCCCATGTGTGAATGTCGTGGGACAAACGCATTCACGCTTCAGCAGATGCCCTTCGGGTGCTGAGTGCTGCTCTGTGGCAGGGAGTTCCAGACACCTGACCTGCATTAACTCACCCTGTTCTCACAGGGTACCCAGTTAGTGCCTTCCCTGGGTGTAGACGAGGAAGCTGAGGAATGGGGGTGGTGACTCCATCCAGGCATCCTGGCTAAGGGAAAGCAAAGGTTTGAATCTAGGCCATCTCCTGGGTCCAAGCGCCTACGACCAGACTGATGTGCAAGGCTTCCCACGTGGTGCTCCCGGGGCTTCCCGCGTGGAGCTGCCGGGCCTTCCCGTGTGGAGCTGCTAGGGCCTCCCAGGTAGCACTGAGCTCTCTCCATGGTCACGTGCATGAAGCCCGCCCGTGCTACGTCCGCCTTCGTGGTCACCGTAAGGGTTGACGATGGTGTCTGTGGGACGTGAAGAGCTGAGGGCAGCGGGTGGCGGCTCCGGTGACAATGGTCCTGGACAGCCTGCGGGTGGAAACAGAGCAGCACCCGTCTCGTCTGGGAAGCCCAGGCTCGGGCTCCCTTCCCGTGGGATGCACTTCGGTCACAGGGGCACAGCAGGTTGTCGGCACCATTGCTCTCGTCCTATGAGAATGGCCACAGTCCCCAGCATGCCAGGAGTGTTGCAGGCTGTGGGCACAGAGCGGTCCCTGCGTGGCCCTCCCCGGTGGCCCACGTTAGTGAGCGCGGCCCAGAGCGCCCCCACACTGTACACGCCAGCCTTCGGTCTGGTTCAAGTGGAGGAGGCCAAGATTCCACCTTTTCTGAAGCACCTTCCAAAGTGGATCCAGGAAAAAACACAGCAGCCACCCAAAACAGGCAAGAATGACATGGGAGCAGCGAGTCTGCCCCGGACAGGACACGGGCGGGGTGGTTCCAGGGGTGGCCTTGGGTGTGAGACCGGAAGAGGGTTTTTTTCCCTCAAGGGCTGATCGCCCGTGAAGACAGAAAGGACGGGCAGGAGAGGGCGCGTCGGCCGGGGAGTGGAAGCGCTGGAAGCAGGGCACACCGGAGGAGAGCTAAGACGCCGCTGGGCCGGAGGCGGGCGGGGGGGGGGCCGGGGGCGGCCGGGTCC
>NW_006159879.1:1316854-1328716 GCF_000334495.1 Tupaia belangeri chinensis
GGGGGGGGCCAGGCGCAGCCGGGTCACGGGGGACTGGCCTGGTGGGGCCTTCTGCTGCGCCAGATGCTGCGTCAGCGGGGACAGAGGTGTGTGCCCGGCTCAGAGCACACTGCAGGCTCAGCCGCGAGACCAGGGCCACTGGGACCTGGAGGCGGCGGCCGCGAGCCCAGGGCCACCCGCGTCGTTCAGCTCGGCACTCGTCCCTGTTGCTTTCCCTATGAAGCCCACGTCTCGGTCTCCAGGGACTGCATCTGGCTCTGTCCCCGAAGAGTCCCTGTGAACCCCAGGCTGCCGTGTCCTAAGGATGCCCTCGACTCAAAGGCAGATTTAAGGGTTGCTGTGGTCGTTTTAGAGCTGCTCTGCTCAGAGAATAGCTCGTAAGATGCAGGCTCGAGACACGGAGGGGCAGCTCCACAGCCCCGTCCGACCCACGCTGGACTGCCGTGGTGGAGGCCGCCGGCCGGCCCGCACACTTTCCAACTCTCCCCTGCGGACTCACGCTCTGGCCGCAGACGCCCTGCTCGCACGCGAGTTCCTGTTTTCTCTCCGCAGTCCACGGTTCCCGTCAACCGGGGTGTCGCTTTGGCTTCTTCACCCACCCTCTATGCACCTACGAGTCCCGGGCCAGACACCGCACTCCCGGTCTGCTCTGGCGAGCTCCCGCTGTCTGAAGTATGTGCGTGATTTCTTTGTTTCAGTCCATGGGAAGCTGAGGCAGGCCCTCGCCGCACTGACGGAGCGGCTCCTTCCCGAGCCTGGATTGATGGCACGTAAGGGGACCCCTGGCCAAAGCTGGGCAGCCGGCGGTGATGGAGGGCTTTGGCCAGCGCTGCCGCACCATCGTGTCCTTACCCCTCACGGTTCTGTCACACTGGCACTTGGGACTAACGCTGCTCCGCATGATGGTGTGCCGTCGAGGTCAACGGGCAGCCTGGGCGAGGTCAGACAGCTGCGACTGACCGGCACGGCCGAGAGCTCCACCCCCAGTGACGCGTGTCTTAGCTGGGGACCAGTCAGGACAGACGGCCCTACACAGGAAACGTGCTTTGGAGGGACAGCCCGCTCGTTCACTATAATTTAACTTAGGGACCAGCAGTTGGTGTAATGGCTATGTCGCTCGACTCCCATGTAGTTGATCACAGTTCGAGTCCCGGACCCGGCGGCTTAAACTCATGCTGGCATGTGTGCGTGTGTGCCCATTCCCAGGGAACCCCGCTTGTCCTCTGGGCCACGGCCGCCGTGCTTCCTCCTGCCAGTCTCGGGAGAGCCGCAGAGCCCAGTGCGCACGGGCCTCCAGGCTGGGCCTTCGGGCTGGGCCTCTGGCGAGATCCCCTGGAAGGTCATCCTCACACTTCCCCCGGTCAGGGAGTCTCAAACATGGTCCCGGGTGTGGACAGACATAGAGGTAGAAAGGCACAGGTCACGGGCACCCACTAGCTACAACACCACTACATATATGTATGTGTGCATGTCTCTGTGCTTACGTATACGTGCATACATGTGCCTGTGCATATATTCACATGTGCACACACATACACACACATAGGTGCCATGTGCACAAGCATACATGCATACCGTGCATACACATGTACTCTTGTATCTGCATAATGCATGCTTACTGGTGTGCATAAGCACATGTACACACGTGTCCACACGTGAACACACACACGCACACTAGTGCCACGAACATGTGTTGTGTGCATACATGCACATGTATGCATGTGAGGGAACACACAATGTGTATTTGTGCATGTGCACATACGTGCACTTGTATGTGTGTCATGTATGTGTGAATGTGTCCACACATGTGTGTATTGTTTGGATATGTGTGTTGTGTGTGTGCACGTGCATTTATGTGCATATGTGTCTTGTGTATGTGAGTGCGTATGTAGCTAGAGTAGTAAAACTCTCCTTCACGTGGCCTGGCGTGGCGTGGCGATGCAGCCTACAGTGCGTGCACTCGGGCTTGCCAGTAGTGCTCCCGGGTCCGCATTTCAGCGTGTTCTGGAATAAACAGAATAACAGAAATATCCCGTTCATCTAATCCAGGTGAACTGAGAGCCAAGACTGAGACTGGGGGCAGCCGGGCAGTGAGAACTGTCAGCCATCACACTGAGCACACCCGGCTGACCGCCAGTACCCGACCGGGACACGAGCGTGGGCCGGCTCTGGCATTCACGTGGACCTTCAGTGGCATGTTCGTAAGTGTCCGTGAGGACGGAACACAGAACCTGCTTACGCGCTGTGCGGGTAGCGATGGCGCTGAGCGGGAATGCTGAGCTCCGCCAGCCTCAGGGTCGGGCGCTCAGGTGCTGTCGTGTCGGCGGGCGAGCCGGGCCCAGGTGCATGGCCCCGAGCAGAGATCTCTGACGGGTACGTGCAGGAAACATGGCACATAGACATGGAGACTAGCTGTCAATCAGATATTAAAATGGATTTTTAAGACGAATTTATTTCCTTTAAAAGAGAGTAAAGATGACCCTTCTGCTAAATGATTTGAGAGAGTAATTGGCTGATGAGGGTGTAGAAAACAGTAATAAAAGGGAAGTGCCTTTAATTTCAGCTTGTCACTTCCAGCTTTATAAATTGGCTTATTCCAAACGAACACTCGCGGTTTTCAGAATTGAATTACCTTCTTTTATTATTTACTTGATGTTCCCTCCCGCCCCTCCCCGCGACTCCTTCGACATAGAGCCAGTGGGCAAAGGCACAGGGCGAGCGAGCCCGCGCAGTGGAGCACGTCTCGTGTGCCTTGTCTCGTCCCCGGGGCACAAACCCGGGGCCATGGACACCCGTCCCCCCTCCGATGAGCGCCGAGCGGGAGCGGGTGTCACGGCGGCCTTGCTTCTCCATCCTGGCAGCTCTCACCGCACGTGACGCTCTCCCGCCCCCTTGACAAGTTCGTGACGAGGCCAGCGATCCGGCCACTGGGCTGTGCCGCCAGACACGCCTGGGTCCACAGAGCTCGCGCTGTGTGATCTCCCGGCCAGGTACCGGGAGAGCCTGCCCGGCGTGCGTGTAGGCATGAGAATGCTGTCCCCCAAGAAGCAGCACAGGTAATGACGGCTTGGTAGGTCCTGGGAGGGAGAAGTGAGGAGACCCGGTCAGGGGAGGGCCAGCACGTGCAGGGCTGTGGTGCTCAGAGTGGGGCCTCCTGGAAACGGATGAAGTGCACATTTCCAGGCCTGTCCCGGGCCCTGAACCAGAAGCTTGGGGGTGCGGCCCTGCAGTCTGTGCTCACCAAGGTGATTCTGGGGCACGCATGAGGCTAGGGGGCCACGGGTCTCACCCAGAAGGAGCTCATGGGGTCCTGGGGCTGAAGGTCAGCGGCGCCACCTCCTGCCTGCGTGAGCGTCCCCAGTTACCGACTCCGGGGTCTGAAGCTCTTTCTGTGTAAATGGCTAACATTAAACCTGCCTTGGCAGGCTGCCGTGGGACACATTGCATACTACCTTAAACACCATCATGCTCTAGGTGAGTGGGAAGTTCAGAAATCTTCCCGCCTCGTCGTCAGCGGACACACCGGTGATACCTGTCAGCCGCACCCCGGGAGGCCTCACACGGGAAGCCCCAACGCGCCCTCTTGCACACCCCACACACCGCGTGTGCGACCGCTGGGCTGGGGAAGAGGAGAGGAGGAGAGGGCTGTTGTGGTGGTGGCATGTCTCCCGTCCTTGTCGGGGAGGCTCTGGGGCTCGGCGTGTGTTCCTGCCGTCGACGAGCTGCCGGCGCCCACGACGAGCTGCCAGCGCCCGCTCCCAGCTGGGGGAGCACAGCAGCCCTCGAGGCCATGGAGATGGGTTTGTGCGCTCCCAGGGCTGTGGGAGTGTGAACCGGGCAGCTCAGCGCCCTGTATGGGAGAGGGCTGAGCGAGAGCTGCCAGTGGGCCTGCCCAGGGAATGTCCTCATGGTGGGGGGCCCTGGCACCAGAGAACAGGAGTGGACGCCAGCTTCCCAAGGACCAGGGCCACAGTCCCCACAGTCCTTGGAGCATAACTCACCTGAGCCCAAAGGAGCAGTAAGAAGAGGCCGCAGCGAAGCTAGTGTCCAGCCAATGCTCGCAGTTCGTGGAGAGGAATCCGCCCCGAACACCGGTCGGCAGAGCAGACGCCAGCAGCAACTGCAGTCCCCGTCGCCCTCCCCTGATGCTCTGCCCAGCACTGCAGTGCCATGGAACCACGAGCCAGGCATGGGGAGGGAGAACGACAAGGCCAAGACCGACGCCATCCAAGCCCCCTTCCCACTCCAGGCCGAGATCCCGATGCTGGCTCAGACCCGGCCAGCAGTGCCTGCTGACTCTAACTTCTTCTATTTATTTTTTGCCACTGCTGTCCCCTAGGCCCTGAGGGCGGGAGTGTGGAAGTGCTCCAGAGCGGCCTGGTTCAGGTCTCCCGTGGGCACAGTCAAGCTGGGGCCAGGAATGCGTCATCTCAGGGCTGGGCGAGGTCGAGCCCTCCTCTGCATGCATCCCAGCCCTGGCGGCCTCACCCACCTGCTGCCGCCCCCTAGTCTCCACTTCCCACCAGCGGGCCTCTGTGCCATGGCTGCTGGGTTTACCTGGGGCATGTGATGAGAGGGAGGGAGATGGGGGCGGGCGAGAACTGGTGGCAGGTGACCGCCGGCCGTCCCTGGCACAGGGCAGGGGGCACATCCTGGGGCCTGGGATGGCGTCTGGACGCACACACGGGAGACCTGGAAAACAGGACGCTGCGCCGAGCTGGCCATGCCCAGGTAGACGTACTTCCTTTCTCGCTATTGCTGCCAGGCATGCACGCTCACAGACAGGGAGAGGCGGCCCAGGGCCGTGGCCATGCCACAGTCCCTTCTCCGGTTTCCTCACAGGATTTTGGGCTGCACACACACATTCCCGGCTTGATTCTCCAGCTGCTGGGTCTGGGACTTGAACTGTGCACCTAGCCACGTGGGAACCAGTACCTCAGTGGTGGTAGGGATGCCATCTACTGGCCTTGACTTCGTGTTTTAAAAGTTTAATTTATCTCCTCCATGCCCCAGCCAGCCCCAGACCAAGGACTCAGGAGCTCCCTGGACACGAACCGTCCTTCCCTCGGGCTTAGCCTCGCAGCGTGTCCTGCTCGCCCTGCGTCACCGTCCAGCCCACATTCCGTTTCATCCAGCCGGCCAGGTGGCTGTCTCAGCTTAGTGCCTCACACGTCCGCCGGAGGCCCCGTAGGCTTGTGCTCAGAGGTCTGCTGGGAAGAGGCAAAGCCGGGTGCCAGGGCTGGTCCAGGCTCTGGCTTTGGCCACGCTGAGGCCACCTGGCTCATCTGCGTGGGTGACACGTGGCGCCTTGACTCTGGCTCCCGCTCCCACTGAGGCCGTGGGGCAGCCATAACACGGGCCCTCCCCGCGCTCTCCTTCTACGGCGCCCATCGCCTCGGAGCGCCTCTTTCAAACCCGGGGCACCCTCGCTTCTCAGTGCCTCGAGCAGGCCACGGCAAGTGGAGTGAGAGCGAGAGGCCACAGGCTGTGGTCCCGTCCCTGAACCTCTCCTTCGCGCTCCGACTCCCGGCTCTCTCCTCCCCACACCTCTGCCCAGCGGGGGCCTGGCCTTCCCCGCCCACCTGCACCACCAGCTTCACTGCCCGTGCCAGTGGGTACCTGGCGTTTTCTCTCTGCTCCACTCGCTTTCCAAAGCAACCCCCGAAAACCAAACAGCCTCTTGGAGATCATGAGGAGCGCTTTCTCAATAAAAACGCAGGTGCATCTGTGACAGCCAGTTTCCGGTCGTCATGCTCCTGCGATCGTTCTGCGTGTTGTGGCCATCACGCATCCCGTCACATGGATGAGGAGAGCCAGGGGAGCGGGCGTGCCAGGCAAACACTGGAAGGGGCTCAGCCGGGCTTGAAGCTAGGCCTGCTGCCAATAACAGAGCCTCGGGGAGGGCTCACGCTGTGCTGGCTCCGTACCCTCGGGGACGTGGCCGGAGTGTGTAGGCGTGGGACAGTCCTGGAGGCAGGGCCATTCCAGAGCTGGGAGCAGGACCTCTGAGACGGTCACTCAAGTGCCACTTTGAAGGGGCCCTGGGGTCGTGACAGGAAGGGCTCATGTGGGGTGGGTGCAGGGATGGCTGGAGATGACCTGGTATCATTAATACTCGAGCAGTTTCTTCTTGGGATTTCTTGTTTCCACCTTTTTATTTATTTTAAAATTTTTTCCATAGAGCATGTGTACTTGCCAGAGAGAGACACAGAGAGGGAAAGCGAGAAGCCCCTGGGGGCATGGCCATGTCACAGCCCCTTCTCCACTCTTCTGGGATTTGGGACCAGGTCCAGCACTTGAACTGTGGTCAGCCACGTGGGAGTCCAGTGCCCTCGCCACCACGCCCCTGCTTCCTCTGCAGGAAACACCTTCCTCTGCCGAGCTCCCATTGTCCCCTGGAAACTAGACCTTTGTATGTGAGAATGTAACTCCAGGCCGGGAGGCCTGAGAGCCTGCACATGGCTAAAAACGAAAAGATATATAGTCATTGAGCGTAATAAATAAAAAAAGAAAGTAAAAAAAGAATTAAGTTCCTAAAAGCTGCCCGCCACTTCATGAGGCGGGAGTGAGCCGCGCTCTGGCGTCATCGTGAGAGGCTCTTTCCTTGTCTGAAGGGCGGGGTGAGCAGAGATGCAGGGAGTTGGGAAACATGCAAGCACTGACTCACGGTTATTGGCAGCACTTAGTGGGCACTCACGGAGCCCATAGTGGGCCCATGAGGCCCACAGCAGTGTGCACAAGTGTGTTCCTCCTCGGGACACATCCTGCCTCTCGGAGCGCAGACTCACAGGCACGGGGCTGAGCTGGGCCACATCAAGGCCATCGGGCTCACCAGGCTGAACCGAGGGTGTGCATCCCTCAGGGACGTGTGCTCAGCTGTGGGTGTGCGCTACGTGTGAGTGTGTGTGTCCCTCAGGGGTGTGTGCTCAGCTGCGGGTGTGTGCTACGTGTGAGTGTGTGAGTCCCTCAGGGCATGCTCAGCTGCGGGTGTGTGCTACGTGTGAGTGTGTGTGTCCCTCAGAGGTGTGCTCAGCTGTGGGTGTGTGCTATGTGTGAATGTGTGTGTCCCTCAGAGGTGTGCTCAGCTGTGGGTGTGTGCTATGTGTGAGTGTATACATCCCTCAGAGCATGCTTAGCTGCAGGTGTGTGCTACGCGTGAGTGTGTGTGTCCCTCAAGGCATGCTTAGCTGCAGGTGTGTGCTACGTGTGAGTGTGTGCGTCCCTCAGGGACGTGCTTGGCTGTGGGTGTGTGCTACATGTATTTGCGTGCATCCCTCAGGGTGTGCTCAGCTGTAGGTGTGTGCTATGTGTGAGTGTGTGTGTCCCTCAGGGTGTGCTCAACTGTAGGTGTGTGCTACGTGTGAGTGTGTGCATCCCTCAGGGTGTGCTCAGCTCTGGGTATGAGCTATGTGTGTGTCTTTTTCATCCATCAGGGACGTGCTCAGCTGTGTCGTGTGCTCTGTGTGAGTGTATGTGTCCCTCAGGGCGTGCTCAGCTGCAGGTGCGTGCTATGTGTGTGTGTGTCCCTCAGGGTGTGCTCAGCTGTAGGTGTGTGCTCCGTGTGAGTGTATGTGTCCTTCAGGGTGTGCTCAGCTGTAGGTGTGTGCTATGTGTGTGTGTCCCTCAGGGTGTGCTCAGCTGTAGGTGTGTGCTACATGTGAGCGTGTGCATTCCTCAGGGTGTGCTCAGCTCTGGGTATGAGCTATGTGTGTGTTTTTTTCATCCATCAGGGATGTGCTCAGCTGTGTCGTGTGCTCCATGTGAGTGTGTGTGTCCCTCAGGGCGTGCTCAGCTGCAGGTGCGTGCTACACATATTTGCATGTGTCCCTCAGGTGTACTCAGCAGAGGGGCTGCTGACTGCTGGGCAGGTCTCGGGGCCTTTCCCTCGTCCGGCCTGCAGGGCCGTTCCAGTCTCAGCAGGGAGGCCGCACTGCTGCGGGTCTATTGTGTCTCCCTAGTGGCCGTCCAGAGACTGTCTCTGTGTTTGCTCGCCACCCGGAGCTCGTGCGTCATCCCCAGCCTCGAGATCTGGTCTGAGCCCTGCACAGCAGCTAAGAAAGCTCAGGTAGAGATGGTTGGGAGGGGCGCAGTGTGGAAACCATCATGAGGCACTGACGGGGCTGATTGGTCTGCGTGTCTGGGCAGGCACACGGCGCCTGAGTTCTGCCCATGCCTAACTGGGCTGCTCGCCGCGTTCAGTTGTGAGAATTCTGGGTACATTCTAGATAAACCCCCGCTGGGTCTGCGGTCTCCAAACACGTCTGCGCACTCAGCAGTCTGTCTTTTTATCTTACTGAGGCTTCTCACAGAGGAAGCAGCTTTTCCGCTATGAATCCGAACAATCCGGTCTCTTCTGCCTGTTCCTCGTGCGCCATGTCTAAGAGCCGATTCCTGAGCACGAGGAAGCTCTCCTATGTCTCCTACGAGCTGTGAAGGTGCCCATAGTGGCGCTCTTTCTGTTACTGTCTGCGCCGGGCGAGTGACCATGCTAGTGTCAGAGAGCTTGTGCTGGTGCAGGCTGGACGCGACAGGGCTCGGCTGCAGGCAGGAACCGGCGAGAGAGTGGCAGGTGGGGGCCTCGGTGGCCAAGACAAGGGCACAGAGTCACAGGGCAGCCTGCGGCAGGTCAGCCGTGACTACGGTGGCTCGTGTGTGTGCAGGCGTGAGTAGGCATGCACACGTGTGCATGTGTGCATATATACGTAGGCATATCCGTGTGCATGCATGGATATATATTGGGCTGTCAGAAAAGTCATGACGAGTTTTGCTTAGAAAGTACAGAAGAATACGTCATGACTTTGACGACCCAGTCTGCACCCTCCCGAACCCCTGAACTCATTTTAAGCCCTCTTGGGGTGATGTTTTAGTGTGGAAGCTGTAACCTGAATTGACACACACATCGTGCACTGGAGACAAATCCTCGATTAGCGCGCATTCACGTAGCACAGCTACCTGGGGGTCGCAGTTGACGGTGTGACCAATTTGGGGCCTTGGTCCTGTGTTCAGGGCAGCTGCGCTGCGCTCTGCAGATCTCAGGTCTCCAGGGTCCACAGGCCTGCAGCCTCACGTGGAGCCACCAGGACAGCCGCTCTGCTGCCTCTTCTGAATGTACAATGGTACCCCTAAGTCCCTTACCCCGGCTGGGGGAGTCCAGGCGCTTTTCCGGTAAGCTCTGTCTGCGGCTGGCGCACTCTCCCAGTGACTCCTGTCTTCCCCAGCTCGGGGAAGCGGCCCCACTGGCCGGCAAGCACGAAATCCAATGTGGGCTCTCTTCCTTGTCACCGAGGGATCTCCCCCGCACCCCAGGGCAGCTGCCGGGCTCTAGCCCCACGTTTGTCTTGGTGGTGGTGGTGGCTTGGGGTAGACGGTGCACGGGTGTTCTGGGCTGTCTCAGGCTTGGTCTAACAGCACTGTTTTTTTTTGGAGAGGTTTTTGCTATAGGGTGCGTATGCTCTCCAGACAGAGAGAGAGACAGAGAGACAGAAAGCTAGAAATCACCCCCCAGGGGGGATGGCCATGCCGCAATCCCTTCTCCTCCGTCCTCCTATTGGGATCTTGGGCACGCATGCACACACGCCCGGCGTGAGTTTAAGCCACTGGGTCCAGGACGTGAACCACGGTTGCCTACGTGGGAGTCCAGCAACATAGCCATTACGCTAACTGCTGGTCCCAATAGCACTTTTATTTGAGCTAATTTTTCATTAAAACAAAACAGAAAACCTTCACGTGAGGAAGCTCTTCCCAGTCCCTGCCCTAGCCGTTCCGTCCCAACTTCTTTTTCGCTCCTCCCCTCCCTACTCCCATTCCCTCCCCTTCTGGCCCCTTGTTTTTCTCCCTCAGGTGGAGCAGCAAAGCCAGCACTTACCCCACCTCAGCTCATTGTCACCTCAAGGCAGCCACCGCGCATGCCTGTCATACCTGGGTCTTCGTCTCATTTGCTCGGTAAGAAGTGCCGGCGTTCTGGTTGTTTCCACACTGCCCGGAGGCGAGGCGAGGTCCGCAGAGCAGCCCGCTGACTTCGAGTTCAGAGCCCTGATGGGGCCTTCAGCCCTGTGCGATATCAGGCAGCCCGCCCCGGAGAGCCAGCCCCTCCGCACGTGCACACTGTCCTGCACCCCTGCACAGCCCCGGGGCCAGCAGCCGTGGGCATGAAAGAGCAAGGACAGCCGAAGGCTGGAGCTGGGCCCACACCGCACAGGGGCGCTCCCGCAGCCTGGCTGAGGCTGTGCCCATGTCCCTGCAGGGTGTCCCGGCTCCTGCCTGCCACTGCGCCGGGCTGCCAGGGGCTGGCGCAGTCAGCTCTGGGGGGCTGCCGACGTCAGCTCTGGTGCCTGAGGACTGAGAAGCGGCGGGTGCCAGTGGAGGACGGGCGGGCGTCCAGCCTGCTTTCCTGGCCAGCGTCCGGATCCTCTGTAAGCTTGCGCAGCATCTGACACGTGCTGAAGTGCTCAATCTTGGACAGTCATGACCAGAGGTTGTGACGGTGACCTCAGATGACGGCCTTCTCTTAGCTGGGCCTGCCCGGGTCGTGTGCATGTGTCCACTCCCCAGGCCATGGGCGCTGGCCTGCGGGTGCTGCTCTGTCACGGCCAGGTCAAGACCACGCATCTTGGCATCTCTCCGGCTGGTTGTGGGCCAAGTACTGCCCAGGTCTCAGCGAGCTCCAGTCCTCCCTGACCACTGGCCTACGTCGTGAGCACCTGCGTTTCCCACAAATCGTCTACCCTCTTTCCTCCGGGTCCCTGGGCCCCCAGGATGCCCCCACGGGGCCTCGGGCACAGTCTCTTGGGCTCAGTGCACCGAGGCTGTGCCGGTGTCTCGGAGCAGGCACCGGAGACCACGTGGGCCCTGGCTATCCTCGCGCTGCAGTTCTGAGACAGAGCTCCTGTGGTCCTCGGACTCCTGGGAGGAGCGCCCTTCCTAGGCCCCTGCTGCTGTATCGTGGCACCATCAACCGTTCTGTCGTGTGCCGGCACAGCCTGGATGGTGCTAAGTCAGCCTCGCAGGGTCCCATCTGCCGTGGGAGTGGAGAGGAGAGCCGCCCCTCCGGGCCAGTCCCACGAGGCTCTGTCTGAAAGGTCAGCCCCCTTCAGAACGTTCTTGATGCTCTCTCCTAGGGCCTGTGGGTGCCCGGAACATCCCCGAGCTGTCGGCTTCTTAGGTGCAAGGCGAACTGTACCCGCCATGCTCCTGGACACCTGCCCAGGCACAGTGGCCCATGAAGGAGTTGGAACGAGCTTTCCTGGGTCGGCTGGGCGAGCCCTGAGGACCTGGGAGAGGGGCCCGAGACAGGGCCGCCTCCAGAGAGGGCCCTGGGAGGAAGCACCTGGGGTCTGGCCACCCCACTGCCCCCGCCTGCCTGGTCTTGTCACCTGCCTCTCAACTCCAGCCACGACCTCTGCTTGGAACGACTTGGCATCTCCAGCAGGGACCCTCTCAGGAGGCCTTGGGCACGGGTCTCTTGCCCTGGATCAGCTCCTTCCAGTCGGTTCAAATAAGGATGTTCCTTGCAGGGAGCAAGAACAGAGACTTCTTGAATTCACTGTCTTTTTTTTTTGTGTGTGTGCATTTTTTTTTTCTCCTGCAACTTTTTTTTTTTTTTTAATTATATTACCTAACACTCATTCCCTGAGCATTATCACAACACACTAAATGTAGTTTCCCATCTAGGATACACTGCATAGTGTCTTAATCAAGCATGTTATCACCAATAATATTCCATTTCTACTTTCATACATATGTATACATATATATATATATGTTTTTTATCCCATGTTTGACCCTCAGCCCTTTCCCCCTCTCCCGTTTACACTATCTCTGCTATATACAGTTGTCTTCCAGAGGGGTCATTGAAAATGCGAT
>NW_006159879.1:1329097-1330299 GCF_000334495.1 Tupaia belangeri chinensis
CCGTCCCCGGCCTTGTCGTGGGGCCTGGGGGGGCCGCACCGAATTCACTGTCTTTTTAAGGTTGTGTATTTATTTTTCTGTGAGTGAGAGACAGAGAGAGGGAGGCACAGAGTCGGTCCCCCAACGCCCGCAGAAGCAGCTGCCGCGGGCCAGGGCCACGGCTCTGCCTACAGATTTGTGGAGGACAATTTGGCACATACGCCCTGCATCTGACCCCACGAGCACATCTGTCAGCTGGGAGTGTCTCTGTTATGCGTGTGAATGTGTGTGTCAGCGTTTGTGTGTGTCTCTATGCATCAGTACTGTGTATGTTTATCAGTGTGTGTGTGTGTGCTGTGTGTGTGTCTGTATGGTGTGTGTGTGTCAGTACTATATGTGTCAGTGTGTGTGTCAGTGTGTGTCAGTACTGTGTGTGTGTCAGTGTGTATATGTCTGCATAGTGTGTCTATGTGTGTGTCAGTGTGTATTTGCACAGTGTGTCAGTGTGTGTGTGTCAGTGTGTGGGGGTCTGTACAGTGTGTCAGTGTGTGTGTGTCAGTGTGTGTGTGTCAGTGTGTGTGTCAGTGTGTGTGTGTCAGTGTGTATAGGTCTGCACAGTGTATCAGTACTGTGTGTGTGTGTCAGTGTGTGTGTCAGTGTGTGTTAGTACTGTGTGTATCAGTACTGTGTGTGTCAGTGCGTGTCAGTACTGTGTGTGTCTGTGTGTGTCTGTCAGTGTGTGTATGTCTGCATGGTGTGTCTGTGTGTGTCTGTCAGTGTGTGTCAGTGTGTGTGTCAGTGTGTGTATGTCTGCACGGTGTGTCTGTGTGTGTCAGTGTGTGTGTCAGTGTGTGTCTGTCTGCACGGTGTGTCTGTGTGTGTCTGTCAGTGTGTGTCTTCATGGGGTGTCAGTGTGTGTGTGCACGTGCATGTGCCTGCATACACGCATTGGCCGCCCGTGTCCTCCTGTAGCAGCGGGCCCTCCCAGGGCGGGAGCGTCTCAGGAAGCGGGAGGTGCCCGTGGCGGTCTGCGTGGGAGGCGGGAGGGCCGGTACCTGTGGGCAGGTCTGCACACCCGCGCACAGCTGCCGCCGCCCTGCCCCACCACAGGCCCTGGCCCTGGAGGAAATGCTGGTGCTGGCATTGCTGGCCCTTCCCTGCTGCCCGGGTCCTGAAGCGTGGACAGTGGGACAGCCACATCCTACAGACCTGGGGGCAGAGGA
>NW_006159879.1:1331560-1337697 GCF_000334495.1 Tupaia belangeri chinensis
GGCCGGTCTCCCCACCCGCGCACAGCTGCCGCCGCCCTGCCCCACCACAGGCCCTGGCCCTGGAGGAAATGCTGGTGCTGGCATTGCTGGCCCTTCCCTGCTGCCCGGGTCCTGAAGCGTGGACAGTGGGACAGCCACATCCTACAGACCTGGTGGAAGAGGATTTCCAGGGAGAGGGCAGAGCGTGCTGGCGCCTTGTGATGTGGCTGGACAGGAGGGCTCCTCGTGAGCGCGTCAGAGCACCACGTGGGCTCGCGCTCAGGGTGGAGCTTGGCGCAGCTCAGGGCGAGCCACCCAGGCAGCCAGTCCTGTGGCCCCTTGCACGTCTCCAGCTCTGAGGCCAAGGCACCCTCCTGCAAAAGTACACACCTGAAACAGACGAGATGGCGGCCAGGACATGGCACGAGGCTGTGTGGGACGCCCCGGTCCGTCTCCTCCGAGGTGACGCCAAGCCGCGGACCCGAGCTGCCTCGGCACGTAAGCTTCCCGCAGCCTGGAGAACCAGCTGCCAGGCCCGCTGCAGGTCTACGGAGTGGAGCCACTTAGAGCCTTGGGGCTGCCCAGACCGAGTTTCGCAGCGACCCTCGTGGAGCCCACCCGAGGTCGCAGCTGGTGAGCACCGGGAGCGTCAGGGCGTGCCGGGTCCCAGAGGTGCCAGCAGCAGAGTTCAGACAGCGCACGCTCTGCTCGTCTAGGAAACAGAAGGCACGGCACGTGTGAGCCCCAGAGAGCGGGCCACGGGATGCTGGCCGTAGCTTGGCATGGAGACACGCGGAGTTAGCACAGCACTGCCCTGGGCCCAGGAGCAGACACTGCGAGATCTCCCCAGGCGTGCGCTCGAAACAGCCCAGCTCACAGAGGCAGCGAGGAGCAGGGAGCCGGGCGCTGCAGTGGGGGGCTGGGGACAATGTACACACTGTCCCTGGGGGATAAATACGTCTGGGGACCCAGAGTCAAAACCTGGGGACTGTGGCGGAGAACGCTGTTATTCACCCGAAATTCCCTGAGAGTGTAGGCCGAGTGTTCTCAATACATGCGCACACACATTTGCACACAGTCACACACACTCACACTCTCACACTCACCGGCACTCACGTACACTCTCACACTCACCCACACTCGCATACACTCTCACACTCACTCACACTCACACACACTCTCACACACTCTCACACAGTCACACACACACTCTTACACTCACTCTCACACTCACCCACACTCACATACAGCCACCCACACTCACACACACTCTCACACTCACACACACTCTCACACAGTCACCCCCACACTCTCACACAGTCACACACACACTCACACTCACACACTCACATACACTCTCACACAGTCACACACAGTCACCCACACTCACATACACTCTCACACTCACACACACACACTCTCACACACACACACTCTCACACTCACACACTCACATACACTCTCACACAGTCAGACACAGTCATACACACTCACATACACTCTCACACTCACACACACACACTCTCACACACACACACTCTCACACTCACACACTCACATACACTCTCACACAGTCAGACACAGTCATACACACTCACATACACTCTCACACTCACACACACACACTCTCACACACACACACTCTCACACTCACACACTCACATACACTCTCACACAGTCAGACACAGTCATACACACTCACATACACTCTCACACTCACACACACACACTCTCACACACACACACTCTCACACTCACACACTCACATACACTCTCACACAGTCAGACACAGTCATACACACTCACATACACTCTCACACTCACACACACACACAGTCAGCCACCCACACCCACACCCACACTCTCACACTCACACACACACACACTCTCACACTCACACACTCACACACTCACATACACTCTCACACACAGTCACACACACACACACTCTCACACACACACACTCTCACACTCACACACTCACATACACTCTCACACGCAGTCACACACACTCTCACACTCACACACACTCACATACACTCACACACAGTCACACACAGTCACACACACTCTCACACACCCACACTCTCACACAGTCACACACACACTCTCACACTCACACACTCACATACACTCTCACACACAGTCACACACACACACTCTCACACACACACACTCTCACACTCACACACTCACATACACTCTCACACGCAGTCACACACACTCTCACACTCACACACACTCACATACACTCACACACAGTCACACACAGTCACACACACTCTCACACACCCACACCCACACTCTCACACAGTCACACACACACTCTCACACTCACACACTCACATACACTCTCACACGCAGTCACACACACTCTCACACTCACACACACTCATACACTCACACATTCACACACACTCACATACACTCTCACACATTCACACACTCACACTCACATACACACAGTCACTCACTCTCACACTCACATACACTCACACACAGTCACTCACACTCTCACACTCACACTCTCACACACAGTCACCCCCCACACACTCACACACAGTCTCACACTCACACAGACGGTGATGGACGTTAACGTGGTTGCAGTAATTGTGTCACCATGCTCATTTCAGAATGTCACACTGTACACTTGGAATTGCACAACTTGCATTCGTCCATTATCCCCCAGCCTCCCTCCTCTTGGCAGAAGGGTATGCCCCTCCGTCTTCGCAGAGCCAGGCACCAGTGCCACATGTCAGCTGTCACCTGACCCACCTGCTCTCTGCAGGCCTTCACTTACGCTCCTACCTCTCAGCGCGGGTGGCGTCTACAGTAAGCTCTGGCCGAGGCCCCTGTGCGCTGGCCACCCCGCCCACCTCTCTTCTCTGGCTGTTGAGCTCTCCTTGGGGACCTGTGAACCTCTCAGTGGGAAAAGCTGGAAGGACCCGAGGTTAACCTGGTGGCTGTGATCTGGAGAGATCCTGAATTTGTGAACAGCTCAGGGCTGAGAGCTGCCTGAGGTTTCTGCCCTCCAGCAAACTACAGCCCCTCCCAGAGCTCCAGGGTAGTGAAAACCTTGAACAGGTTAGACTTCCTGCTTCTCTGCCTCCTCCCTTAGACGCTGTGTAGGCTCTGAGCCCCGTCCCCAGCTCCCCCATAAAAGACCGTCCGACCCCAGTGGGGACCGGAGAGGCAGAGTATTAGCTCCTCCACGCCCCCACGCCCCCCGCACCCGGGCGTAAGGAGCAGCCCCCGCTCCTGGGGTCTGCTGCTCTGTAACAGGGTGTCTTCTGCCGGGAGGAGAGCTGTGGCGTCACGTCCCTCTGGCACGTGGCGGTTACAGGGCTGTGTTTCGAGGGATAAAAGGTGGGTGTTTCCCGACTCCATGACTAGAGGCCGCCCTGGGGCACATTGTCCCGGGTCCCATCACACTCCAGCAGCTCCCCTGAGAGCCGAGATGGGTTTCTGTGTCATTACGAGGGGCCCCGGAACACGAGGGACACGGAAGGGGGAGTATGAGGGAGCTCTGCCCCACGGTTAGCTGAGGTCTGAACCCCGAACAGTGGACAGGGGCCCTGGCAGGCGTCTGGCCATGACCCGGAGCCACCCAGATGCAGGCTGTAGACAAGGTGTAGGTGACCCGCGGTTCCACCCACAGTTGGACCTTCATGTGAGATGTGCCCATCAGGCCCCAGGGGCACTGCTGGGTCCTCAGAGTCCCAGGTCCTCTCCGGGGACCGCAGGTAGGCAGAGGCCGGGGTGCACTGCCTCCCTCCTGGTCTCATCAGGGCTGAGCTCTCTGCAGCAGGAGGCTGCCAGGTGGCCCAGCTGGGCTCAGGCACCCCACCCAGAGCCAAGGCTCCCTGGAGAGTTCATCCCCCACCATGCGGGAGCCGCTGGAGACAGGCGGCTGGGTGCAGGCGCAGTGGGGGTGGCCGCATCTCTAAGTCCACGATGCTTCCCAAGGTCACTCAGTGCCAGAGGCAGGACCAGAACCCCTGACAGCAGGCGCTTCCTCCATGACAACATCCGTGGCTCCTTGTGAGCCCCCGAACCAAGCGGCGTGCTGGGCTCAGGGGTACCCGCACTTTTGCACCGCCTGCGCTGGAGCATGCTGTCCTGGCCTTTCAGGGAAACTGGCCGTGCTGGGAATCGTACCCGCATATTCAACGGCCTCTGCCATTTGCCGCACACGAGCTTTCTTCGCAACAGTGATGGCTGCTTCCCCGTGGAGATCGTCCATTTGTGCCTTGGCTAAAGAGTCCCAGTAGCTCCCTCAGCTCATGGCCCTCGAGGGAAAGGACCCTCCCAATGTCTCCGGCTCAGTACGTCCAGGGGACAGGTCAGGCCCGTAGAGGAAGCCCGACCCTGTGAGATGCCTCATGGACAGTGGATGCTCCTCTCAGGTCCCTCTCCCCACCCTCCTGAATGTGGAAGAATGGGTGAAGGTGGGTTTGGGGCCATCACAGACCCCACGGCACAGCATGGGGGAAGGCTGGACCCTGCTCGAAGCCCGCACCTGGGCCCTCATGGGGTCCCCGGCCAGGGAATGCCCTTGGCTCCCAACCGTCTTCACGCTGTGAGCCCTGGCACATGCAGAGGTGCTCCGACTTCACGCCGTGAGCCCTGGCGCACGCGGAGGTGCTCCGTCTTCACGCTGTGAGCCTGGGCGCACACGGAGGTGCTCCGTTTTCACGCTGTGAGCCCAGGCGCATGCTGAGGTGCTCCGTCTTCATGCTGTGAGCTCTAGAGCATGTGGAGGTGCTCCGTCTTCACGCCGTGAGCCCTGGAACACGTGGAGGTGCTCCGTCTTCATGCTGTGAGCCCGGGCGCACGCGGAGGTGCTCCATCTTCATGCTGTGAGCCCTGGAGCACGCGGAGGTGCTCTGTCTTCACGCCGTGAGCCCTGGAGCACGCAGAGGTGCTCCGTCTTCACGCCGTGAGCCCTGGAGCACGCGGAGGTGCTCCGCGCTTCCTCAGAGTGGGATTAAGGGCTATGTCTCGGATGGCGACCCCCCAGATGCTCTGGACCCTGAGCCGTGGGCTCCGTTGCCCCAGGAGGTAGGATAAGCCCATGCTGCCCCATTGCACCTCCCCTGACCAAGCGTCTTCCTGCAGGGCTCCTGGCAGGTGATGGGGGTGACGGTCCCCACCTGCTCCACCCTCCCTGTGGACGTGGCAGCATTCAAGGCTCTCCAGACGACCCTGTCCTCAGGGCTCACAGACCCTCTCGTCTCCGCCTCTGTGATCGTCCACCTCTGCTCCGAGCCCCGAATCGCCCCGAGATGGGTATCTGCCTCCCAAGTCCCTCGTGGCCTATGAGGGGTGTTCTCCCTGGCTCTCTTCCCACGCCCACAGTCCACATGTCCCAGCTCAGTGGTCACTGTCTCCACAGGACTCCAGGAGCAAGGGCCGCCCTTCACTAAGAACAGCTAGGCTGGAACCGGGGCCGGTGGCTCTGGCTTCAGAAGCTTGGGTTTGTAAGGTGATGTCTGGCATGAGGGCTCGGTTGGGGAGAGGAAGTATTTTGGGGTAGGCTTCCCAGCACCCCAAAGTGCCACTTGCCGGACCTCGTTTTCCGTCCACGGTTAGAGCGAACTCGGAAGCGCTAAATTGGGAAGTCAGGCTGTGGCGCGAGCTGCTGATGCACTGCTGTCCTGAGCTATTGCAACGTCCCCTCTCACTCTCACTCTTATAGCGCCCCGGGACAGCACAGAGGCTGGTGGTCACTCTAGGCTTCTCTGGTCCCCAAGACTGGCAGGCCGTCCCTGCAAAGCACACTCCCCAAACAAAAGCGGCCCCTACGCTGGGGCCTGGGCAGGGCCTGCCCACAGTCTCGTTTCTCATGGAGGAGGTGGTGTCTCCTCTGTCACTCTTCCCCATGTTCACAGCCGGCCAATAAGCCCTCTGTCACGAGTCCTGCCCTAGTTCAGACCACAGCTCAGCCACTGTCCCGCCACGGCAGGCAGGCGTGGCAGCTGGGCGCGGTCCAGGGCTACGCAGGGCCTGAGATGACCAGCTCCATGAGCGACAGGCCTCTGGCCTCACCCTCTCTTCCTAATAACCTCTGCGTTATCGTCATCATTTTTTTTTTTTTGAGAGGTTTTTGCTATAGGGCACGTGCGCTCGCTAGACAGACAGAGGGGGACAGAGAGACA
>NW_006159879.1:1338006-1341745 GCF_000334495.1 Tupaia belangeri chinensis
GCAATCCCTTCTCCTCCATTCTCCTCTCGGGATCCTGGGCACACACGCACACGCGCCCGGTGTGAGTTTTAAGCTACCGGGTCCGGGACGCAAACCGCAGTCAACTACATGGGAATCCAGCAACATAGCCATTATGCTAACTGCTGGTTCCCTATCGTCATCAATTTTAATTGCAGTGTGTGCAGAGGTCCCCTGGAGCTCTTGGTGAACACACATCACAGATTTCTGGCCCCATAGACGGAGTAAGGGGTTCCAGCGATGAACAGGGGCAGAGACCTCACCTGAAACACACACACACAGGGCTGCTTCGAGGGGTGCTGCTCTGCCCACCCGGGAGGACACTGCTGCACCCTGCCCATAGCCTCAGCTCAGAGCAGAGGGCCAGCCCGCCCATCTGAAAGCAGCCCGTAATGGGCCATGAGCTCTTTTGAGACATTTCCAGAAGCCCTGTGGTGGCGGCGTTAGTACCCTGGGGCAAGGCTGGCCGCTCTCTCCCCTCCCTCCCAGGGGCCATCTCTGGTGACAGTGTGGTGGGGAGATGGCTCCTATAAAGATGCTCAGGGGAACACGGTGAGGGCGACACTCGTGACACACTGGCTAGATTGGCAGGACAGGCCAAGCGCAGGCCTGGCCTCTGCCTTGAGCACGGCCCCCCTGAGCTGCCAGCTGGGAGTGTCGCCTGTCACTCCGGCCCTTCTCCCGCGTGCGGCTCTCAGGGACACCCCGTCTTCCACCCCACCTGCTGGCAGACCAGATAGCACCTCACCCTCACTGTGTAGCCAGTGGTTCCTGGTTTGGGGAAGGGACTGATCCGCTCATGCAATTACCGCGGGGCTGGCTCTTGGTGCCGTGGGAGGGCAGGCTGAGAGCGCCTGGTGCAGACGGCCCTGGCAGCAGGACGGTGGCCTCAGCCTCACGGGCACCGGCGTGCTGCTCCCCTCGTTCCTCCACTCGAGCCTGCCCCGGCCACAGCAACCAGGCCATAGTGAGACCCGCAGTCCTGCAGCTTCCCTCACTGTCTGATCCTCTACCACCTGCCAGGCAGGAGAGGCCTCATGAGCTGCGTCAGCTGAAAGGATGTCCCTGCCAGGACGCGGTGGGGATAGGCCGGGGACTGCGGGTGACATGGCAGGCTGTTAGTCACGATGTGGGACTCTTCACACGGGCTCTCTGCGTCCTGCAGGGCAGGTGCCGTGAGCTGTTAGTTCTGGGCTGTGTCCCAGGCTCTGTCCTAGCTGTGTCCCGGGCTCTGTCCTGGGCTGTGTCCCGGGCTGTTAGTTCTGGGCTGTGTCCTGGGCTCTGTCCTGGCTGTGTCCTGAGCTGTTAGTTCTGGGCTGCGTCCCGGGCTGTTAGTTCTGGGCTGCGTCCCGGGCTGAGTCCTGGGCTGTGTCTTTTTCCTTGACACCCCGGGTGGAGGCCTGGAGAGAGCCAGCTTTGGACTCTTCAATGCACCACTTTTTCTGTGGCTAAAAGACTTAATTCCGGTTACAAAAGAGAACATGTGGAGGAGAGCGGCTACCCAGGGAGTAAATTAGCCACGAGCCCTGTCCGAGCACCTGGCCAGACACAGGGTTTACAAAGCAGGAGATTTGGCCTAAAGCCCCCCGTCCACCTCTTCCTGGCCATGGTGGACTACCACGAGGCAGGTCCTGCTCCCACCAGCTGGTTCTCAAATTGGCCAATTGGCCGGTCACCTGGCCTGGGTGGGGCCTTGCACACAGACGCCTGGCCCACGGGAAGGCTCTCCTGGAGACCAGAGCCTGGACAGATGCACACGGACAGGGAGACGGTGTGGAGGCTTCTTGTAAGAGGAGCCTGCATCGGAGCTCATGGGGCTGGCCAGGCCTGACCTTCCCAAAGGTCCGTGAGGGTTCCGCCCTTTGGGTCTGAATTAGCCCCGGACCCCCCCAACAAGGCTTCATTTTTCATTCTTTCAGAAACCAAAGGCGGCTTCTGTGATTCGCCACGCGCGGCCCTTTGCTCCCGCTGTGTAACCTGGGCAACGGCGGCTCTGGCCCTGAGCACGTCCGCACCTCCGACCCTCCACCTGTGAGTGTGAGTACCACGTGGTGTGTTCTCAGGGAGGCCAGCTCCAGGCTGTGCTGAGTTCTCCTTAGACGCACACAGGAGAGCAGTCACTCTTCTTCTTTCTTTCTGAGAGATTTTTGCTATTAGGGTGCAAACACTTGCCAGAGAGACAGAAACAGAGAGACAGAAAGCAAGAACCTCCCCCCTCCCCCAGGGCCATGGCCACGCCAGGATCCCTTCTCCATTCTCCTCTCAGGATTTTAGGCACACACATATACTTGCCCGGCATGAGTTTTAAGCCAAGTCTAGGACTTGAACCGCTGTTGCCTACGTGGGAGTCTAGTGCTTAAGCACTGCGTCACTTGCTAGCCCCAATAGCCACTCTTCTTTTAACGTCATTCCTGATGTTGCCCTGAAGTTTGGGTCCAGCTTGAAGCAGGGAGCAGGCACGCCCAGAATCGTAGGCGCCTGGGAGAGCCATGTCTGGTACTCGCCCCGCCGTCAGGGCGTCAGGGACAGTGCTGGTAGTGAGAGCTCTCGCTCCTGCCCTCGTCTGGCTCCTTCTGAATAGGGGCTGTCTGCGATCTCTGCTTCCACGACATTCCACCGCAGAGCTGAGGGAGCAGGCCCCGCAAGTGGCATGGGATGCCTGGA
Organism: Tupaia belangeri chinensis; assembly: GCF_000334495.1. Classification (NCBI taxonomy): domain Eukaryota; kingdom Metazoa; phylum Chordata; class Mammalia; order Scandentia; family Tupaiidae; genus Tupaia; species Tupaia belangeri. Next base: position 1,340,689 of record NW_006159879.1, read on the forward strand.
GCCCTGGACAGCCCTGAGCCCTGGACGGCCCGGAGCCCTGGACGGCCCTGAGCCCTGGATGGCCCGGAGCCCTGGACGGCCCAAAACCCTGGACAGCCCTGAGCCCTGTATGGCCCTGAGCCCTGAGCCCTGGATAGCCTTGAGCCCTGGACAGCCCTGAGTCCTGGACAGCCCTGAGCCCTGGACAGCCTTGAGCCCTGCACAGCCTGGAGCCCTGGATGGCCCTGAGCCCTGCACAGCCCGCGCTGGACGGCGCTGCGCCCTGGACAGCCCTGAGCCCTGGACAGCCCGGAGCCCTGGATGGCCCTGAGCCCTGGACAGCCCTGAGCCCTGTACAGCCCTGAGCCCTGCACAGCCTTGAGCCCTGGACAGCCCTGAGCCCTGCACAGCCCTAGCCCATGGCCCTCTTGCACTCCAGCCTCACCGTGTTGACCCCATGTCACAGCCGCAGTGAGGAAGCAGAAGCATGGCCTGGCCAGCAGAGCTGGTGGAGGGTGACCCGCGTCGAGGGCAGTAACTGCCCTCATCCTCTTCCGCAGCCTTGGCAGGACCCGCCGTGCTGTCGGAGTGAAGAGGACTCTCAGCCGCCGCTGGAGCTGACTGCACTGCAGGGGGCGAGGCAAGGCAGCGAGGCCGCGGCTCGTGCTAGGACGAGTTTCTGCGTCAGCTCAGGAGCTGGGGACCCGGCCGCCCACGGTCTGGGGACCCCAGCACAGGGAGCAGTGGGGCGGCCTCCTCTCCTCACCCACGACAGGTGTCCCCACGGCCAGCGAAGCACCACCTGCTGCCAGCTCGCGTCATCACCCTGGCTCAGACGCCGGGGGCCCATGGCCCCTCTCCTGTGATCCTGGACGTGGCCCCTCGGGCATTTGCCGGGGACGAGGACTTCCGGCCAGTGGAAGGCGAGGCCAGCTCTCCACGGAGCCAGGAAGGACCGGCAGAGGGGTGCTGGGGCAGAAGAGCTGCGTGTCTGGCTCCAGCAGCGGCTGACTACGTCTGCCCATGGCCAAGAGCCCTGCCTCTCGGGGTTGGGGCCCCACGGGGATGCCGAAGCCTG
>NW_006159879.1:1343219-1344255 GCF_000334495.1 Tupaia belangeri chinensis
CCCATGGCCAAGAGCCCTGCCTCTCGGTGTTGGGGCCCCACGGTGATGCCGAAGCAGCCCGGCCTGCCCTCCTCCAGGGCGCTCGTGAGGGAGGGAGCACGCGCGAGCTGGCTTGGCGAGCTGAGTGGCATCTTCAGTGGGCCCTGCTGACGTGATTAGCTGCAGCAGGATTTACTGTGAATGACGTGTGTCCAACACTCACCAAGGCCGAGGCTCAGAGGCCTAGCAGGGGGCTTGCTGTGACGCCCGGCTTAGCAGGGGCTTCTGTCGGGCAGGAGACCGGGGCGGATGGAGATGCCGTGGAGGAGACGTGAGCACAGACAGAGCTCTGGGAACCCACAAAGGCAGGAAGGGAGCAGAGTTTGCAGAGAGAGGCCCATGGAGCCCAGGGCTGCCCAGGCTCAGCCAGCGGGAGGCCCACCCCAGAGACAGACCAGCCGCTGACAGCGTGGGAGAAAGTGTTGGCGGCGCCATCTCCTCGAAGCACCCCTGAAAGAATTCCTCAGGAAGGGCACAGAAAAAGTGATGAAGAAATACATGTCAAGGGGGACCGGCAGGCAGCATGGTGGGTAAGGTGCTGGGTTCCACATGGCTGGCTTTGTGGTTCGAGTTCTGGACTCGGTGATTTGAAGATCATACCAGGCACGTGTGTGTGTGTGCGTGCATGTGTGCGTGTGTGCCTGTGAGTGTGCACGTGTGTGCCTAAAATCCTGAGCGGATGGAGGAGAAGGGATTGCTGCATGGCCATCCCTCCTGTAGAGTGATCCCTCACTCCCCACCCTTGTCTGTCTGTCTGGCGAGTGCTGGTGCCCCATAGCCCCAAACCCAGGCCCTTTGGAGTTAGTCCACATCACTGCTGACCTCAGACAGCTGCCATCTGGCGTGTGGCCTGAGGGCCTCAGGAGAGGGCACATGGCTCCGGCACCCGGAGGTCTCCTTAACAGTTCACGGAAAGATCATCCATTGGTTTGTTAGAAATTTTTATTTTAAAAAATCTCTCCCACTTGTTACTTACTTCCTGTCCTCGCTCTGCTGC
>NW_006159879.1:1344272-1348188 GCF_000334495.1 Tupaia belangeri chinensis
CTGACCGGTCCCCAGGAGCAGATATAGAACATGGAACCATGCAGACGAACCTGCAGAGGCGCTAGTGGGTCCAGTGACCCGTGTGCGCCGTCCCTGTCATGAGCAGAGAGGACTTGGCTGACCGGAGACGTGGAGACTGGAATCTGGCAGGGTCCTCGACGCCAACATGGCCAGCGGGGAGGCAACCATGCAACGGAAGTCGGCGAGGAAAGCCGCCCGGCGAGAACCGCTTCCTGGAGTGGCACCTGGTCTGGGGTAGGACCAAAGGAGCCGCTTCTGCCGGGCTGGCAGGGGCTGGAACCGCACAGGCCACCCGTGCTGTCGAGGAGCGGCTGGGGCTGGCGTGTGCGGCTCTGCCCTCCGGGTTGGCTCCTCCGCCCGGGGCCTCTGCATCTGCAAACCCCTTTCCAGAAGAATGAGCACTCCTTTTATTTCGGGAGGCTGACGGGTCGGTTTGGGCACAGCGAGGTCCTGCTTAGCTAGCGGAGTCCTCCGCACCGTGCCCTGCCGCCCCGTGGGATCTGCCCCACACCCCAGGGGCAGTGGCAGGGGCTGCGGGGCTGCGGGGCTGCAGGGCATGCTTTTTGGGGCAGGAAGCACACATGTTCCAGGGTGCGAGCTGCTGAGCCACACCAGGAATGGCCTTTCCACTCACGGCCCCCGAGGACACATGCTGGGCGGGTCCTGGTTCCCTCGCCTTCTACCCTCTGGGCCGAGCTGGGAGCTTGCCTGTGTGGTGACAGTCGTGCTGACGGCGTGTGACGACAGCGGGCCGACTTCTCTGTCTCTTCCTCTTCTACAAAATGGAGCACAGCGTGGCACTGAGAATGTTTCAGAGAGGAGGTGAGGGGGGCTGGCGTGGTCATGCCTGGGGGACACGGAGCACTGAGGTGCCCGGCACGGAAGTACCACCTCCTGCAAGCACTGAGCTGGGGGATGTCTTCTCACCACCTCTCGGCCTGTACGTCACAGAGGACTGCGGTGAGGGGAGACTGAGGCCCAGCAGGAACAGAGGTGTCTGGCAGCCCTGCAGAAGATGCCCACGGCCTCTCTGGTCCTCTGCCCCAGGGCCACATGGCTGTGCCAGCCTGGTCTAGCTCCGAGGGGCTCTCAGAGCCGGGCTGCCCTGAGCCCCCCCCTCACTGGCTCCCGCTAGGCGGCGGCTCTCTCGGCCTCTGAGTGCTGACCCCGAGGCGTCCTGGCTGGGACAGGCTCACTGCACTGGTGAGAGTCGGGCTGCGCCCACGTGCGCGTGTCTGGGGGAGGCAGGGAGCGTCCTGCACTTGCAGGAGGTTCCGGCTGAGGCAGGGAGGCTGTGAGACGTGCTCCCTCCCCCGCTTTTCAACTTCAGAGCCCCGGGCGAGCGCGTGGGGGCCGGACGCAGCGGCTTTATGGATGCTGGTATTCTGAGGTCAGAGTGTGGCTGCAGCCAGGAGCCCGCAGATGAAGTATAGCATTAAAAATAATAAAGATTAAAAATACGTCCCCTCCCCAGTCAGCGGAGCAGAGCTAACAGCCCCACATAAAGCAGCTTGGAGTGGGATGAGCCGGCGTCTGGGAGGCAGGGCCGGGCTTGCGGGGCTGTAAATCCTCCCGGCACCTACTGCATACTGCAGAGCGAGGCCGGGGGACAGAGCGCAGAGACAGACACACGGACGCGCAGCCCCAGGGCTGACTGATCTGAGGAGCACTCTCCTTATGTAACCGGGAATGGCGGCCCTGCTTCCCAACCCCAGCTGGCACACTCCTCGTTCAACATCCCAGCCTCCCCCGCCTCCCCATGTGCCTGCCCCCCTCCCCCTGCCTGCTCTTTATGGATCATCCAACAGCTTCCCTTCTCTTCTGCTCCCACTCCAACAGCGTTTTTCCCATCACAGCTTGCTTCCCCTGGGTAGGAAGGCCCCTGCTGCCCATGCACGGCAGTGCCCTTCCGTGTGGGAGGCCCCTGCTGCCCACACATGTTAGTGCCCGTTCCGTGTGGGAGGCCCCTGCTGCCTATGCACGGCAGTGCCCGTTCCGTGTGGGAGGCCCCTGCTGCCCACGCATGTTAGTGCCCGTTCTGTGTGGGAGGCCCCTGCTGCCCATGCACGGCAGTGCCCGTTCCGTGTGGGAGGTCCCTGCTGCCCATGCATGTTAGTGCCCGTTCCGTGTGGGAGGCCCCTGCTGCCTATGCACGTTAGCACCCGTTCTGTGTGGGAGGCCCCTGCTCCCCATGCATGTTAGCACCGTTCTGTGTGCATGTGTCCCTCGTGATGAGTGTGGGCACCACAATCAGTAACGTGGCTGGCTCCGAAGCACAGTGGCTAAGCCTGTGCAGAGGCGGCTGGAAGCCATAGGGGTGATCAGGGTCCAAGCCCTGGACCCGGGAGCCTCCACGTCAGGCGTACCAGTCTCTCCGGCCCGCCTCCAGGAGTGTGGTCAGAGGGCCCACTCGGCTGTGGTTGGGGCTGCCTCCTGGCCACCCGCAGGCTGAGTGAGCTCGTGAGGACGCTTGCTCGTCTGCGCATTGCAGATAATGAAAGCGTCTTTGACGGGTTGTCGGGGGAATAGTATGAGAAGATAACTTAGATACGTACGTGAGGGCCCATGCGGGACCCCGAGCACAGCCAGGACGCAGTCTGGTGGGATGCCTCAGGGCCCCTCGGTATGTGCCCTCCCGGGAGGGCCAGCCACCTGTCTCCCACGGAAGGCTCCCTGTACTGTTACGGGTCTTTATGTGAGCACTTTAGGTGAGCGTGAGGCGTTACAGGGTGTCGGCGCTGGACGGGCACTAGGACTCCCCATCCGAGCTTCCCCTTTCGTAGATGGAGAACGAGGAGTCTGAGACTCCCCTCGATCTGACCATTTCCACCCGTCCTGCTCCACTTTGAGCTGCTCCTGATCCGAGCCAGGGCCAGGTTCTTGGAGGGCGGCAGAGTGAGCCAGCATGGGGGTGGGCGGCCGGACGCTCCGACCTGCATTTATTACGGCCATCACACTGGAAGCACTCAGGCTACATCCAGCAGGGGATGCAGCCGGTTGCGGGTAGGAAGGGCAGCGTGGGAGGACAGCAGGAGCTCTGCAGGATGATCCGGCAGGACTGGAGACCAGGAGGGGCGGGGAGGGCAGCTCTCGCACGCCAAGGTCGGAGCGCTCCCTGCCGCACGGATCTGAACGTCCGCTCCCTCACAGGTAACCCACACCTGGCATTACTAACAAGCGACAGAGAGGCAGAGTGAAAGCTCGGGGGCACCTGGGGTGAGAATGCGCTGCAGCGCCGTCTCTGAGCTAGGACCAAGCGGGACCCTGAGTCTCTGGAAGGGACACCTGGCTCAGTCAACCGGCACCGGCTTCAGGGCTCAGGCAGCAGGGCGTACTCTGTCCACGGGGGACCAGGGTCGGTTTTTCCCGGGATGGCAGGGGGGTCTTAGGAAGAGGGGTGCCCTTAGGGTTGCAAGGTCCGAGAGGCAGTCTGTCTCTGTCGATGGGCTTGAAAGGGGGTCCTCTGAGGTCTGCACCAAACTGCCACCAGTCGTCCCAAATCAGACCAGCTTGGGGTCAGCAGGACTGAGGTCGGCCTCAGCGAGGACCTCTGTGCTGAGGGGGAGAGGTCTGCAGGAGGAGTGGTCGGAGAAACCGGGGATCAACACAGTCACACGAGGGGCAGCCGCCGACGTTGGCTGAGTGTGGTGAGGGGTCGCTTGGGCGCTCTGGCACCCTGTATCTATACATACTGCATGTGCGCTGCGGTTCCCGAGGTCGGGGCGTGCGGTGCCCGTCCGCCTGCAACCCCGTTGCCCCAACAAACTCCCTTCTGCAGCCTCTGCCTCTTTCTTCCTTGACCTTGAGTAGAAGCAGCTGGACTTAGTTTGCTGGGTACAAATTGGCGACTCTGGGAGGCCGCCGGCAGGAGCTGCCTCTGGGCACTGCCCGTGGC
>NW_006159879.1:1348315-1354580 GCF_000334495.1 Tupaia belangeri chinensis
CAGGAGCTGCCTCTGGACACTGCCCGTGGCAGCGGGAACCAGAGAAGCTGCGGGGACTTTCTGAGGGCTCACTCCCGAGGTCTGCTTCTGGCTCCAAGTGGAGACCGGACACTTGTGCTTCGGGGTAAGGAAAGCAGGGTGTAGGTCGAAGAATCAAAGCCCCTTCCTCTTTGGGCTCTATTGAAAGAAGGAGCCATTTGGGCACTGTGAGAAGGGCAGCTATACTCGTTTGATTGAAGTGCATTTTTGCAATCTGTGGCCTTTCGTAGTTGATGTAACATGTCTTGTGAGTTTGTGTGAGTGCTACATGGGCCACGCAAGGTCAGTGCCTCCAGGTAGCCCTCGGTGCAAGGCCAGGCTACCGTCTGAGAGTCAGACAGAGACAGACGGGGTGGAAGCTCGAAGGCTGATGGGGCCATTGAGCCTTCTGGTTCCCACACCAAGGGGAGCCAAGATGGGGCGGAACACCTGCCCCATTGTGGGGGCACCAGAGCCTTGTCTCCCCCTCATACGAGACAGGAGAGAGCTGAGCTCGGAGCAGGGCAACGCCCCCAGTCGGTACTCAGCCAGCAGGGTGCCCTTGGCGCTGTGGGGCCTCAGCCCCTCCCTGCGTTGGATCTGCTCACCCAGGAGCATCCCAGTCCGCGAGGCCCGCAGGGGATCACAGAGCTGGTACACTTACCACCCACAGCCCTTCTTGGGCGGATAGTCAGGCTCTCGCGAGCACCTAGGCAGCGACGAAGGTGCCTAGTGCTATGGAGGGCAGGGGAGGAGGGCAGCCCTGCACCGAGAACCCTGATGTGCACCAGACCCAGAGGCACCGTTCCCCACTCCGACCCTCGCTGGGACCGTCAGGGTCCCAACCCTTCCTATGGGACGAGAAATGGCCTGACAGGAACTTCGTAGCATCGGGGTCCACAGAGCCTAGAGCTTCACTAAAATGCAGGAATTACAGCAGAAGCCCTTAGGGGACCGCCTGATTTATGGGAAGAGTTTACCAAACACAGAAGTTTACAGACATGGACCTGCAGGCTCCAGATAATAGGATCGTGGTTAATAATGACTTTTTTTGTATTTTTACATAGCAAAAATCACAGACCATTTTTTTCAGCAGAGAACTTTGCACTCTTTCGTCTGTTAAATGTTTCTTCCCTTTGCCCCCCCATCCCCAGCCACCCTGTCACCCACTCTTCGCTGATCCAGGGGCTGTAAGGGGAGTGTGTGGTAGAAAGAAGGTGGGAGAGGGCGGGTGGGAGGGCAAAGGGCAGAAACGTTTAAGAGAAAGGATCAAAGTTCTCGGCTGGGGAGACGATCGCGGACATCTGCAGTCGGAAGGGCTTTAGCAGGCAGCGTGCTGGGAGGTCGGGAAGCAGGAGCGGAAGCGGAGCAGGTGCAGCTGGGACATCGCCTGTCAGGACGTGTGACACTAACGGCACTGGGGGAGGGCGGAGAAAGCAGTCGCGTGGCTTGTCACTGCAGGAGGGACTTCGGCAAACGGGACAGGCAGAGGAAGAGGAAGCTGTGAAGGAAGAGGGTGTGCGCTGTGAGGAGCCGGGCCCTCACAGAGAGGAGGAGGAAGGTCCTGAGCTCAGGGGAAAGCACCTCCGCTCAGGGGCCGCACGGCCGCTTTGCCAAGGACTCAGAGAAGACTGGAGCCCGAGGCCTGGGCCCCCGGTTCAGTGGAGAAGCTGATCACCCCGCTGGGGCCTCGGGTGCAGCCGAAGCTGAGGACAAACGACTTCCTTGTAGACCCTGGGGCCTCCTCCTCTGGGGTTAAGACTCGCAGGCACCTCCAGGAGCAAACGTCTTTCCGGCGTGTCCAAAGAACAAGGGGAACGTCAGGTACGAGAGGCCTCGGTTACACAATTCCGGTTTTTATTTTTTAGAGATTTTTGCTATAGGGCACATGCATCACCGGAGAGACAGACAGAAATCAGCCCTTGGGGGGATGGCCACGCCACAGTCCCTTCTCCTCCGTCCTCCTCTCAGGAGTTTGGGCACACATGCACATGCACCTGGCATGAGTTTCAAGCTGCCAGGTCTGGGACTTGAACGGCGGTTGGCCACGCGAATTCTAGCATGTGATTTCCTGCCCTCCGTCTGCTAGGAAGGGAGCTGCCCTGTAAATTGCGTGCTCTCAGAGTACAGAACCTGCCAGGTAAAGACACAGCCCAGGTCGATGAAGGACCGCAGCAGCAAGCTGCCAGCTGAGCCCACAGACAGGCTGCAGGACGGAGCCCTGAAGAGAGAGACAGTGCCGCATAGTGTGGACCACAGACGGCCCTGGCCATGCAGTGGGGGCCACGCCCATTGTAAGCAAGTTAAAACCTTCTGTGCCCATGAGTAAGAAACGATTCCCCTTTTAAGAAGGAGGCCTCCCTCGGATTACAGCCTTGGCTAAGGTTTGAAACATGGGCTCTGTCAGCCACGCCAGCGGCCCTGTGGCACCCCAGCGCTCCCAGGTAAGAAGCCCGGCTCGGGACACCGGCTGTGCAGGACTCGAGGCCTCAGTGCTCCAGAGGCAGCGTATCCCGCGGTGGCTAATTCCCGCTCCATGTGACACGATGCCAGGAACCGCCGCAGTCAGGTGGTACCTGCCGTGCTCACCCAGGTCACGTGGTCCAGCCTGGGGTCAGGGAGCTGCTACAGGGCTGGGAACGAAGCTGTCCAGCTCAGCACTCCACGACAGACAGGACCATGTGACGTGTGGCTGACGCCCCCTCAGCCTTGAAGCTGGCAGGGTTCAAGCCAGGTGTGCGTCACAGAGTGGAGCGCTGCCCACTGGGACGGAGGGAAGCAGCTGCTCAGAGTCCTGGGCCATGGAGCACGGAAATGACCGCGACCCTTCCCGGCCAAGGCCGGCTGGCTCCTGCAATGACAGCGACATTAGCCCGGGTCTACCCTGGGAAAGAAACACATGTTCAACCCACTTGAAAGACTGCTGGTGTGGCCCGAGTTGGTCTGGAATGAACCCTGGTGACCCTCTGGTTTCACGCATTGCCTACTTTCCCCAGGTGACCCCTTGTTCCGGGGATGCCCCCTCCACCACAGCGTCACTACGGAAGGGCGTGCTCACAGGCACGGGGCGGCTGCTGGTTACTGCCGGGGCCTGCGCTGTCTGGGCACCCCGTTCCCAGCATGCCCTTCTATGCTCTGAGTGCACCAAAGCTCGTGACCGCATCCTTCCAGAAACCCGCGGTGACCCGGAGAGGTCGTTCGGCTCCATCACGATAAAATGCAACCCTGGTAGACTTCGGGGTGCACTCGGCAGTGGGGTGAAGGCGGCCTGAGGAGTAGGGCTACTGCCATCTCGAAGCTAAGAACCCTCTGATGCACCTGCTCCGACAGTGCTGAGCCGTGGGCGGCCTGGGAGGGTGTGAGCAGGGCAGCGCTGGCTTGGAGGAGGCCACGGCTTGGGTGCACTGTGGAGGGCCGCCATGTCTGTGATGTGGAGCGGCACTGGCCCGGCAACCCGGCGCTGCTTGCGGGCGTCTCCTGTAACCTGGTTGCAGGAACCAGCGCCCTGTCCTCCAGCGTCGGCCTCTGGTCTCACTGACCACGATTACAGTAGTCGGGCTCAGCTGGCCGGACGCCCTCTCCTAAGGAGAAAGGTGTCTGGGCACCACATTCACCCTGTCCAGCCCAGACTGCCCAGGGCTGCTGGCCGGGTCCCCTCCGAGGGCTCCGCCCACACCCACGCTGCGCTGCGCCACTGGGCCGGGCCTGCTCCTCCAAGGACGAGCACTCTCTCCTCTCTGGCCACCGCCGTGGGTCTGCAGGCCGAGCACCTGCTGGCGTGGAGTGCCAGCCAGCGCCGGGGGGCCGGCTCAGTACCTGCAGTGTGCACGGGGAGCGGAGTCATCCCGGCACCTGAGGGGCCGTGAATCTGAGTGGGGAGAAAATTACGGGCGCCTCACCGCCCGCCCCCATGCCACCCTCCGAATCAGGACACTGCAGGGGGACCTGCCATCAGGGTGACGTTAATTCAGATAGGGAAATGGCACTCCTTCTTTAGAGGCCGGGCAGGGAACTGGAGGGGCCGCAGGTAATTGAGACGCTGGACCCCCGGCCCTTTCGCAGGAGAGAGGACGGACGGCGCTTCCTCTGGCCGAGCTCCCAGACGTGGCCACGCACAGGCCTCCTGGGTCCCACGAGATGCAGGTTCTCACGTTCGTAGTTCTGCACAGGGCCCGGGGCTGTGTGTTTCTAACCCACTTGCAGGTTTGCCCTGTGGCTTGTCCTCTGAGTCGTGGTGGGTGCAAGGGGACCGGCTTCTCTCAGGCCCCTCCGCGACAGGTGGTGCCCTGGGTTCCAGGGAGCAGCTGCCTGCAGGGACAACCTCCGCATCCCGTGGGTCCCTGCTGTTCTCTGAAGGCTGCAGGGGTTGTCAGGGCTGCCGGGGTTGGAGTGGGGGTGTCAGCCTTGTCACAGCCCCTCCCGACTGGCCACGTGGAATGAGCGGCCTACCTCCACGCAGCTGGTCGGAACCCCTGGCTGGCGCTGGCTGGGCCCTGGGCAGGGGGGGACTGTCCGCTGTGACCCGTCAGGATGGGGTCACTGCTAGCCCCTGTCGTTCCAGCCTGGATGCGGCACTCCTAACTACTTTTCAGTAGTTCGGGAGAGTCCATCCCGAGTGGGCCTACTAACAGCTGCCGTCACGAGGGACTGGTCTCCCTGGAAACGCCTGGCCCGGATGTCAGCACGGAAGAAGGTTCTTTTGCGCTTACTTCCCTCTGGAATCTCGCTGCTCCTGGACCCAGACAGGAAGGACAGGGGACTCAGCTCCCAGCTGGACGCATCCTCAGAAGCAGGAAGCAGACGAACAGCTGGGCTCTCAGCCCTCTGGGTGTGTATTCTTCCCAGGCTCCAGGCCCCAGGGCAGGCCCCGAGACCAGGGGCCACGTTCCAGGCTGTGCACAGATGGAGGGCCCAGCCTGAGAGATGCCCGGCAGCAGGCCAGCGTCTCCCATAGCAGCCACGGCTCCAGCCCTCCCCGGGCTGGTACACGCATCTCCCACAGCTGGTCCGGCCCCTGTGGACGCCACGGTGCTGGGTTCCAACAGCTTCCCGGGGCCGGCTCGTGGCCGTGGCTGAGCGGAAGGTCTGAATTCCTCTCCTTTGCAGGACGTGGCCACCCAGCCTCCCCTGGGCACCTGCAGGGCACTCCCCTGTGTCCCTGTGGCCACGGCAGCCTCTGAGGAGCAAGCCTGGGGTCTGGGCTCCTGCCCAGGAGCCGCACTGCCTCGGGGAGCCGAGGTGGGGTTGGATGCCAGGACTCTGGAACCTGCATCTCGGACTTGCATGCAGCCTTGGTGACACAGAGCCCCTGAGGAGCCTGGCTGTCGCCTGTGGTTTGGAGGCTCCGTGCTATGCCCGTCCGCAGCAGGAACCCTCACACCGCGGCTCCCTCCCCGGGTCCAGGTCCCGGGACGATGTGCTGTTGAGGAAGAGCCCATCCGTGGGACATGGCGGCCACACGGAGCTAAGGTTAGCGCCCTGCTGGGACAAACCGCGGCCATGAATGGCCCCACTTGCACCCCAGCCCCTGGGGTGCCGACAGGCCATGCAGTGCTCAGTGGGGCAGCCCAGAACAGGACAGGCCGGAGCCCGGAGCCCAGGGCCATGCTGGCTCCACAGAGGAAGAGCTGGGGACTCACCTCGGAGACGCCGTCTGACGCCCCTGACCGTCAGGGCCAGCATGGGCAGCGGCTGGGACCCTCCCACGCAGAGGCAAGCAGATGGACACCGAGCGGCCCGAGAAGGAAGCACACCACGGGTGCCGCCCTGCAGGCTCCCTTCCACCCCTGCGCCTCACAAGAGGCTCCTGGGAAGATGCCAGACACAGCCCAGGGAAGCTCAGAACTGTGGGGCGCTGGAAGCAGGCGTCACCTATCGAGGTCCTGGGGCTGCACGGAGGAGAGGCTTGGGTGGCAGGACAGCCCTCCGTGTACCCAGGCGGGGCAGGAGGGGCAGGTGTGGTGCCAGCACCTTGTGGCGGAGGGCATGGCAGAAACCAAGCAGTAGCCAGCGGAGGGGGAGTGTCTGCATCAGAGCTGCCAAGGGAACCACCGCCGTGGGGATCTCTCACACTGGACTCACACAGGTGGCCCTGCCCTGGTGACAGGGACAGCTCGGCTTGCTGGCACGAGGCTGCAGGGCTCACGGGGGCAGGGACAGACTAGTGGGGGGAGGCCGGGCCCCCAGACCAACCAGATGGGCAACGTGTGCTGCACTCCACCCTGTCCCAACTGGCCCTGCTGGCCTC
>NW_006159879.1:1354590-1363949 GCF_000334495.1 Tupaia belangeri chinensis
TCCCTCTGACATACCCCAGGCTGGACCTCGGCCCTCTCAGAAGCCAGGCACCGTCCATTCAGCCTGGCCTCTGCCCCCTGGATAGATTAGACATTGCCACACAGATTTACAAAGGCCTTCGGAAACAGGGTTGCCAGAGACTGCACAGGGGCCTTGGACAAACTGCGCAGTGTCTGGGCCTCAGCTTCCTAATACACAGAGTGGAGTCTTTTCTAGCTCAGAGGATTGGTAGGATCCGGATCATAAGGAGAGAGACAGCATATGGGTCACCATAAAGCCTGAGGGGACACCGTGTGGCTCTGGGAAGGATATGTGGGCTCACTCAGACACACTGCGTGTGTGGTAGGAGTCAGGGCTATGGTCTCAGGAGGCCCCGTGCAGCCCCTCCATTTGTGGGAGAGGGAGAGGAGGCCTGGCCAAGGCCTCGTGGCCCCAGGTGTCTGCAGGCCCTCCCCAGCAGGGACATGACACTCCCTGTTAGCCCCTTCACATAGCTGCCTCTGGAGAAACAAGGTCCTGCCACCCTTCTCACGAACGAGTGGCCGTGGGACTGTGCTCAGGACAGACACCCAGGGAGGAGGGTGGCCCGGGGCTGATACGCAGAAGGAACAGCTGCAGCAAGGCGGGACCAGCCTGGAGGGATGCCCAGAGACCCAGCGGGCCTTCCTTCTTCCCGCTGCAGAGCCACGCCCCTGGCCTCAGTGACACAGCACGGTGTGTGACCCTGTGACCTTACGGATATGCTCTGCATGGCATCGAGAGGTGGCTTGTTTTTCCTTCTGTTTTCATTTGCTGTAGGGCATGTGCACTCACTCGAGAGAGAGAAGGGAAGTGAGAGATCAACCCCCAGCGGAGGACGGCCACAGCAGTCTCATCTCCTCGTTCTCCTCTCAGGGTTTTGGGCACACACGCACACACACACACACACACACACACACGCCATGTTTTTCAAGTTACTGGGTCTGGGACCCAAACTGCATAGCCATGTGGGTCCGGCGTCTTAGCCTCCACCCCACCTGCAGGCCTGGAGATTGCTTTAGTTTGCCTGGGTAGTGTGCTGGACCATGGCGATTTGGAAGGATGAAGCTGGTGGGTGCGGGCAGAACAGCGAAGACCCAGGAGGAAGAGGAGACCTGTTCCAGCCATGGTGAGGGGAGGCTCACAGAAGCCAGACCCTGGAGGACTGCATGGAGGCAGGGAGGCAGTCAGCGGCCAGGCACATGCTCGAGCCTGAGGATCTGGGGTGACCCTGAACTGGCTGGGAGCGCCGAGAAAGGGCTGACTGAGGTCTGGTGTGTGGCCCCAGGAACAGAAAGCAGGTCTCAGAAGCTCTTCACACAGGAAGGCTGCGGCTGCCAGGCCCTGGCCGCCTGGTTTAAAGGCGTGCAGCGAGGTGCTGGAGCAGGTAGGCTGGGGGCTCGGGGAAAACGAAAGCCTCTGTTGTCCCTGTCTCTGCAGTGGAGAGGATGAGCCCCGGAGCAGGTGAGCCCTGTGCCCCAGCCGCCGGCCGGGCGTGGCACGCCACTGCACCGTGAGAGCAGAGACAAGGCCTCTCTGCACCTCTGGGCTCCACAACGGATCTCCTCCACTGTCTCATCCCTGCCCTGCCCACCATGACCTCTCCAGGTGGACAGGTCTGTCTCCATCTAGCAGATGCTGGGGCTAGGACGCGGAGAGGTCACGCCGGTCCCCCGCCTGCAGGCACCAGCTCAGGCAGCAGGGACTCTGCTCCTGGTGTCGGGGTCCATGATCTCTCAGCCCCGACCACACGCGAAGAGTCAGGAGCAGCCTCTGTGGGGGCAGCTCTGTGGGGGCAGCAGTCCAGAGGACGTCCTGCCTGCCGAGCAGACGTTCTGCCTCCGAGGCCGCCACGGCTGAGCAGGAGTCTGAAAATGGAGTGGCCTGCTGTGAGGACCTGCACCAACCGCACCCGTTAGAGACGAGGACTCACGGCCCCTCCCCTGGGGTCTGAGCAGAGCTACCAGGTGCCCGAGCTGCTCCTGTCGGCCGCTGTCACCCCAGGCCCACAGCCGGGCTCACAGAGCACGTCTGTTTTAACAGCTTAGATTTGCTTTGATTTACCAAGCTACTGCCCAGTGAGTTGGCGCCTCTCTCCCCCGGCCAGCTGTGAATAAATTGCAGCTACGGAGACCCCAGTGTGTCGTCCGACCCATGCAGATCGGATTCAGCCTACGTCTCTACAAAACCTCAGTTCCTCAGGCCGTGGTTTGCATAAGCCCCCAGAGGTACTGTCCCCTCACAGCTGTGGGGACATGCCCATAGCCAGGACCCGGCTAGCACAGACCATCTGGGTGACGGTGGGTAGCAAAACCTCGTCCAGTAATAACGCGCCGTACAGCACAGGACACGGACGGACGTCACGTCAGCAGGCCACACGGCCCCGGAGCCACACCCCAGAGAAAACAGACTCGGGTGTGACAAGGGGAGGGGAGCAGGTCGTGCGAGATGGTTTCTAAGGTGGCCGGGGTCTCCCCAGGGCAGCGGTCAGGTCTCGTTTACCCCAGTGAGCGCGGGATGATGGCTTGCTGAACGACAGAGGGGGACGTAAATCGGGTGCAGGCACGGAGTCCACCTGCAGTAGGAGACCCTCCCAGGTGAGCCCCCCCTTAGCTCGGCTACTGGTGGGTGGGGGCGCTCGAGCCCTGCCTGCCTGTGAGAGCTTCGGGCTGGATCCCAGGAACGCACGCGATGGCCGGGGATATGTGGGAGCCACACGCTGGCATTTGTCCCAGGTACGTCTTGTAACTTAAGCAGTAACTATGCAGGCCTGTGTCCTCGACTCGCCCACCGACCATCCTTCCCTCCACCTGTCCAGCCAGCCCCCTGCCGGCCTTTCCCAGCCTGCACAAGCCACGCTGTGTCCTGAGTGCGGGAGGGCACAGCGTGGACAGGGCGGGGAGAATGCCAGCTCCCCAGAGTCCAGCCTGTCGTGAGACAGCCATGTGGCACGTAGACTGATCAGCAAGGGGATGACCTTCTAAAAATTTTTTTTTTTTTTAAAGAATTATTTTATTTAACTTTATTTGCTTATTTATTTATTTTTAATTTGACCAGAAAGGTACAGAAAAAGAGAGAAGGGAGAAAGCAAGCCTCCAGGTCTAGGACTAAAACCATGGTCGGCCATAAGGGAGTCCACCTGCTGGCCCCTGGAAAGGGTAGTTCGAGATCTGCCCTAACTGTGGCAGTAACGCTCCCTCCTTCAAATGCCCAGTAATAGAAACACCTCTGAGGCCCTCGCTCTCCCACGCAGTGGTAATGTGTGTAACCGGTGTTCACCGCACCCCCTAGAGAGCTTTACGGTGACCTTTGTGCTGCTGAGGGCCTTCGCCAACCGCCAGGACTTCCGGGCTGTGCCAGCCTCACTCCTGGGCCTTTCCTGGAAGCGCCTCAGTGCAACGCCGGAAGTCCATCATGCATGCCCGTGTCTTCATTAGTGTTAGCAAAGTGTTGCTGTTAGCCACTGTGGATCCGAACCGCTCCTCCGACGCACAGTCACGACAGAAGTGGCAGACGTGGGGCTGGTGTAGGACACAGTCAACCCATGAGCTGGCTGAGTGCGAGGACACAACGTCTACTGCGACACATGGCCCGGCCGCCGGCATCCCAGAGGCTCAGCGTCGCTGTAATGAGCTACATGCTCGCACCGATGCGTGGCTCAGTGGGGCCCGGAAGGCCACGTAGGAGCTCACAGGACGAGGACTGCAGCCTTCCTGACCAAGACCTTCCTCCCCTGGTGCCACAGGTGGGTTACTGGGATGGATCTCCTGGTGGGCTGGTGCAGCGTCCACACCTGTGGAGGTTAGGTTAGAAGGCCAGGCAAGGGAGAAGCTGAGCTGTCCCTGCGGCTGCATCCAAGCCCATCAATCAACCAGTCACCCGATCAGTCTGCTACCGGCTACTCGGGCAGTCAGCCGATCAGTCTGCTACCGGCCACTTGGGCAGTCACCCGATCAGTCTGCTAACCGGCCACTCGGCCAGTTAGCCGATTCGTCTGCTAACCGGCCACTTGGGCAGTCAGCCAGCCCTCTTGAACTGGGACAGTCCTTCGGAGATTTCCTCATTGAGATTTTCTCACCCAGTCATCAGTGAGGCACGCCCATGGCGGGGGATGAAGTGGACAAGGTTGCTCCACATCGAGGACAGTGCCCGGAGGACTCGGGTGGGAGTCACCAGCCGCTGGCCTCCCAGCTGGAGGGTGACAGGTGTCTAGCCCTTCGCTGGGGGTTGGGAGAGGAACGGGGTTGTTCCACCACCTTCCCCCACCTAGTAACACCCCTCGCGCTGGTGAAAAAGATGACCAAAGCCGTCCTCCCTCAGCCTCGCATTCACCTCCAGCTTTCAGTCTCCTCCTTTGTCCTCTTGAAGTTGTGTTCTTCAAAGAGGCCTCTATACCTCTGTGATCGAGCGCGGCCCCTGCCTGCCAGGACGTGGAAACCACTCTCAGCGAAGTAAACCGTGCCCTCCCAGTTTCAGCGAATGGCCGGTGGGCGGGCACTTCCACAAGAGTGCAGGAAAGTGGGATTAAAGTAGGAGTGCATTTCGGTACAAAAAATGTTTAAAGTTTAGGACCAGTAGTTAGCGTAATAGCTCTGTTGGTGGACTCCCATGTAGCCAACCGCGGTTTGAGTCCCTGACCTGGTAGCTTAAAACTTAAGCTGGACACATGTGCATGCGTGCCCAAGATCCTGAGAGGAGAGTGGAGGAGAAGGGATTGTGGGCGTGGCCATCCTCCGGGGGTGATTTCTCGCTTTCTGTCTCTCTGTCTGTCTCTGTCTATCTGGCGAGTGCACACGCCCTATAGCAAAACCTCTCAAAAAAAAAATAAATAAATAAAAAAAATCCAAACATGTTTAAAGTTCATGCACAATGTTTTGTAATAAATGTTTTCTGTGAACATTTTTTTGGTAACCGACTGGTTCATTATTGCTTTCCGATGGCTGCAAAGCCAACATGAGGCTGCACACCTAGACCAGCTATCCTAGAGGAAGGTGGAAAAGAAGGCAGAGGTTGGAGAACTGTTTATAAACCTTCTACCGTGGAGAACTTCCCCGTAATGTGGCCACCTCTTCACAAGGCCCTCTCATGTCTTGTGCCCTTTCAGACCCTCTAGGCCCTGGGGCCGTGGGCTCAGGTTTTCTCCTCGCCCCTCTTCCCTCTGCATGCCCCTGGACATTCCCACCACACGCAGCTGTCGATGAAAGGCCCCCAGAACCCGCTTCATCACCACGGTGCCCCAGGCCGCGTGCGCACCGGGACCTGGAGCCCTAGCCATGCGCTCGACCAGGTCTCTGGTGCACGCCCGCCTCGCACCGCGGCCTTCCAGGGCCCTCGTGCTCTCTGCTGCCATCACGACCTCCCAGCTGGTGAGCCAGAAACCTGAGGCTCGTGCTGACACGTTTCTCTCACTTCTCGAATTCAGTCCTTCACAAAGTCATGTTATTTCTCTGTGCGTCCCTTAAACTTAAATCCATCTCTGCATTTGCCCCAGCGCCCTGGTCCAAGCTGCAGGGACATCGTAATTCCATGCGGGTTCGCCCATCTCGGCCTCCCGTGCTTTGCTTTCCCTAACGCTCGCCACGAGTCACAGAGATTCACTGACTAAGGTGGGACTCTCCCACGGCACCACCACGAAGGCTGCTGTGGCTCCGACTCCTTCTCCCAGAGATCATGTGTCTGCCTGCCTGGCCGCTCCCGCCTCTCCTCGCCACTCCCCTCCGCCTCCCTCCCTGCCCACGCTGCCCCACTGGCCGGACCCTGCTCCGTGTCTCCCTGGCTTCTCTCAGGCCTCTGGGATGGGCTTGAGGGTCACTTCCTCTTTAAAAGCGCTCCTTCCCTTGAGAGCTGGCCAAAGCCCTCCTGTCTGCAAGCTCCCCTTCCTACCACGGGCCAGAGGTTATGTCCCCTTGGCTCATGAGGTTTTCATTAACATCCCGAATCCCCGTCCTGCTGCGACTCTGTGAAGACAGCTCAGACGCAGTGCTCAGTAAACATTTCTGGATGGCAGGGCGGGTGGCGGGCAGGCGGATGAGTGCATGAGCGAGTTCGCCGAGCTGAGGGATGCAGAACGGATGCTCACTTCAGGGGCAAGTGTTGAGTGTGACAGCCGGGTGGGTGTGTCCAGCATGCACTGGACCGCACAGCAGTGGACGCCAGGGAAGGGTCCACCGCTGCCCCAGACCAGACGACCAGAAGAGGCCCAGGACGGACCCCGCGTGTCACTGGGCAGGGGCAGGGGCAGAGGCTCAGGGAGGAGCCTGAGTGTCACGGGCTTCTCCGCCCCCCAAATCCATGGCTGAAGGCCTGCTGTGCCGACCCTTGGACTGTGACTGTGGCAGTAGGGTGTTTCTTTCTCTGTGACAGAGTGAGTGTGCACACGAGCGCACACACGAAAGAGGCACACCCCACTGGGCCTGGCCGTGCCGAGACCCTCGTCCTCCAGTCCTCCAGCCCGGGAGACCCAGGACACTCACGTGTGCCTGGTACATTTCAGACTGACCCACAAGGGACTCGAACCACGGGCACCAGCTTCTCTTGAGCAGCGTTACTGCTGCACCAGGGTGGGGCCCGGTAGCGAGGTCTTTAAAGAGGTATGGGGGGGAGCAGCCAGTGCTAAGGCAGACTGCACAGTTCAAGTCCTGTTGTGGTGTGGCCACCCCTGCAGTCGGGATTTCTCTCTCTCTTCCCCTCTATCTGGTGAGCACTTGCACCCTGTAGCAAGACTGAAAGAAAATTCAAAAATAATAAAAGCAGCAGTTAGGTTAAAACAAGGTCGTCGGGGGCCCTGGTGCAGCACATGTGTCCCTAGACGTGGACGCCGGGTGCAGAGATGCCAGGTGTGGGCACAGAGGAAGGCCGCGTGAGGGCACAGGGGAAGGCGGCCGGCGGCGAGCAAACGGAAGGAGCCTCGGAAGGAGGCGGCCCTGGGACGTTTCGGTCCTGAACTTCGAACGTCCAGAACTGTGAGGAGTAATTTCTGCTCTTTAGTACACCAGATTTCTTTAATTCTTTATTTGCCAGACAATGCACGCACTCACTAGACAGCGACAGAGAGAGAGCCGGTGGGAAACGCCCCTGGGCAGGGCCACCCACAGCCCCTTCTCACCCATTTCCCTTTGGGGCTTTGGGCACACATGTGCACACGCCTGGCGTGTTCTTCAGGGTGTCAGGTCCACACCTCGAACTGCGTGGCTGGCCATGTGCGGTCCAGAGACTCGGCCACCATGCCACCGGCCGGCTTCCCTGACAGACCACGGTCCACTCCCAGTCCCAGCCGGCCTGGATCATGGACGCACAAGCACCCAGTGCGCTCCGGAAGGCGCTGGAGGTGACCCCAGGGCCCCCCACGGTCCAGCTGCATTAGCACTGTGCCATCGGCTGGTCCTGATCCACACAGTACATGTTGGCCAAGGTGTAGACCAGGCTTCTGGTGTCAAGGAATCCTGGAAGAGAGCTTGTAAATAAGCAGTACAGTAATCCGTATCCTCGTGTTGCTAAAAAGTTCAGAAAATAAGATCGCAAATCTTCCATTGACTTTACAACAAGGAGGTCACTGCTAGTCTCGCTGAGAGCTTTTTCCAGAGAGCTAGTTACGGAAATTAGTGGGAAGACAAGGATGCATCTACCACGGAGGCCGTGCTTCTCGGGAAGTCGTGGTGAAGGGAGGAGCAGCCAGAGCAGATTAGGATCGGAGATGCTTTCATTCCTGATGGGGTGACCAGGGCCAGTGCGTGCACTGTGCGACAAGCCAGGGGCTGGGAAAGGGGGACGGCGGAGACGGTGCGAGGCGTCCCCGAGAAGGCAGGGACCACAGGGCACCAAACGCAGGCAGAAGGGTGAGGGGACGGTGGACTGTGTGCCAGCGCTGGGCAGCTGGCCACGCAGTTGTGGCGTCTGTGAAGACTGCCATCAGCCAGCCAGGTACGGGGTGCCCAGCGTGGGCGGGTGCCTGCTCACCCTAGAAACGTACCCAGGGAACATGAGACAGGGCAATTCTTTCTTGTGCGGCCGTCTTTTCTCACCATGGGCGGCGGGCTCCTGGCTCTGGGACTCAGATGAGCTCTCCAGGCCAGCTGCCCTGGCTCTCAGGCCTTCTGGGCTGGAGGACCGCCAACACAGCTCCCCTGGTTTTCTGCTTGCTGGTGGCAGAGTCCGGCTGCCTCGGCCTCTGTAAACGCCAGCCTGTGGCTCGGAACACCCACGCTCCGAACCATCATGCTGGCCTGCCCCCCTGGGGAGTGCCCCCCAGCGCAAGGAGCACAGCAACCGGGGCAAGCCATGGAGGAGCTTTGCAGTTCGTGGCCAGAAAGCGAAGCAGGTCCCGGCTGCAGGAGCCTACTTCTGTGACCTTTAGGGACTTCTGTCTGCTGAGTTTCTATTTAAAACATCTAGAGAGACAGTGCTGGCGCTATGCCCACCCCCACCCCCAGACTCAGCCGTGGGATGTGAACCCAGAACCTTCCCACGTGGGTGGCCCTCAGAGCTTGGCATTGCTGCTCTGCTGCCTGCCCCATTTGCCTTGGCTCCTAGTGACCCAGCAAGATGGACTGGGGGACTCGCAATGCGGTTTCGGGTCACTGATAATGTTCTAAACAATGAGGAGTGCTTCCAGTAATAAAGGCTGCAGGTGGCAGGGCTCAGGGTGAGGACCCACTGCACGTCCTCGTGGCCTAACCGTCGCAGTTGCCGTCATTAGTATTTCCACTGTGAAGACACAAACTAACGTTGAGAAAGGGAAGGGACTTCCTCCAGGTGGCAAGAGCAAGGCCCCACCCCCACAGGAGAGGTCCCCTCGAAGGGTGCGGTCTCCATGGTGCAGCCGCGCCCACGCTGTGAGGTGTCCCGGGTGCGGTCTCCATGGTGCAGCGTGCCCACGCTGTGAGGCGTCCCACCATCCGCACGTGCAGCTGGCGAGCCCTCCGCAGGTTAGTGGTCACTAGTTTGACAGGCCACAGAGTAGCTCAGGCGGCCAAGGCAGTCGCGGGTGAGGACACGGGCCCACAGATGTCAGAGGGCCCCTGGGCAGGCCGAGCGCCCGCTGTGCGAGCAGACTGAGCTCCAGGAGGTACTGTTTCATCTCAACGCCGCAGGGGCAGGAAAACCTACACACGTGGCATCCAGATCCCGCCCTTCCATCCTAGCCAGGAGAGTCACAGAAGTTTCTGGAAAGAAGGGTGTGTCCCGAGGAGCCCTGCGGCCATGCCCGGCCAGCCAGGTCGCCCACACCCGGGCCGGTGCCCTGCCTGCACAGAGCTGGAGCTCGCTCCTGGCCAGCCCCAGCCGCGTGGTCATCGGGGTGACCACGGCGAGAGCCCGGCTCCCGGGCCTGCGGACGGCGGGGG
>NW_006159879.1:1364129-1365679 GCF_000334495.1 Tupaia belangeri chinensis
GGGAGCCGCCGCGGTGCCCGCCGCCCTCGGGAGCGCGCCCGCGTCCCCGCCGCCCGCCCTCTGCCGCAGACGCGGTCCCAGGCGCGCGGCCCCTTTGCCTCCTCGCCCGCCCTTGATCCAGGTCACCTCCCGCGCCTGGAAGGTGAGGAGGGCCGCAGCCCTGCCCCGCGTGGCGGGCAGCGAGGGCTAGCCTGGCAGCCTGCAGCTGGCCCCGGCCCCGGTTCCGCAGGCCTGCTCGCTGCAAGCCTTCTGCTCACCGGCGGGGCTGACTCCAGGGCCCCAGGGCCGGCCAGCCCCTGCAGAGGCGCTCAGCAAGGAGGCAGCGAGGCCGAGGGAGGGCTAGGTCCTGCTTTCTGGTTTCATGGCCTCCTTTCCTGGAGCCTGCTTTCACCCTTTCAGCTCCCCACTCAGCAGTTCAGAGGGCCAGTCCCTCAGTCCCTGGTTAAGCCTCCCCGGAAGTAGGCCTCCCCCTGCTGCCCCGCACCATGTCGTCCTGCCCCTGCGGCCTCCCCCCTCCTACATCTCCCAACCGCACTCCCTCCCCAACCCCCCGCTGCTCATCACTGCATGACTCCTGGTGCTTTGCTGTTTCGGAACCCACTCCGGGGTCACCGGGCGCAGCCTTTCCCTGGTGTGGTCTGCACCTTACTGGGGTGTCCCTGGAGAGATGGACAGAGCCTCTAACCCCAGGACAGCCCGCAGCCTCCTGGGGGTCCTTCTCAGCCATGCGTGCAGGCAACGCAGAAGGCCCCGTGCCATGATGCCGGGTGCCAGGATGCAGGGGACAGCCAAGCCAGCCTGCCCTCTGCTCAGCAGTTCCTGGTGCCGCCCACTTCCCCTCTCCTCTGCTTCCTCCTTCATCCCCAGCAGAGGAGAGGGCGCCTGCTGCTCCTTCCCCGGGCCTGGCAACCCCTGCTGCCCCAGCCCTCATTTCCCCTCTGCCTGCCCTCCGTTTCCCCCCGGAAAATGCCTGGGCCATTCTTTGCTAGCCAGGCAGGGCAGGAAGTTCCAGTGGGCCCTGAGCTTCCCTGCAGCAGACTGCTGGGAGCCTGGGTGCTTAGTCCGGAGCCCCACGAGGGTGTCCAGTCCAGGGCAGAGGTTTCCTTTCCTGTCACAGTACTGCATGGGGACACTCTGAAGCCTTCTCCAGGTAGCTGCAGCTCCGTTGGTTTTAATCCCTCTCCCAGTCATGGAGACATTTCCTGGCCCCAGACTGCCTGCATGGCAGATTGATAAAAGGAGGCCAGTGCCTGACTGGCAGGACACACCGGCTCAGAGGGCGCCATCCCACACACCGAGACTTAGCTCTGTTCTCTGCAACTCTGCCGGGACTTCCCTGCCCCAGGAATCGCTGCCCAAGCACCCTGAGTGCTTCGAGGTCTCTCCGACCTTTCTGCTGAAACGGGGTGGGGTTGTAGGTGCTGAGGAAGGTCTGAATGAGCGAGGGGCCCAGTGCTGCTCCATGCACCCAGACACTGTTTAACTGGTCACTTCTGGTGGGCTGATGTAAGATACGAGACAGATGAGAGGCAGCCTTCCACTCCAGGAAT
>NW_006159879.1:1365693-1368343 GCF_000334495.1 Tupaia belangeri chinensis
GAATGCCAGGCAAGGCTCGGGATTTCTACGCTGTCGCGCACACCTGATTCCATAGTCCTCGTCCTGGACCCGCACGCTCCTGACTGGATTATTGGTCTTTGCAAAGACCCAGTCGTAGTCCTGCAGTGGGATACTTTCACTAAAATCAATCAGTGGAATATGAACTGAAAACAAAGCTGAGCGTAAATTATTCTCTTACTTGAAGAGGAGGAAATTTACATGGTCCAGCACAGGGGTGCACTCTGTGGGCTCAGAAGTACGTGCTGGATGGAGGCCACAGCCCACCTCATATGGCCGGGCAAGTCGAAAAGACTTTCTAAGAACTGGGACCAAACAAGGATGTCCACTCTCTCTTCTCTTATTCGACATAATACTGGAAGTCATAGCGAGAGCAATTAGACAAGAAAAGGAAATGAAGGGCGTTGAAATCGAAAAGGAGAAAGTCATGCTGTCTCTCTGCAGACGGTGTGATCCTATACAAAGGAACTTTCAACGTCCATGGAAAAGGGGACTCAAAGGGACGCTCTGGGCTTTCATTCTGGGACTCCTCTATGCAAGGTGGGCGTGGGGGTCCCTGTGCCCACACCCTGACTGGCAAACGCTGGGCGATCACAGCGTGAAGACCCTGCTGGGGTACTTGTTTCTCTCTCTCTCTCTCTCTCATGAAAGAAAGGAAAATGTTTTAGAAAAAAGTATGAGTTTATTTTGTGCACATTTTTTTTTTTTTGCAATCGATGAATAATTTTTTGTAATATGCGTTTTCATGAACTTTTTAAAAGATCTCTCATATATGGAAAAACCTAGAGATCCTACAATAAAGAGAAAAAAACCCTGACAGATGACTTCAGTAAAACTGCACAATTCAAAACCGACCATATAAAAATCGTTAGTGATCTTGTACAATGATAATAAACTAGCTTAAAAATAGATCAAGAAAACAGTCTCATTTACAATAGCCAAAAAAAATAGAAGCAAAAGGAAAAACAAACCTAGCAAGAAAGTTAGTCAAGAAGATAAGAGACATCTACAGTGAAAACAATAAAACACCGATGAAAGAAATTGAAGAAGATACTCACAAAAAAGTGGAAAGCTCTTCGCGTTCATGAATTGGAAGGATCAATATTGTTGAAATGTTCTTCCTACCCAATGTGACCTACAGAGTCCATGCAGTCCTTGTCCGAACACCAATGGTTTTATTTACAGAAAAAAACAATCATAAAATTTGTATGGAATCACAGAAAACCCAAATAGCCAAAGCAATCCTGGTGAAAAGAATGAGGCCGAAGTCATCGCACTACCTGACGTCAACACACACCACAGAGTGACAGCCACCAGAGCCCCTCATCCTGCCTGCCGTGGAAATACACACGGGGCCAGCGAGACAGAGAAGCCAGACATAAACCCATGTTCACACATCCAACCAGTTTCTAATCACAATGGCAAGGACATTAATGGGGGGGGGAGTTAATCTCTTTAAAACTGGTGCTGGAGGGACCCACAGTTAGCGTAATGGCTATGTCACTGGACTCCCATGTAGTTGACTGTGGTTCGAGTCCCGGACCCGGTGGCTTAAACTCACGCTGGGCGCGTGTGCATGCGTACCCAAGATTCCAAGAGGAGAATGGAGAAGGGATTGTGGTGTGGCCATTCCCCCTGTGGGGGTGATTTCTCACTTTTTGTCTCTCTGTCTCTCTCTGTCTGTCTGGGGAGCGCACACGCCCTGTAGCAAAACCTCTTCAAAAAAACAAACAAACAAAGAAACAAACAAAACTGGTGCTGGAAAAATTGGATGCTATATGCAGAAGAAACTATTTCTTACCATATAAAGGAAATCTAACCAAATTCATTAAAGACCTGAAAGTACACTAGAAGAAAATATTGGGAAAATGCTTTAGGAGGTGGTATGGACAACGGCTTTTTAGATTAAAAACTCAAAACCATGTATAGCAAGAGCAAAACTGGACAAGTGGAATTATATCAAACTAAAAACCTTGTGCCCAGAGTGCGGAGACAACCCACAGAATGGGAGAGAATATTTGCAAGGTATGCATCTAACAAGGAATTAATCACCAGAATACACAATGAACTTAAACAATTTGCCAGCAAATAAACAAGTAATCATATTAGCAATGGTCAATCAGGGGCCAGCGGATGGTGTGGTGATGACGTTGCTGGACTCCCACATGGCCAGCATGTTTTGAGGTCCGGACCCAGTGGCTTGAAACTCATGCTGGGTATGTGTGTGTGCATGCCCAAGATCCCAGGAGGAGAATTGGGGGGGGGGTAGGGATTGTGGTGAGGTCATCCCCTCTGGGGAGTGATTTCTCACTTTCCTTCTCACTGTCTCTGTCTCTCTCTCCAGCAAGTGCACACACCCTAAGACAAAAACCTCCACCCCCCCCCCAAAAAAAAAGAAAAACAAGCAAAAAAACCAGGTAATCATGGGATAACCAGGTGGTGTGGTGGTTAGGGCAGTTGGATCTCATGGATCTCATATGACCTACTACACAGAGTCCTGGACCTAGGGCTTGGAAAATACGCCAGGCACGTGTGTGCATGTGTGTGCCCAGAATCCCAAGAGGAGAGTGGAGGGAAGGAGATTATGGTGTGGTCATCCCCCCTTGCGGGGGCCTTCTCACTTTTGCTTTCT
>NW_006159879.1:1368356-1395603 GCF_000334495.1 Tupaia belangeri chinensis
ACTCTCTGCCAAAAACCAGAAAGCAAACTTAAAAAAAAAAAAAAAAAAAAAAAAGAAGGCCATCAGTATGAATAGATGTTTCTCAAAGGAAGACAAATGGTGACAATATATGAAAAAATGCTCAACATCACTAATCGTAGGGGAAGCTCAAATCAAAACCAGAATGGGGTATACCTCGGCCCAGTTAGAATGATTGTTACCAAAAATAAAAATAATCAAAAAACAAGTGCGCCAAGGTCTTGGAAAAGGGGGAGTCCTCACGTGCAGTTGCTGGGAATGCAGGCTGATGTGCGGTGTGGAAACCGGTATGGTGATTCCTCGGAATACTAAACACAGCACCGCCATGCCTCAGCAGCCTCAGGACGGGGCCACCCACGGGCAGGCAGGCAGCTGCACAGGTCTGGCACGGCCGGGCTTGCTGCAGCCTGCTCACAAAGGCCGGGCAGGGCCAGGGACAATGAATGAGGGAAATGCAATATACACACACAGCAGAATATTACTCAGCCATGGTAAAGAAAGAAGTTCTGTCCTTCGCGTGGACGTGGATGAGCTGGAGGAGACTCTGTGACGTGAAACCAGCGGGGCACTGAGAGCTGCCACGCGTTCTCTATGGTTTGTGGAAAGTAAAAGATTTGATTAGGCAGAAGTGGAGCATAGAATGGGGGATACCAGAATCTGGCGAAGGGAGGAGAGAGGAGAGGGAGAGCTTGGTCACAGATGCATTGTTGCCAGGAGATAGAGAGAGGCCTTCTAGAGTGCTGGAGCGCAAGTCGGAAAATTACAGCTTAATTTAACGTGAAATTCCAAATGACTCGAGATGGGATCTCAGATGTTCACAGCAAAAAGTAGTGATAAATTTTGGAGATGATGATGTGTTTAATGCCCTGGTTTAATTAATACACATTGTATTCAAATATGTATTTATGGGAACCAGCAGTTGGCGTAATGGCTATGTCACTAGGCTCCCATGTAGTTGACCATGGTTCGAGTCCTGGACCTGGTGGTGTAAACTCACGCCGGGCGCGTGTGCGTGCATGCCCAAGATCCCGAGAGGAGAATGGAGAAGGGATTGCGGCGTGGCCATCCCCCCTGGGGGGGTGATTTCTCGCTTTCTGTCTCTCTGTCGAGCACACATGCCCTATAGCAAAATCCTCTCCCCCCGCAAAATATGTACTTATGTTCAGAAAAATAAAATTGTAGCCCATAAATATGTCCAACTATTGTATGTATTGCATTCTCTCTATACAGGGAGAATATAAATACATTTTACATATTGTTATACAAATATTGAATACATATTATCTACCTATCCATCCAGCTGTATCTGTATGTTGAATTCCAGGATTGCTGCTTCTTAGCTGAATCATCATTCAGGCAAGCTATGTGACCCTCCTGAGGCCCTGTCTCCTCACTTGGACAAGGGGGCCATGGGGCCAGCAGATGTTAGTGGTTACATTGCTGGAGTCCCACATGGCCAACCACCATTTGAATACCAGACCTGATGCCTTGAAGCTCATGCCACACACATGTGCATGCGTGCCCAAGATCCTGGAAGGAGAAGGGGGAGAAGGGATTGCGGTGTGGCCATCCCCGGGGGGTGAGTTCTCACTTTCCCTCTCACTGCTTCTCTCTCTCTCCAATAAGGCGAAGGAAAAAACCTCTAAACGAAAATGATGGCAATGTCTTCCCAGCATAGCTTCAAGGTGACGTAGATAAAGTGGCCAGCGAGGGCGCGCTGGCGCCGTGTCAGGGGCAGAGCAGTCCTCATCTTCCAAGCCCTGGGCCTGAGTGGGACAGTAGCCCCGTGGATGGGCACCTGAAGGAAGCACCGTTCTCTGCAGTGGGAGCCAAACACACGCTGTGTGAGGAGGGAAAGCCGCAGCCCTGGTGCAGCGCCCACGAGCGAGCGGACATCGGGAGGGCCGCCGCGAGGTCTCTGCGAGGTCTCTGCGCAGACTCGCAAGCCTCACTAAGGCGGGGAGGGAAGGGTTCCTCAGGCAGGTGCCCTCTCCCGCATGGCAGTCTCTGGAGCACGCGATGGGAAGCAGAGGCATGGCACGGCCGTCCGTGTGCAGAGGGGGCTGCCACGCCGTCTTCATGCTTTCGCTTGAACTCCTGCTGTGTGCACGGAGAACTCCGGCAGAGTGGCAGGACCTCGGGGAAGGACCCCTCATGCAGGCCGCTGAGCAGTTACCACATTTGGCTTTGGAGAGGCAGCATGGCGGGGTGCAAAGCAGGCTTTGGCAGTAGGCAGCCAGTGACAGCTGGGCAGGTGGGTGTCTGCTCCACCCTCCTCTGGGTGCTGGAGTTCCGTCAGCCTCACAAGCTTATTTTAAAGATGAGAGATGTCTGCAGAGGAGCTAGCTCCCGAAAGCCCTACATTTAAAGATCACCTATGATGACTGTCGTGAGTAACCCCAGCGTGCTCCATCGAGGCCCTGGCTCCCCAGGGTAGACCCCGACAGGAATGTGAACCTGTCCTACCTGCTTTCTGGAGCAGCGAGCCCCCCGTCATCTTGTGCTTGTTCAGAAAACCAGGGGCTCACAGCTGTGCACCTCATCACCAGCGCCTGCCCCTCGTGAAGGCCCGCTCCTCCCCTCTGCCCCCCTCGGCCCTCTCTACCATCCCCGCCCCACCCACCCGGCCCAGCTGGTCCTGGTGCTGACCAGGCAAGCTAGGGTCTGGCCTAGGCAACCAGGAAGTTGGGCGATCGCTGCAAACACACACACACGTGTATGCACTTGTGCAAATATACATGTGTGCGGATATGTAGATGCGCACGTTTACACACACTCATCTCTGACACACCTTCATTATCCCTTTGCACCTTCTACCCACCTGCCTGCCTGTGTCTGCCATTCCAATCCCGCACCAGCATCCCTCACCCCTGGGCCATCCTTGTGCCACTGTTGGCCAGAGATCTGCCCGGGGATGGCGCTCTGCGCGGCCCCTGGTGCCCGCTGGCCCTGCAGGTGCAGCAGGTGCATGACTGCTCCTGAGTGTGTGACGAGAGAGGTCTCACAGGCAGGGAGCTGCCATCTCTGTCTCCACAGTAATTACCACAGTATCTGGGCCACAGCAGACTCTCATAGAAGGAAATAAGAAATAAATGAAGTTCACGCAATTGCTGTATAAATAATACATGCAAAAAGAACATCGCTGGTAAGTCCTGAACCAGTGTGTACACATATATAATTAACCCGCAGTATAATTACTATATGTTAGCACAAGACACTATGCCAGTCAGAGGGCAGAGCGGCTGAATGGCAGCTCGGGCATTTATGATTCCTGTCATACACATGCCCCAGAAAAACTGTGTAGATTTGGCCCAGAATCTTCTCCAAGCCGGGTCTGAGACAGCAGCAACACGCATTAAATCCCAGCTCTCACGGGTACAGTGTCGCTGCCCACCTGGCCGCACTGCTGGCATGTGCCATCCCACCCAAACAGGGCTTGCCGTGTGGTTCTCCCTAAGAATTACCCCAAAGCACGGTTTCTGGGAATCATGGGCTCTTGTTTCAGAGGAAGGTCCAGCACGGTAGAATTGAGGGGCTTATCAGCACCCCACACTGCACCCCGATGCCCTCTGGGCCAGCGAGCTCCCTGTGTGGTTCAGTTACATTCCCGAACAGATACGCTGATGCCTTTCCTCTGTCTCTCTCTCTCTCTTATTTTTTTTTTTATTTATTTTTATAAACACATGAGCTTGCCAGAGGCAGACAGAGACGGAAAGCAAGAAAGCACTCTCCCTCTCCTCCCAGGGCTTCGCACGTGCACACATGCCCAGTGTGTTTTTCGAGCCTGTGGGCCCAGGACTTTGACCATGCGGCCGGCCATGTGGGCTCCAACGGCCTTAGTGAGACCTGGTTTGGAAATAGGGTCTTTGCAGGTGTAATCCAGGAAAGACGGGACTGTTGGGCTGAGCCGGACCCAGTGTGCCTGGCGTCCTTCTACAGAGAACGCCATATGCTGAAGGAGCAGAGGTCTCAGCCTCCCCAAACAAAAGAGCCAAAGCCAGGAGAGAGACCCGGGACAGTTCCTCCCTCTGAGCGTCTGGGGGACAGCTCTGCAGACGCATGGGTCACAGATTTCTGGCCTCCAGAGCTGCGGGAGAATAAATACCTGTCATTAAGTCACCCCGTGTGGTGGCTTCATTCTGACAGCCTAGAAGACTCATGCAAACAGCCCATAGTGATGAGAGCTAACACCGTTCTCCTGTTTCTTGAGAACTGCCTCACAAATGCTTGGTTTGTTTAAGTTCTCGTGAACAAATGGCCAGTGTAGATACAACAGAACAGGGAACACTCGAGGAGCGAAGAGCCCACAGCCACCCCTCTGCTGCCCCTCCAATACTCTAACACTCCACGGAGAGCCGACGTGTCAGAAGCAGTGCTGAGACCAACCGATGCGTCAGGAACAGCATAAGACCAGCTGACGTGTCGGGGACAGCACTGAGACCAGCGATGCGTCGGGGACAGCACTGAGACCAGCGATGCGTCGGGGACAGCACTGAGACCAGCGATGCATCGGGGACAGCACTAAGATCAGCCGACATGTCGGGAGCAGCGCTGAGACCAGCCGACACGTCGGGGACAGCGCCGAGACCAGCCGACTGGTTAGGACTCGTGTTCCTTGACTCGAGCACTAGTTGGGACTCAGCTGTGAAACCTACTCAGGCAATGCTCTGCCACGCCCAGGACCCATGGCAAAAGGAACGGACATTACGCTTTCCAGTCTCTGGGTATGTGGAGGAAAGGAGAGGGGAGTGAAGTTCACATCCCCAGGGTCACCTTCGTGGGGCCCTTAGCCACACCGCTGCCACATTATTTCCAAGCTATCTGTATGTAATTGGATTGCTCCGCCGATCCTTCCCACCCTCTTTAAGTACATTTGCTTCTTATTTGGAGGAAGGGTGGTCTCAATTCAATTGCTCTGCACGGGATAATAATATCATAAATTCTCCCTGCAGGACACATTGGTTAAAGCTCAGTGGTCACAAGTGTGGGGTGTTTAATTCATTCATTCATTTAGCAAATATGTATTGTCTAGCAAGACCCTGGAATAGCACTCGGCAAAGGAGACACATTGAGAATTGTCCGTGACCCTCCCCTGAAGAAGCACGTACTGCAATTAGAATGAGACCAGACATAAAACAATTATGGAGAGAATATTTCAGCAATGGTTCTAGAATTTCCTATGCATTTCAGAAGCCGTTTCTCGAAATGTCTCCAGACCTCATGGTACTATTCGATGAGTAACACTCCCTTGAACAGAAGCCTGCACTGGAGTTTCCACTGCCTCCTGGAGAGGGCTTTCCTGGGGCTGGAACCACCCGCAGCTGAACACACAGCTCAGAGGGTTCCACTGAGGACCTTCTGCTTGTCATAGTGCTTTTCCAGACCCTGGCCAGAGTCTCACGGAAATGCCGCTGTCTGTGGTTTATGGCCACGCTCAGCCCGAGCAGCGATTCCTGCCGAGACTCTGAGCCTACAGTCGAGGACAGGCACATGAGGTCGACTTCCCAGACGGGCAGGAAGCACTCGTTCTTGCCCGAGGGTGGAGAGGCTCCTTCACGGCACCTGTGCTTGCCAATCGCCTCATGTGTGGGCTGCTCACAGCCTCACGGCCAACCTGTTCTTAAGTTGACAGCACAGGTCCCCGGCCACCAGATGTGCAGGGGCCACTCAGCCAGCACAGGTTGCCAGGCCTGTTTTACATGGGCCCAGGGCCCAGTTCTCTGCGCAGAGCCCACCTGAGAGCCATACGGAGGGTCAGGTGTGCCAGCCTGCGCCAGCCTGCCTGCAGAGCTCAAGCTACTTGTGCATCCTCTGACTTTATTTCCAAATTTTTCCAAACTTATTCATTTTATTGGGAGAGAGAGACAGACAAGCAGAGAGAGGGGCAGAGAGAGGTGCTCTCACCAGCGTCTTCGTTCTACCATCCACACCAGTCTGGACCAGCCAAGGTTGGGAGTGCCCAAGGAGGTCCTGGGCCAGGGCACAAACCTTTCCCACTTGGGTCCAGTTGACCACAGTTGTGTCTCCACTTGATTTTAACGACGACGGGGAATTGACAGTATACCGGAGGACAACCGTGCTTCACCGGTCACGGTGCGGGCAAGTTCTCGTTAAGCCACACGCGTGATTAAGACCAAGCCCACGTTGCTGTCTTGCCATTTAGAGATGCACGCACAGATAAGCTGAACTGAGCAGCTGCAGAATGCAGGTGGAGTGAAAGCAGAGGCCAGAGGCCAGAGGGTTGAGGCTAGAGGCCTCAGGGCAGAGGCGGGAAGTGCTGCCATGGTGGCGAGTGACGTCTGACACATGTTAGGGAGACGTACATGTGTTACGTGCATGTGTTACTATCAGGTAAACCTGCGGACTGGAGGTACTCACGCCCTCTTTCATGACTCAGTGACTGCTGCCCTCGTCCTCCTCTCCTTAAGAACGATAGCTGAGCCTGTGACGGCCACCTGCGTGTGCACCTGTGTCCTGGCCCTCGGAGGAGCATGTCCGACGGTCCCCACGTCTCAGTTAGGGACTGTGGGCGGGAAACAGCATTTCCCCATTAGCCCTCATGTCCTACTGTTTCCCGGGGTGGTCACGAGGCCGAGTGCTTCGATCGGTGCCCGCCCGCCTGTGGTTGCAGCCTGAGGAGGCAGCTCCGGCCTGGGTGCCCCACCACAGGAGTGAGCCTTCAGCCGACGGGCTCCACACCTCCGCTGTCTCCATCTGGGACCAGATGTGGATTTCGAGATGGACCGTGTGCGTAGCGTCTGTTTGTGCTTACTCCCCAATGAGGGTGTCCGTAGGTGCACGCCCTGGCCTGACCAGGTGTCGCCCTGTACAGCTGTGCTCAGAGACCCAGGTGCAGGCTGGGCAGCAGATGGCATAACGGCTATGTCGCTGGATTCCCATGTAGTCAACCACAGCTCAGGTCCCAGACCTGGTGGCTTAAACTCACACCAAGCGCGTGTGCATGCATGCCCAAGATCCCGAGAGGAGAATGGAGAAGAGATTGCGGTGTGGCCATTCCTCCTGGCGGGTGATTTTCTTGCTTTCTGTCTCTCTGTCTCTCTCTGTCTTTCTGGTGAGACCATGCACTGTATAGCAAAATCCTCTCCAAAAAGAAAAAAAAAAATCACACCTGGTATGTGTGCATAAGATCCTGAGAGGAGAATGGAGGAGAAGGGGTTGGGCATGGCCATCCCCCTTGGGGGGTGATTTGTCACTTTCCCTCTCACTGCGTCTGTCTCTCTCTGGCGAGCACGTGAGCCTTAAGGGAAAAAACTCCAAAAGTTATTTTGGCCCGTTGGGAAGGGTGCTCCACGTAGCAGTCAGCCTACGACCCAGGCTCTGTCCCTGGGGCTCTGCCGGGTGCACTCGGGCACTGGCTCAGCCGTAGGTGTCCCCAGTACAGCCTCGTGCCCAAGCCCCAGTGTGGATGCAGACACAGCGCCCCGCCCTGTCCCTGCACTGCCACTACCACACGCTACGCGGAGCCGAGGGTCTAGAACCTCAGTTGGAATCCCGCAGCTCTGCGATGTTGAGGAGAAGCCCTAGTTTTGGAAGTTTCTGGAAGTGATGAAGGAAATTGTGTGGATGGAGCATCAGGACCATGCGACAGAGCTCGTCAGTCATCTCACCTACGCACATTTCTCACTCACTCACAGGTGGTTTATCCTGTGAGCAAGAGAGACGCAGAGACAGAGAGACACGTCCACCCCGTTTCTGCCAGCCAGGTATGGGGGCAAGTGTGCCTGGCACGCTCAGGGATCTCTGCGCACGGTCTGGCACGCTCAGGGATCTCTGCACACAGCCTGGCACACTCAGGGATCTCTGCGCATGGCCTGGCACACTCAGGGATCTCTGCACATGGCCTGGCACCCTCAGGGGTCTCTGAGCACGGCCTGGCACCCTCAGGGGTCTCTGCGCACGGCCTGGCACACTCGGGTCTCTGCGCACGGCCTGGCACCCTCAGGGATCTCTGCGCACAGCCTGGCACACTCGGGTCTCTGTGCATGACCTGGCACACTCAGGGGTCTCTGCGCACGGCCTGGCACTCTCACGGGTCTCTGCGCACGGCCTGGCACCCTCAGGGGTCTCTGCGCACGGCCTGGCACCCTCAGGGGTCTCTGCGCACGGCCTGGCACCCTCAGGGGTCTCTGCGCACGGCCTGGCACCCTCAGGGGTCTCTGCGCACGGCCTGGCACCCTCAGGGGTCTCTGCGCACGGCCTGGCACACTCAGGTCTCTGCACGGCACACTCGGGTCTCTGCCCACGGCCTGGCACACTCAGGTCTCTGCACACGGCAGTGGCTCCCCGTGTAGGTCTGCCTCAGGTAGTATTCTGCATCCTCACCCAGCCTGTGCAGATACATGCATTTTTATATTTGAAATAAAAATAAAACCCATTAATTAAAAAAAAATTAGTTTACCTACTCAGTGCAAGGAGTCAGTCCACTAAGTAGTCAACACACCAAAACCAAAACCAAAGCAAAGCCCTGGGGAAGAGCTGTGAACTCTGGATCCTTGCTGCTTCAGAGGTCTGTGGATCACCCGAAACTACACGAGAAATTGAAGTGTGCGTGGGGTGTGAGTATTTGTGCTGTACACTGGCAAATTTTTAAGAGGAGAAAAATAGATAGGTTTTATCAAATGTTAAGGAAAAGTACCCAGAATGACAGGAAACAGTAATGCATGGAGATTTCCAGCCAAGAAGGGGTCACTGATGGAAAAACATGTAATTATTTATAGTAATCGTTTTATAAACAAGCCTAACTCTAATTTGGACGGAAAGGAAATTTAAAGGTAAACATGAACACACATTCCGTGCGTCCATAGGTCACTTGGGAGAGAAAGTCCATGTTGCTCCCTCCCAAGGCGCCCTGAACACGGCCACGGCAGCGAAGGACCCTAACTCTCACCTCGGCCAGTGTCTGTGGGCCTGGGCTCGCTCCTCCTCGGGCTGCCCGGCCAGCTCTGGAAGGCTGTGGCCCAGAGGTGCCTTCGCAGTGCTGCTGCCACCCTGCGGCTCCTGGCCTGGCCCTCTCCCAGGGAGACACGGATTCGGGTCATCGGGTTCTCAGGGCACCCTTCCTTCGCCAACTCCGCCCTCCTCCAGGCTCTCGTTCTCAGCATCGTGAGCCTCAGCTGCCACACACTGGGACTTCCTGCTATCTCTCCAGTGAGCGTGACACCAGACGCGGGCCCAAAGCGGGAGACGGGCTTGTGGCTCATGGTCCAGGGAAACAGCCTCACCTCCTCCCATTGTATCTTTTATTTATTTATTTTTTCTGAAGAGATGTTTGCTACAGGGCACGTGTGCTTACCAGAGAGATGGAAAGTGAGCATCCCCCATGGGGATGGCCACACCACAATCCCCTCTCCTCCATTCTCCTCTTGGGATTTTGGGCATGCATGCATGTGCACCCAGCGTGAGTTTTAAGCCATCTGGTCCAGGACTCGAACTGTGGCTGATTACGTGAAAGTCCAGCGACGTAACATCATGCCATCTGCTGGTCCCCTCACATTGTATCTTGATGCCAGGACTTTCCCTCTATTCTTTACCTGCCCAGTTGTTTTTATGGACACTAAAGTAGCATTCTACTTTTCCATACAATATTTTATTGTTTAAGATTCACCTTCTATGACAGCCCTCCAGAATGATCTGCTGGAAATGCCAAAGAAAGCACCCCCAAACCAGGCGAGGGGCCCGCAGGGTCTCCAGTCCTGACAGGGCCCGTCTGTACTTGCTCACATCCCCGTCTTTGCCTTAGCCCGGTGTAACTAGTTCCATTTGCCAGCTGATAGCTCTCTGTGTCACCGGAAAGTATCCAAGCATGAGGTTTGGGAAGCTGAGGGAGAAAGACGTTTCCTGTTCTCGAGGGCTTAGGGTTCTGTCAGCCATGTCCAAGGCACTCCCAGCCCTGGCTTCCTGAGTCATGACTCTGCCTCCAGAACCTTACCTTCCTCTTCCTCCTGTCTTCTCGCTGCCAGCTTCTCCTGGAGTAGGCACAGCAGACCCCTGGGAAAGGGCAGGCTGGGAGCCCTTCCAAGCCATTTTCCTGCCCAGCGTCCAATCCTGGCCGAGTCCGAGGGCCCAGTCTGTATACTCAGGCTCACTACGGAAAGTGTCATGTTCCTTAGGACACCAGATAACGGTGGTTTTAATCTATTTTATTAGTCAAGGGAACCTAGAGGTGCAGGAGTATGTAACTATCCTCATTTTATGTCAGAAAGGAGGTTTAATAGCTACTTGGAAACTCATCTTCATTTATATTCAACATTCTCTGTTTACTGTGGCTATGGCCCCATCACATATTCCTAGGCTCCAAACAGAAACTGTCTTCTGGGAAAAATGCAACTTAGCTTGCACTTTATTCTTATGTGCTTTTCCTCATGTTGCCTCACCATGAAAAGGCCAAAGGACATTCTAATTAATGATAATAAGAATGACTATAAAATTATTAGTAACTTGTTCATTAATGAGAAGCAAGATAGCTTTACATGCAGATAAATCCCTTAAGTAATCATTTTTATGACTATCAAAAGTAATTTTCAAAAGCAAAAATTTGTAGCGTGGAATTCACGGTCACATCTCTGACCATTTGTTTTACCTATAAAATCTCGCCCTGTTTCTTACTAATCACTCTCGCGAAGTTGGCGACCGCAAAGCCCACATCTCACCCTCACAACCAGCGTCCCCTGTCCACTCTGTGCTGTGCTCCCCTTCATGTGCACCTGAAGCCTTCTGTGTTTGTGTGTTCTCCGTTTCTCAGCATAAAGAAGGACTTCTAAAAACAGTGTAGATAGGTGAAAAGAGTGAACTCTTTGTATTTTATATTTTTAATATTCCTCATCTAGAATCTAGTTAATATATTTTTTTGTGTGAAAGTTACATTATTTTGCAACTAATGTAAGTATATATTTAGGAATTCCAAAAGTTTCTGTAAGCTATTAGAATTAAAAAGTTAAATTAGCAAAGTTACTAGATGTTAAATAATTTATGGCATATATTTCTATATACCAAAAAACCCCCCAATTTCGAATGACAACATATATAAAACATATACAAAACAAATTAAACAAAATTATGCAAAGCCTCTATATTGAAAAGTATGCATCATTTCTGAAAGCAATCCCTCTACTGGGAATATACCCAAAGTAAATGAAATAGACATGTCCAAAGGCTATCTGCACCCCCGTGTTTATTACAGCATCATTTACAGCACCCTATATATGGGATCCATTTAAGTGACCATCAATGGATGAATGGATGAAGAAAATGTGGCACATACACACAACCGTGCCTGAAACAGAGAGAAAATGCTGCCATCATGACATGATAAAATGGAGGTTGTTCAGTTAAGTAAAGAAAGCCAAACCTAGAAAGACAACTACAGCATGGACTTATTTCCATGTGGAACCTAAAAAGCTGGCCTCGTAAGTAGAGGGTACAGTGGCCGTTTCTGGAGGCTGGTGTGATGTGGGGCTGGGGAGATGTGTCAGACGATATGCCATTGCGTTAGAGAGGAGGAATACATCCAAGAAATCTATTGTGCAGTATGGTGACTATATTTGATAGGAATGCACTGTGTACTTAAAACATGGTATAAGTAGATTCAGTATTCTTACCGCAGACTATGTGAACTAATGTATCTAACAATAGCTAAAGTTAGCCTTTCCACAATGCATACACAGTTTAAAACTTGTTGCACATGATTAATATATACACATTTTATTTGTCAATTAAAAAGTAAATAAAAATAAAAGAAATTAAGTACCTAATTATATGAAGAGCTATACTATGTTCATGAATTAGAAAAAATATTATATTAATTTCCATTTTTCTCATATTTGTCTGTAGACATGATACAATTACAATGAAAAAGTTAGCAGGTTTTTTTTTGAGTATTGAAAAATTGTTCCTAAAACTACTGTGTCAGTGAAAATATCCTAGGCAATCTTGAAGAACGTGTGTATAACCAGAGTACTAAATCTAGCAGATATCAAGATCTATTATAAAGCTTTAATAATTAAGACAGGAGAATAAATAAATAGACCATTAGAGCAAAATAGAATACAGAATTATTCTCATAATAATAATCCCGTGATGTATAAATAAATGTGATGCTACAATATTGGGGGCCAAAATTCTTTTCAATAAATCAAGTTAAATCAATTGGATAGATACATGGAAAAATCGTCCCCTTTACCAATCACAAAAATAAATTCTGTATGTACTGTGACTCTGAGAGTAAAAGATAAATTCTGTATGTACTGTAAATCCGAGAGTAAAAAACAAAATAGAGTGTAAAGAAGAAGTGCTAGATCATTTCTGTGATTGAGAGTAAGCAAACTTTTCTTAAAACAATGACCAAGAACAATGGATGAAAGGCTGTTCCATTGGCTATAATCAG
Organism: Tupaia belangeri chinensis; assembly: GCF_000334495.1. Classification (NCBI taxonomy): domain Eukaryota; kingdom Metazoa; phylum Chordata; class Mammalia; order Scandentia; family Tupaiidae; genus Tupaia; species Tupaia belangeri. The sequence continues at coordinate 1,380,778 of NW_006159879.1, forward strand.
ATGAAGTACTTCTGTTTAGGAAGAGCTATTAAGAGAGTGAAAAGATGAGGCACGGAGAGTGAGAGGCTTGCAATAGATCTGTGCAACAAACATTCACACCTAGAACAGGCAAAGAATTGAAGGAAGTCAATAAAAAATTACAAGAAGATAAACAGCCAAACTGGGCAAGCGAATGAGATAGATATATCCCAAAAGCACATCAGAACACCCAATGGACTATAACAAAAGATTCTAACCTTCCTTTGTCACCGGGAGCATGCAAATTATAATATCAGCATGATGCTACTACACGTTCGTCAGAGGAACAACGAAAAAAGACTCTCAATGCCAAGTTGTGTGGAAGATGTAGACGAATCAGACCTCTCATTTACTTCTGGTGGAAGTATAAATTGGTACAGATTTGGAAAAAAGTCAGGCAAGTGTTCAAAATATTGTTAGCAGCACCCTTCATAATAGCTAAAAACTGGAAACTGTCCAAATGCCTGGCATCAGACAATGGATCCATAAATCGTAGCAGAGTCACACAAGGAAACTCTCAAGCCAGGAGGCTGACTTAACTACAGTTTTTTGCAACAACCTGGGTAATCTCAGAAGCAAATTGCCAGATGTGAGATAGTGTATACGGCATGATTTATTGTATGGATTCCAGAAACAGGCGAAATTAATCTGTGCTGTCATGGATCGGGGCAGTGGTCACCCTTGGAGCGGGGCAGTAACTGATGGGGTTCAGGGATGCGGCCATCCCCTGGTTCTTGATTAGGTTCTGGTAAATGCGCATGTGTTCTGTTTGTGAAAATTCATGCACTACATGTTAAACACATATATGAGATGATAGGTTTGCTTATGGGTGTTAATTCAATAAAAAGTCTCCAAACGATTTCTATTTACATAAAACAGACATCTCGGCATGACTGTTGTAACTTACGGGCGTTTAGACTTGTTGACTTTGCAGGGCAACATCACTCGTGTGAGTTACTTTAGGTCCGCGATAGGATTTCTGCCACCCAGAGAGTCTTCAATACAAAACACACACGTTCACAAACGTGTTTTTTATGCTCTATTTTCAAGGTCTTAATAAACTTTTGGCGTGTCTTATTTCTGTGGTAAGAGGGGTTTTCAGTGGAATATTTTATCAAAATCGGTTCTCAGAGCGAAATAGACACTGGGCTGCTTTTACATAAGCTCAGCGGTACTGCGCCTTCCCGGGAGTCGTCGATACTGTCTCAGAAAGGTTGAACGGGTTAAAGTGGAGAGAATCTGAATGTTTTCTAAATTAAGAACTTCCCCAGTAAGTATGAATCTTTCGTTGCATGGTAATGCCCCTTTCTCCCACCTCCCTGAGGGCTACTGGACATACTTCGGCCTGCCCAAGCCTTGGCTGTGTCAGCTGAGCCCTAAGCAAGTGCTACTGGCCAGGAGGAATTAGGGTGTGGGGTCCAGGCCTTCCTCTCCCTGGGGTGGGGATGTCTGTTCCAAGCAAGAGGTGGATTTCCTTATTGAGAAGGGGATGATAAGGCTGGCCAGATCTAATTACCTTCCTCCAGAGATCTTTCTTCCTCAATCTCTCTCCTTTTTCTCCTTTAAAACATTAATTCCAGGAAAGTCTCCCTTTAGGAAAATAGAAATTTCCCTCCCCAACATTTTAAAAGGGCTAGGGGCTCTTGTTTATAACGGCTTTATTGGTTACGAATATCTTACTCTGATGATGCATTGAGAAACAGTGGCAAGCATATAGGAGTGATCTCTTTTCTCAGTCACTGGTGTGATTTGATTTCTGAAACAGTAAATAACTATGTCCTTCCAATCCCTTCTCCTCTTTTCATTCTTGTGTCTTCAGTACCATTTTTCTCTGTCCCTACTCCACCCCACCCACGGGTATGCACACAGGCACCCACTCAGCCTCCACCCTGAGTTGTCTTATACACATTTCCGTCCCGAGACCTCTTTCCAGCTCTCACACTGCCGCAGGGAAGGGTGCTGCCACATTTCTCGTGCATGAGTTTCTGGATGGTCTTTGTACAGACTGCACCGCGTGCTCCATGGCGCTGGCGGAAGGCAGGTGTAACGAGTCGTGCAGCGTGAGGCAGAGCCGCGGTCGCCTCTTGTTCCTGGAGCGTGTGCTGCTCTGTGCTCTGGCAATTATGTGAGCTCAAAGCAGCACTTGCATTTGAGAATTGTCCTTGAGTATGTTCTGCAATAAATCGTCTAAGTGAGATGTGGAAGAACTAATTGGTTAATAACCATAATTGGGAATAAAGAGTAATTTTGATTTTTAAAAGATGCTTAAAAGGATAAATATTCAGTTGTCTCATTTTGCTATTTAAAAGAAATAAGCCTCTTTAAATGACTTCACATAATGGAAAACACAGGTGGGTTAAATACTACCCTCGGTCTTGAGGTGACACGCCATTGTCAAGGCCCGGCTGGGGCAGGCCACAGAAAGCCAGCTGTTTGCTCGGCTTTGCACTGTGGCTCTCGACTATTATTATTTATGTTTTATGTTGCACGGTAAATGTTCATTGTGCAGAACCCCAGATTAAACTGTGCTGAACAAAGAACACGATTCCAGCCCCAGGAGGGGACTTAAGTTTTAGACCTTCTGTGACACCATTCAGGACTGGCAGTATGTGGGTGATCGGGCCCTGCGCAGTGAATTGGAGAGGGGCTCAGCTGCACAGAGCAGAGAGGAAACGCCAGTCGAGGGGTCTGAACGACGTAGCACATGTAAAGCAAAGCATAATAGTGGCTCTAAGAGAAAAAAAAGAAGACAGGCAATAAGAGGAAGAAAATTCAGACCTAAAAGACGTGCAAGACCACGGGAACTCGCTCTGCGGCTGTGCCGCGACCGTCTGGAAGCCTGTCCAGACCCGCCTATCACTGTTCTTTGAAGTAGGCCACTCACACGGATAGGACGTGTCCATGCATGTTTATCGTGATTTACAGAACTTTACAGCATTGACGGGCAGCTCGACGGCCGCGTTTGGGCAGTGTGGCTCCCAGAACCACGTCTGCTCCCTAAGCCCATGCCCGAGCAGCCAGCACTCCTGTGAGCGCTCAGTAAGGTGTGTGATCATAGCCTCCCTGAGGGCAGAATGAGGGACGCCCTCTGCTTGAGTACAGAAGGCAGTGAAGACTTAGCTTCGGTTCTGGTGCTCTGAGAGTTTGCTTTTAGAAACACGTAGCCCATGCTTTTCGGGCTGTAGTACCATGGACAAGTAGGTGTCGTGGAGATGGGGCAAGTGGGGTGAGCATACAAGCGTTTCTACACCCATAAACTCAGGACACATGTCAGGTCCAATTCTGGAACCTTGGGGGACAGACTTCATTCCATGTAATAAGTAGTACCACTTTATGACCAAAAGCTGATGTTTTCTTTTTTATTCCTTTTTATAACCAAAGTCTCAACTTCCCGAATGCTATTTCTTCCAAGAAATTTCTAAACTTGAAAGGAAGTCCAAATTGGCCCTGAGATAGCAACTGTCTTGGCGCGAGTGACTATTAGGAGCAGTGCGCAGAGGCTGCAGGAATAGCCCATGTCGCGCTCGTACGAGGTGGGAACGCCTGCCTCTGCTGCCCAGCAAACCCGCCGTCCTTCCTGACGCCCTTCCAGGTCTCGGCCTCCGCCTCTCCATGGCCTCTTTCCTCCCCGCTTATTCAAGTTCAGATAGTTGGTGTTAGAAGAGCTATTTATCCATGGCCTCTCAAATAGATAAATAAAGAAGAAAATTAAAAACTCTTTACCTTGGTGGACTCAACCCATGGCGTGGCTTCGAACTCACAGGGCACCAAGACTTTGCCTGCTTGCCAGGCGCTCCAGGGCTTTTTGATATTCTCTTCTACTTTCTCCTTAGAAGATAATTCCTAGACTTTGTTATTTTTAATTTTGCTGAATAAATTTTTATTTATTGAATTTTGCAGGAATTCTAAGAGTTATTCTTAATAAGCTTTATAGAAAAAAAACAGCTAAATAGAATTCAAAAATCAGTATTATCGAATTTAATCATTTGTCAGCAGGTTTTTAAATCTTCTCTTTTTGAAATATTGTTATAATATCCAAACCTTAAAGAAGAATGTTAATAATCTTTAAAGTCATCGTTCAGCACAATTGATTTTATTTATCTCTGTTTTCCTTTCCATCCCTTCTTTCTCTTTTTATTTAATTGACATAATCATACACGATTGTAGGGCACAATGTGATGTTTTCATACACGTATGTACTATGTACTGAGTAACGCGTGGGTCACGTTAATTAGCACATTCATTGGCTTAAGCATTTGCTATTTCTTTGTTGTGAAAACACTCAAAATCCTTGCTTTTAGCTATTTGAAATAGACTGCACTATGATTACCAATAGCCCTGCATTAGAACACCTACTTTTCCCCCTGGTCTACCTGTAACATTGTGTTCACGGCCAGCCTCTCCCCCTTCCCCTTGCCCCAGTCCTCCTCGGCTTCTGGTGACCTGTATTCTACATTTGACTTCTGTGAGACCAGCTTTTTGTAAACTTCCACATTTGAGGGAGATCACTTGGTACTTCTCTTTCTGCACCCGGCTCGCCCACAGTGTCACAAACCACAGGATTTTACCCTTTCATACGGCCGACTAGTATTTCGTGTTTATCACATCCCCTTTATTTACTTGCTGAGGGGTTGATTTCGGATGCTGGCAGTTGGGAATGGCTCTGCAACGAACGTGGGGGCGCTGCGATCTCCTGACCTCCTGATCTCACTTCCTCTGCATATACACCCCGTGAGCTTGCTGGCCGTGTGGGTGAGCTATTTGTAATTTCTTAAGGAACTTCTGTACTGTCTTCTAGAATTGCTGTACTCGTTAACGTTCTTCAGAATTTGCTACATTTTGGGACCAGCAGTTAGCGTAATGGCTATGTCCCTGGACTTCCATGTAGTCGACTGCGGTTCGAGTCCCAAACCCAGTGGCTTAAACTCACACCGGGCGCGTGTGCGTGCGTGCCCAAGATCCTGAGAGGAGAATGGAGGAGAAGGGATTGCGGCGTGGCCATCCGCCCTGGGGGGTGATTTCTCGCTTTCTGTCTCTCTGTTTCTCTCTGTCTGTCTGGCGAGCGCATGTGCCCTATAGCAAAAACCTCTCAAAAAAAAAAAAGGAAAAAAAAGAATTTGCTATGTTTTGCTCTTTTTGATGATAGCTCATCTAACTTGGGTGAGGCGGTACCTCATTATTGTCTTGGTTTGCGTTTCTCTGATGCTTAGTGATGTGGAGCTTTTTTTTTTTTTTTTTGTGTATCTGTTGGCCATTCTGATGCCCTCTTTGAAAAAAAATGTATATTTCTGTCTTTTGTTTATTTTTAATTGGGTTATTATTGTTATTTGCTATTGAATTGTTTAAGTTACTTATAAATTATGGATGTTAATCCCTTGTCAGGTGCAAACATTTTCTTCCTTTCTATAGGTTATCCCTTTATTTTCATTGTTTCTTTTGGTGCACTGAAACGGTTTAGTTTGATGTAATCTCCTCTGTAAATTTTTGCTTTACTGTATATGCTATTGAGGTCTTGCTAAAGAATTCTTTGCCTAGGTTGATGTCATGTAGCATTGCCCATTTTCTTCTATTAGTTTTATAGTTTTAAGTCTTATGTTTAAGCCTTTAATCCAATTTTTAAAGTTTATTTATTCTTCCAGAAAGAGAAAGAGAGAGAGAGAGAGAGAGAGAGAGAACCTCCGACAGGGTCTTGATGCTATAATCCACTCCAGTCTCAGACAGCCCCAGGCTGCAGGCGCACTCAGGGAGGTCTCCGAATCTGGACCGGGAACCTTTCCATGTAGGTCAGCCTTGAAGAGCATCATTTTTAAAATTTTTTATCATTGCACCATTAACCAACTCGGTTTGAATACATTTTGAGTTGACTTGTGTATTAGTGAGAGAAAATTGTCTAGTTTCATTTTTCTGCATGCATATATCAATTTTCTTGGCATCATTTACTGCAGAGACTATCCTTTGCCCATTGTGTGTTTTCAATGGCACCTTTGTTGGAAATCAGTTGGGTATAGGTACGTGTATTTATGTCTGGGTTCTATTTTCTCTCTATTTTTTTTGTGTGTGTTTTAGTACTAATACCATGCTATATGGTTCCTATCACTCTTGATTTCTTGATATCATTTTTGGATAATTTGTTATTGGTGTAGAAAAATATTTGGTTTTGTTTGTTTATTTTATATCCTACAACTGTACTGTATTAATTTATTAGTTCTTTCTTTTTTGGTGGTTTCTAAGGATGATATATATATATATATATCATATATATATACATATGATCATGTTGTCTACACAGACAATTTGATTTTCCGCTTTCCAATTTGGATGCCTTTTATTTCTCTCTCTTGTCTAACTGTCCTATCTAGGATATGCAGTACTATATTGAATATTAGTGGTGAGAATGGACATTCCTGTCTGTTCCTGATCTTAGAAAAAAATCTTTCAACTTTTTTTTTCAGTCAGCATGATGTAGGCTGTTGGTTTATCAAGAAAAAAAAAAAAAGAAAAATCTGAATAAACCTATAGTGAGTTATGAAATAGAAAAAGTAATAAAATGTGTCCCATCAAAGAAAACTTAAAAATCTGATGGATTCCCTGTTTGATTCTACAAAGCATTTAAAGATGAACAATTTTCTAGAAGCTAGTTTGAAAAACTGAGAAGGAAAAAACTCTTCCAAACTCACTATGTGACCCTGGCTTTACCCTGATACTAAAACTAAGCAAGTACATACCAGAATAAGAAAACTATGGGCCAAATCACTTTTATATTGCTGTCGAATCGTGATTACCAGTAATTTGCTGGGACCATGCAGTTAACACAAGCTGAGTGTGAAAGAACTGCCCCTCGTGCTTAGAGCAAGGACTCGGCTGAGGAGAACTGTTTGCAAGGTCAACAGTTTTACGAGTTCTGGACCTCACCTCCGTTGTGTTACTGTACTGGCCTGCACTCAGTTTCTCTGCCATGGGCCTTATTGCCATACCCTGGTACCCCATAAAGGCACCCCCATCCTTACTATAACTTTTATAATAATCCTGAAGGAATGCGGATCCACTAAGGCGGTGGCTGCGTAAGGCGGTGGCTGCAAACCGGAATTACTCCTACTACATTCACTCCTACTGGGGATTACATAGATAAGCATTAGAAAGGCTTAGGTTAAAGCCACTAAATTGGCAAAAGGATCTCAGTGGCCGGGAGGGGCTCAGGGACTCCTCCGCGAGGTGCTGTTACCCCAAAAACCATAAGCCACCCTTACTCTCAGGACAAAGGAAGCTTGCCATTCCCCAAGCCACAGTCATTGTATAGAGCAGCATGTAGAGAGTCCCAGTAACCTTTAGCTGCTCACAAGACCACATTCCTTTCCTATGTAGACTCACCCTCTTAGCTGTAGACTACCCCAGAGATAACATAGGTATTTCACTTTAGTATATACTAAACTTGTCTTTACTAAACCAGACAGGATTTATTTCTAGGCCCTTGTAATTACTGCCACCCTAGCCTGCGGCTGAAGTTCTCAAAAGCTGCCCTGGGGCTCAAATTCTCAAGCCAATCTGGGACAGAAGTTATCAAGCTGGCCTGGGACAGAGGTTATTAAGATTCCTGGGAGCCCTCTCATCCAAAGACCCTCCCTGGTAATCAAGATCTAAGAAGAGAATGCACCCAAAAAATGGACTTCCTCGTTCTAAAAATTATGACTATTTATGCCTAAACAAAACAGACGTCATGTTTAATGATTATTGTTCCTATACTTTGAATGCCTTACCTATTAGAGCAAAATCCTTCACTTACTTCCCCTCACCCACCCCACTGCTGTAAAACTCCTTCCATAATAAATACGCATGACTCCTGGCCATCAGGGCTGCAGTCCGGAGTGTACTCTGGCTGTAGCCGGCTGAGAACATGCTAAAGGGCATGAGGTCTTAGTCTGATTCCTGTTCACCCGCGTCGCCTCCCTGTGCACCCACCCCGGCTGGAGCACGGCTTCCAGCAACTTATGAACATAGATGCAAAGTATCTAAACAAATTACTGGTAATCACGATTCGACAGCAAGATAAAAATATTGCCCGCCGTGATCATGTGGCATTCAGCCCAGGGATGTGAGAATGGCTCAACACATGCAAATCAATACATGTGATACTTCCTATGAACAGAGCAAAGGACCAGAACTATACGATTGTCTCAACAGATCTAGAAAAAGCATGTGACAAATTTAACATGCTCTCCTGGTAAAGAAACTCAACAAAATAGGTACAGAGGAATATACCTCCACATAAAATCCACTATATGCACCCTTTAAAACCACACTGCACTCCACGGAGATGTAGGCTTATATGTAAATCAGAAAAGGAAAAAAATATATAAATAAGTAAGCACATAATAAAAAGGCCCTGTACGATAAGCCCAGCGCCATGCTTGCGCTAGTCTGTGTAGCAGCGCGTGGTTTTACGTTGATCTAATAATGGCGCACATCAAATTCTGTGCAGTTTGTTGTTTTTACAGCACTGCCTTTGTTTTTCTTTCCATAAGCAAAATGCTAATGCTTATACTATGTAGAATCACAGAATTTCTTAAAGAATTATTTAGCTAGTTAATTCATTTGTTGTTATTTTTATTTTTATTTATTTATTTATTTTGCTATAGGGTGCGTGCATTCACCAGACAGACAGAAAGCGAGAAATCACCCCCCAGGGGGATGGCCACGCTGCAATCCCTCCTCTTCTGTTCTCCTCTCGGGATCTTGGGCACGCACACGCGCCTGCTGTGAGGTTTATTTATTTTTTTTTTTTGAAGAGGATTTTGCTATAGAGAGCTGGCGCTCACCAGACAGACAGAGAGAGAGAGAGAGAGACAGAAAGCAAGAAATCACCCCTCAGGGGGGATGGCCACGTCGCAATCCCTTCTTCTCCATTCTCCTCTCGGGATCTTGGGCACCCACGCACACGCGCCCGCCGTGAGTTTTAAGCCACCGGGTTCAGGACGCGAACCGCAGTCGACTATGTGAGAGTCCAGCGACATAGCCATTACTCTAACAGCTGGTTCCCGCCGTTATTATTTTTTATTTTGACCAGAGAGAGAGCATGGAAGGGTCTTGGACCACTGTCGGCCATGTGAGAATCCAGCGCCTTTAGCCATCATGCCACCTGCTGGCCTGAAACACAGACTATTTTTATTGTATCCTGTAGCCTTTCTCGTACTGCTGGATATGGAGTAATTTCTAAGGCCTTATTCATAAGTAATGATATAACGCACATCTTCGAATATTAAAGTATTTCAATTTACTTAAGTTTTTTTCTTAAGCACACAGACAACTATTAAGTCAAACAATTAAAATAGTAACTTTTCTATACTATAACTATTAGAACAGATGCCTTGATTTTTAATGCTTTTATTAACAAATTTTAATTTACACATATATCTCCCTGGAAACTTATGTAAAAATATGAGTATCCTGAGTTTTACTAAGAGATATTATGATATAAGACAGCTGACATGTGGCCTAGAAATCTGAATGTGTGTGTGTGTGTGTGTGTGTGTGTGTGTGTGTGTATGTGTGTGGTGTGTTAGACTGGATTGTGCCAAGTTCCAATTCTTTTGCTTCAGCCTCTGAAGTAGCTGGGACAACAGGCTTGTCCCACTGTGCTTGGTTTCAGAATCTGAATTTTAACCACCACTTCTCCTTACGCTAATGCTGGTATTTGTAACGTCAGGGACGGCCCGGGGCCAGGTGCTGACGCAGGGTACCTGGCAGTGATTGGCAGGCAGTCCCGTCTGGGACGCTCCCAGTTCTGACCCAGACACCCCGCTCAGTACGTGGGCTCATGTGCGCTGTGACCCCGGTGAGGCACACTGGGTGGCTTCTGGCACCCAGCCCCTGCTCATGTGACCAGGTGAGCCAGAGGCTGGTGGCTCCCGGCACGCAGACCCTGTGAGAGCTCTCTCTCTCTCGCTTCTTCCTTCTCTGTGTGTCTCTCTTGCTAATGAACGAAGAAAATAAAAAATGAACTAAAAAGGTCAGGGAAAAAAACCAGAAACAAAGGGAAAAAAAAAGTCTTTAAGGAAAGTTAGTTTGATCTTGTTTCACCGTGTATCTAAATACTGTTCCGAATGTTGTATTTCAGCAATCTGAGATAACTCAAAATCAGGACTGATTTGTTAGTAACGTGTTTTAAATATGCCTGGGTGTTCTTACTGAACCCATTTCATCACGTGGCATTAATTCACGAGTTTACTTTTTACAGGGGAGGTTATGGAACACCCGAAGAAAAGAGCGTTACTTGATATACAGGCTGCACCTGAGCAGTCCCAGCAGGGGCGTGTGTCTGCAGACACGCGTGCCTTTGCGGTGCAGGGTCTCTGCGGACATTACTGCCACACGGAGCCTTCCCACGTCATGGGGACGTCACGCATCCCTCCTGTGTTCCTCGTTCCGCTTCCACGGCAGGCAGAGCGCAGGGCCTGGGCCTGCTCTGAGAACGGTGAGGTAGTGGGCGCGTGGTGTGCAGTAGCAGTTCCACTTTGCAGGGCTGACCCCGTGGGAAGCTCCTGGTTTGTGTCTGGGTCCCCTGAGCACGCGAGCTGCATGTGCACCGTGATCGGGCTAGTGAAGACGGGGAGGCTGGGGAGTGAAGACATCGCTGGCAGCACCTGTCTCTACCCCTGCCTGTCTCTCTCTCTCTCTGTGTGTCTCTCGCATTCATGGAACAACGAAATAAACACACTTAAAGGTAAGTTCATGACTTTTTTCTTGAAATCATTCTTATTTCCCATATTCTTGAGGGAAAAAACAAACCATTAAAATAGTCAGACTTTGTATTTGGTTTGGGTGGAAAATCAGGTGGAAATGCAAAGGAAGAATGTGATGAAGTGATGGCTGTGGGGGACTGACAGGAGGTCTGCATACACTCTGGTCAACGGTTGGTCGAACAAGACGCCCAGGGCCCCAGGAGGTCTTGCAAACTTCCTGACTTCAAGTGCACCCCCAGCAGGGACTGCCTGACCAAGCAGTGAGCCTTACCCAGTGTGAGAAATCTAAGCAGAACCTCCGGTCAAATCACTGTCGGAGAATTGAACCGGAACAAGGAGACGCCTGGAGAGGCAGGATTAAAGAGCTGGCCAGAGGACCAGCTGTTCGGCGCAGGCGTGCACAGCCCAGGGATGCTGGGCCACGTGGAAGACCAGGGCTTCGTTCCTGGGCCAGCCAGCACGCCCAGGCGTGCACATGTGTGTACTGGGATCTGGCGGGGAGAGCTTGGTGGAGGGTCACAGTGTGAGACTCTGCTAGGGTACCCGTCTTTCTCTCTCTGTCACTCTTTCAGTCTCTCAGTATCATGAGAGAAAGAAACGTTAAAATAAAAGAAAAACCTGGACAGAACAATCAGTGACTGTATACTGAGAGGAAGGAAGATTTTATTGTTTGTGCTCAAGCACACTAATTGACTAAGCAAACAAAACAAATAAAGAACAATCCTCTGAAGGATAAAAAGAACCGAGAGTTGCCACAATATATTGTCTGCAATGTCCTATATTCAACAAAAATTATTAACCACGAATATAGAAAATGACCCATAATCATGAAAAGTGTTTTGGAGTGGGCCTTGATTTTAGGTTTAGTAGTCAATAATTTAAAAGTAATAAAATTTATAAATTTATTCAAACAATTCTTTTAAATATGGATAATTCAACAAAAATATAGCATTGATGAATGAACAGATAGGAAACGTTATGGAGAAATGAAGACGATGTAAGAGACTCCCATGGAGATTCAGCATGGAAATCCTAGGGCTCAAAAGAGTAACTTAAAAACGTACTAATGGGTTAACACGCGGTATTGAAATAGCAAAATAGGTGACTTAAACACAATAATGTCTAATTTGAAGTGTAAGAAACAGAAGACTGAATAAAAATGAAAAGAAACTCAGATCTATGGAACAGAGAGAGACAGAGAGACAGAAAGCGAGATATCACCCCCCAGGGGGGATGGCCACACCACAGTCCCTTCTCCTCCATTCTCCCCTTGGGATCTTGGACACGCACACACACACACACCTGGCGTGAGTTTAAGCCACCAGGTCTGGGACTTGAACCATGGTCGACTACATGGGAGTCCAGCAACATAGCCATTATGCCAACTGCTGGTTCCTGAATCATTCTAATATAGTGCAATTGGAGTTTCAGAAAGATAGAAATAAAATAGAGATAATAAAAAAAATTAGAACAATGCCTGAAAATGTCCCAAATTTTGATGAAAACATTGATTTACAAATCCATGAAACTCAAAAAGCCCCAAGAAAATGAACCTAAACACACTATATTCAAACCAAAGCTCATAGACAAAGCAAAAATCTTAAAGGCAATGAGAAACGAAGGACAATTCATATGAAATAGAATGATACCATTTACAGTTGGCTTTTCATCCAAAACAATGACCATCAAAGAGGAAGGAAGACAATGTTCAGTACTGAGAGGAAAAGCAAGGGACTGACTAATGAGGCTATTATTTGAAGTAGAGGCAGGACAAGCATATTCTGGTAAGGAAATGCTTTCGGGGGAACCAGCAGTTAGCGTAATGGCTATGTTGCTGGACTCCCACGTAGTCGACCGAGGTTCACATCCCGGACCCGGTGGCTTAAAACCCACGCCGGGTGTGTGTCCTACTCTCCCGAGAGGAGAAAGGAGGAGAAGGGATTGTGGCATGGCATGGCCATCCCCCCCCGGGGAGTGATTTCTCGTTTTCTGTCTCTCTGTCTCTCTCTGTTTGTCTGGCGGGCGCACGCGTCCATAGTGAAAAACTTCACAAAAAAAAAAGAAAGAAAGAAAGAAAGAAAGAAAGAAAGAAAGAAAGAAAGAAAGAAAGAAAGAAAGTGCTTTCGGATCCTCTCCTAGCAGAGCAGCACTACGAAGAATACCAAAAACATCTTTCAGACTCCAGGTCTCAGCTTACACCTCAGACCCTTCCTTTGATTTACTTATGATTTTTTTCTCTGTTTTGGTATTGAGGTTATACTGGGCTCCCAAAAGAAGTGGGAAAATGTTCTTTCTGTCTTTTTTTTTCTTAAAAAATATTTATTTAAATATTTGAGAAGACTCTCTAATGGAAACATCTAGACACAGAGGTGGTGTGTGTGCGTGTGTGTGTGTGCGTGTGTAAAGGCTTTTCTTTGCATTTGCATTTCTTCAGTAGACACAGGGTGGCTCATTTTTTAAAATTTATTTTTGAGTCATATATACACACACACATACTCACACACGTACACACACATACTCATACATACACACACATATACACATATATACACACATACTCACATATACACACATATATACACCTACTCACACAAACATCTATACACACATACACACACGCACGCATACACACATAAAGACAGAGACAGAAGGTGAAGCACACCCCTGGGCGTACTCATGCTGCAGTCTCTCTCCCTCCAACTCTCTCTCCTTTTCAGAACGTGTAACATGTACACAAAGGCGTGCATGCCATCTAGGCCTCTGGACCTGGGACTTGAACTGCATGTAGTCAGCCATGTGGGATCCAGCTGCTTTAACCACCATACCACTGGCTGGTTCTTGTTCCACATTTTAGAATGTGCGTGTGTGTGTATTAATTATATACACATATATTTAATACATAATAATTATATGTATACACATGTATAATATATAATAATTTTTGTGTATATAAATATTTTTTAAAGTTTTTGCCATAGGGTGCATGCACTGATTGGAGAGAGACACAGAGGGAAAGTGAGAAATCATCCCCCACAGTGGGGCATGGCCATACCGCACTCTCTTCCCTAGTCCCCTCCTGGGATCTTGGGCATACATACACGCACCGCTACCCGGTGTGATTTTCAAGTCTCCAGGTCCAGGACTTGAACCACTGTAGGCCATTTAGAAGTCCAGCATCATGCCACCTGCTGGCCTCACTTTATATACAACTTTTAAAGAATTTGTCTAATTCATGTAAATTATGAAATTTACTGACATAATTTTTATGTAATTTTTTATTATCCCCTTAATACCCGAAGGTCTTGAATTAATGTCTGACATGTTCTGATAAGACTTTCTCTCTTCACATAGTTTGAATGTCTTTTATTTGCCAAGCGGTCCTAAAATAATTTCTAGAGAAGGCCTGAAGTAAACAGCGAAGCTTGCAGGCGCCGGAAGCTGTGGCCACGTCGCCCTCTTCCTGTCCTCCTCCTCCTCGTCCTTCCATTCCTCTTCCTGCTATCCCTGATTCTTCATAATCACTGCTGCCGTCGTGGGGAAGGTGTAGTCGCCGCCTGGAGCCCGGGTAGACACAGAGATGAACTGCGAGTGGGTACAAGGGGGTTTCTGAGGGCGGTGGGAGTGTTTTGGAGCTCGATTTAGTGGTGTTGCATGGTCCATGCATTTACCAGAACTTTCTCCTGAGGGCGGTGGGAGCATTCTGGAACTCGATTTAGTGGTGTTGCGTGGTCCATGCATTTACCAGAACTTTCTCGAAGTGTACACTTAATTGGGTGAATTTTATTTTGCGTAATTTTACCTTAACAGTACCGGGAAAAAGAGAGAGGGTTGTACAGCCCAGCTATAAACTGAGCTCTGTCTAAGCCTCCAGGTCCAGGACTGGAAGCTACACGGCAAGATGCCAGCCGGATCATCAGAACTGTTTTTAGCCCTGTGGTGACTGGTGCAGGTTCAGGCTTCCATTACTCTTCCTTCCTTCCTTTCTTCCTTTCTTTCTTTCTTTGAGAGGGACTTTTGCTATAGGGCACATGCGCTTGCCAGAGAAACAGAGAGAGACAGAGAGACAGAATGA
>NW_006159879.1:1395634-1400142 GCF_000334495.1 Tupaia belangeri chinensis
TCTCCCTGCTGATATGGAGAAATCACCCCGCAAGGGGGATGGCCACGCTGAGACCCCTTCTCCTCCGTCCTCCTCCCGGGATCTTGGGCACATATGCACATGCACCAGGCATGAGTTTTAAGTCGCCAGGTCCGGTACTTGAACTGCAGTCGGTCATGTAGGAGTTCAGCAATGGAACCATTATGCCATCTGCTGATTCCAAGGCTTCCATTACTCTTACAAGCAGCAAAATTCCATCCAAAGGGGGGCTTCTTCTTCCCAATTTCAACAAAACCCCACAGAGTCAATGTCACTGGATGAGACTGGCTCGTGCCCAGCCCTGGACAGCTGTGATGGCCAGCAGCAGAGACTTGTGGACTGTGTGGCCCGGGCTCCGGCTCTCCAGGCTCCCCCAGAGGCAGGCAAGTGAGCAGCCCACGTGGAGGGCAGGTCAGTGAGGCCACAGTCTTGGCAGCACCGGGGAGAATGGACAGAGGGCAGCAGGCCTGCTACGTCCCCTGACCTGGGACCTCCCGTGTGTGCTTTCACACTACATTGTGTGTGTGTGTGGGTTGGTGGTATTAGATGCATGCTTCTACCAGAGAGACACAGAGACAGTGAGAGAAAGAGGGAAAATGAGAAATCACCTCCCAGGGCAGATGGCCGTGCCATGATCCGTTCGCTGTCATTCTCCGCTCTGGATTTTGGGCATGCACACACACACCTGGCATGGTTTTCAAGTTGCTGGGTCCAGGACTTCAACTACAGCGTCCACTGTGTGGGATCCAGCCCTAATGCCGTGGCACCTGCTGGCCCACTGACCACATTTTAGCAAGCACTCCAAATGGTTTGATTTGGGCTCTCAGAAACCATAACTGACATAAAAACAAACAAAATGCAGGGCGCTTGTTTCAAACTTGAATAAAACACCTTTTAGAGGTTTTTCATTTGTGACATTGAAGTGCTGAGCTAGCCTAGTTTGAACTGGACTGCGAGTCTTACCACAGCTTGATAGCAAGTGAGAATGCCGACAGGTTCGGGTGTCACCAGAGCCACCTCCACCTTTCATGAGGACTATGTCCTGGACCGTGGGGTGATGGCCGCTCACTCACGGCCGCAGTACGGGGCACACAGCTGCCGTGCAGGGTGCTGACGACGCTTAGCATTGCCACGGGCCCATGTCCACTGGTCGGCATGCGTGGCATGACGGGGTCCTTCCATAGGCCTCTGTCTACCACCCTTGCTGCCTCGTCAGAGCTGCCCAGCCCCTGGGCACGCTGCCCCCTCAGGCACAGGGCCTTCCCAGAAGCCTTTGGGCTTTGAAAGTCTACCCTCTGGGCTAGCGGGTGCAGGCGCACGCCCAGGTGTGCAACCTCCTTCCTGCCAGCGTTCCTCCTGGGGAAAGTAACGGGAAGGTGATGGAGGTGACAGGAAAGCCTCCGGGAATGGCGGGGTGCGAGGGCTCCTCCCTTCCTCCCCGGGGAGCAGCCCTGGGGGTGGAAGTGTCCCGGGATCATATTTCCTAGGGCTTGGGGATCTCCAAAGAGCTTTTGTTTTTGTTTCTTCCAGGAGTGGTAATGAGTCTCCGGAGGCCATGAAGCTGAAGTGGGTTGGTTTTCTGTCTACTAGAAGCAGGTTGTGGGCTGCCGTGTGCCCACTCAGTGTACCTCCAGCCCTGAATGCAGTGCCCCAGGCCAGCACACACATGTGCATTCAGCCAGCAGACATGCCGTGCACCTCCCACGCTCCAGACTGGATGTCGCGGTCACCACGGAGAGCGGGCATTGAGACCTTTCCTCCTGGAACTGACAGAGGATGGCTACGAGGGCTGGCTGCAGGTGGCGCCTTTGAAGCCAAGCACGTGTGCACGGTGTCCTCATGGCCGTGCTCTGAGCTGGAGCGGGGAGGTGTAGTGCAGTCAGAGAGTCAGGGAAACTCCAGGGACAGTGGCCCTGAGCTGTTCTGAAGAGAGGTAGCATGTACCTGGAGAGCCAGCATGTACCTGGAGAGGGAGCACGTACCTGGAGAGAGAGCACGCACCTGGAGAGAGAGAGCACGTACCTGGAGAGAGAGAGCACGTACCTGGAGAGGGAGCACGTACCTGGAGAGACAGCACATACCTGGAGAGAGAGCATGCACCTGGAGAGAGAGCACGTACCTGGAGAGAGAGAGCACGTACCTGGAGAGATAGCACATACCTGGAGAGGGAGCACATACCTGGAGAGAGAGCATGCACCTGGAGAGAGAGCACGTACCTGGAGAGAGAGAGCACGTACCTGGAGAGGGAGCACATACCTGGAGAGAGAGCATGCACCTGGAGAGAGAGCACGTACCTGGAGAGGGAGCACGTACCTGGAGAGATAGCACATACCTGGAGAGAGAGCACGCACCTGGAGAGAGAGCACGCACCTGGAGAGACAGCACGTACCTGGAGAGAGAGCACGCACTTGGAGAGAGAGAGCATGTACCTGGAGAGAGAGAGCACGTACCTCGAAAGGGAGCACATACCTGGAGAGAGAGCACACACCTGGAGAGAGAGTACGCACCTGGAGAGAGAGAGCACGTACCTGGAGAGGGAGCACATACCTGGAGAGGGAGCACGCACCTGGAGAGAGACAGCACGTACCTGGAGAGAGAGCACGTACCTGGAGAGAGAGCACGTACCTGGAGAGGGAGCACATACCTGGAGAGGGAGCACGCACCTGGAGAGAGAGAGCAGGCACCTGGAGATAGAGCATGCACCTGGAGAGAGAGCACACACCTGGAGAGACAGCACGTACCTGGAGAGACAGCATGCACCTGGAGAGCCGGGACAGCTCCCAGAACCTGAGTTCAGTTCAGAGACCCGAGGCGCCGGGGGCGGGGGTGAGCAGCCTGACGCCTGACTAGACTCGAGGACAGTGGTGGGGCAGGGACACAGCGTGGCAGGAGAGGACAGCAGTCTGATGTCCAGGACATGGGGTACACCGAGGCTACCCCGTGAGAGGTGGTGCCAGTTAGGTGAGGAAGGATGGTGTTTTTTTTTGAGAGGTTTTCGCTATAGGGCGCGTGCACTCGCCAGACAGAGAGAGAGAGACAGAAAGCGAGAAATCACCCCCCAGGGGGGATGGTCACGCCGCAATCCGTTCTCCTTCATTCTCCTCTGGGGATCTTGGGCACGCACGCACACGCGCCCCACGTGAGTTTTAAGCCACCGGGTCCAGGACACGAGCCGCAGTCGACTACGTGGGAGTCCAGCGACATAGCCATTATGCCAACTGCTAGTCCCATGGATGGTGGTTTTGAAAATATGGCAGGACCCAGCAGGGCGCCTGGTGGTTAAGGCACTGGACTCCCACATGGTTGACCACAGTTCAGGTCCCTGACCTGGCAGCTTGCTTTCAAACTTTCCTTTACTCTCTCTCTGTCTCTCTCTGGTGAGCACATGTGCCCAAGAGCAAATTAAATAATAGTAATAATAAACAAAGTTAAGTCATCTTTAAAGAAAACGTGGCAGATGAGGCGTCGCTGAAGTGAGGATGGATCCAGGTGGCGGGAGGGGAACAGTGTAGAGAGGGGACAGGCGAGACCAGAGAGGCAGGAGGAGCCTTTTTCCTTCTTCCTTCCTTAGTTTCCTTGTTTCTCCCCTGAGAGGAGGAGACAGGCAGAGGAGGCGGGGGCACCGACCACAGGCTTCCTGCCGTAGTCCCTTGGCCTCAGCCAACCCGTGCAGCGCTGAGACCCCTCAGCTGGCCTCAGCCTTAAGCTGTGAGCAGGTCTCCCGGCGGGGTGGGCTGGGGCGGAGGTGGGAGCCCGGAGGACGGGAGCCCCAGAGCAGGACTGGTGCCCAGGACGCGTGGATCAGAGGATGGGAGGCGCACACACGTGGAAAAGTGGGCCCGCAGAGCTCGAGATAGACTTCGGAGAGGGGAGCAGCTGCTGTGAGCTTCCGAGACTGAGATCTTCAGGGGATGCGCTTTGGCAGCTGGTGAGACAAACAGGAGCGAAGTGCTGAGGGCGCCCAGGGACATAGGACTTCTGTCGGGCAGTCAACACGGAGCCCACCCCGACAGCCAGCGCGGCTGAGGTCTCTGAGAAGAAGCTGGTTCAAAGATTGCTCGAGTACCTTGACATCTGCAAACGTGTGTTAAGAGATTAACTTGTGTTTGACCCTGTTCGTGTAGCCAGCTCCCACCAACCCCAGAGGGTGCACGTGATTGCCAGGGAGAAGGAAAGTGAGAAAGCACCCCATGGCTATGGCCATGCCACGGTCCCTCCCCTCCACGTCTCCCTCGGGTCCCAGTTTCTGACTCGCCCCAGTTTTCCAGCTCGTCCTACAGAGTGCTCGAGGCCACTGAGCCCCGGCCAGTCCAGCCTGCTCAGAACCATGCCTCCACCACAGGTCCACCTGCCTCTCCACTGGGCCGTGGCCGCCCTGCCTCTGCGGCCTGAGCTGCTGCCCAGCTGTCCACCTCGGGCCACGTCACTCAGAGGAACCGTGGGAGACAGGCTTGGGCTGCAGCCAGCGAGGGCGCTCGCTTCTTGACACC
>NW_006159879.1:1400175-1404308 GCF_000334495.1 Tupaia belangeri chinensis
GGATTTAAAGCAGCTGAAACCCCCCTGTTCTAACGACTTTCCTTATTACCTGACAATCTATCTGAACTATCGACTCATTTCCGACCTGCCAGTCCTTGGAAACTTATGGGAATGGTCTTCAGCCACAGCTTCAGCCTCCCTCCCCCACGGCTGGCCACAGCCATCCATCCTCCGGTGACAGGAGAGCGTCCTCACGTGCTGCCCCAGTGCTGGCTGCAGGGGCTGCGGGCCCCCGGCTGGGAAGGGGCTGGGCCAGCGTCAGGGCTCGAGCACCAGGCAGCACGGGGGGCGTCGGTGGGATGGGGCTTTGCTGTGTGTGCTCCATCACTTCCTGGTCACTCCCCTGAGTTTGCATCCTACAGAGAGGCTGCCCTCGGGGGCCCCGTCCCTTGCTGTCTCTGTCCCTCGCTCACCTCCCCTTAGAGAATGCTGAACCCGGGCTGCTGGACACGCCTTACGCGAACCAGCCTGCCTGGGGAACTGTGGGCCGGGTGGGCTGAGGAGAGCAAGGCCCAGTGCTGCCCGCTCACCTGCACTCTGGGAAGCGGCCGCATCCGTCTCCTTTCCTGGAACCAAGCAGAAGGCACTGCCCAGACCCCGCACACCTGGCTTCCTACCAAAGAAAGCAATGGGAAGAAGCATTTCAAAATTGTGAAAGGCTAACCGGATCGCGTGTCCCCAACCACTGGTGGTGTTCTGTGAGAGGCTCGGGGTCGGCCTGGGAGCTGACAACCCTTAGGAAAAGCAGAACTTGGGTAACCGCATTACATTCTCCCTGTAGATCTGGGTTTGTCATTATTATTATTTTTTAATGTACCAGAGGGCATCTCCACTCACTGGAGAGACACAGAGACAGAGAAAGTGAGAAAGCACCCAATGGGGGATGGTCGTGCTGCAATCCCGCCTTCCTCTCTCCCTCCTGTCTGGATTTTGGTCATGCACACACGTGCCTGGTGTGGCTGTCAAGCTGTCAGTCACGTGGGCTCCAGCTGCCTCCTCCACACCACCGGCTGGCCCTGTAGGTTTCTGTTGTTACCTCTGTCTGGAACCACGTGCTTAGGTATTCAGGAGACAAACACAAGAATTAAAGCTATTTAGCTTCTTTTTGAGGCCTGGTTTAAAATTTCTGTCCTTAGGCTGTTATTTAATACAAGAAAGTGGGAAGTGGTTAAACGAAGACCAAATCTGAGCACGTGCTGTTGGACACACCTTTAAACACGGCAGCTTTGTGTCCAGACTCCCTCGCTAATCTAACATGGCGGCTACTGGCAGCTACAGCTGCTCTCAATCGTCACAAGGCCATTTGCACAATTCCCAAGACCCAGCTCTGGTCAGCCCGTGGTTGCCTCCCCTGGGTCACCGCGGCAACACGCACATAGCGCTTGGCACACTTTACTTAAGCCTGATCTGATTGGACTATGGTCATGCTTGAAGGGCCTAGCTCCTCAACTGGAATCTGCCGAACCCAAGGTCAAGAAGTGGCTGAGGGTCAGCAATAGCACGGTGGCTAGGGCAGCTGGAGCCCACGTGGCCGACTGTGTGGTTCCAGTCCCAGACACGGCGGCATGAGGGATGTGCAGGTGCATTGTGTGCATACCTACAATTTCCAAAGAAGGCTTTAGTGAAGGACAGATGGTTTCAGGGTGGCTATCCCCCATGTGGGGGGCAGGGTGTGTTTTCTTGTTCTCTGCCTCTCTGTCTCTGTCTCCATCTCTGGTGAGTGCACATCCTCAATTATTTTTTGAAAGGTGCTTTTTATTTATTTATTTTTTTAAAATCTTACATGCATGGCACCTTCCACTGTGTCTTGATGACAGAGACAGTAAATTCAAAGGAAAGGACAGGAACAGAGAAGAGCAAAGAGCCCACACGGAGGAGAGGAGGTGAGAATGGCATGTGCAACGCCACAGAAAATCAGCAAACTGGTCCCGAGCTTGAGGGGCTGAGGAAATGGCCAGGAGACTGACGCACGCTTGGAATTGCTAATGCAATCTCTAGGAAGTTAATTATTTTTTTGGAGAGATTTTCGCTATAGGGCGCGTGCGCTTGCCAGACAGACAGAGAGAGACATTAGAGACAGAAAGCGAGAAATCACCCCCCCAGGGTGATGCCGCAATCCCTTCTCCTCCATTCTCCTCTTGGGATCTTGGGCACGCACGCATACGCACCTGGCGTGAGTTTTAAGCCACCGGGTCCAGGATGCGAACCGTGGTCGACTACGTGGGAGTCCAGTGACATAGCCATTACGCTAACTGCTGGTTCCCTGGGAAGTTAATTTTTAACTGTTCATTTTGAAATAATTTCAGCTTAATATACATGTTGCAGAATTATGATATGGTAGACGTTGGACCTACCCACCCTTGATCTTAGAAACAATTGGCTTAAACTTTTTAAAATGTGAGCTCAATTAATAAGATCTTACTTTACTTTTAATTGTTCTTTTATAAATCTAAACGTAAAATTGTGGTCAAATTAGTCTTCCTTTCCAGTAATAAAAAGTACGTTTCTGATCAATCAAGTAAACAAAATTATACAAAATATTTATTTTTATTTTGAAAAAAATATGGTAAAATGTTATGCTAACTGTATGATCAGAAAGATAAACATCAATCCATCAAATGGGATTTGCTGGGAGTTGTGGGGCCTGCCCAACCTCGCTCACCGCACACGTGCTGCCCTGCTGTACCCTGATCATACCTCACAAGGAGCAGAGCAACAGTTCTTCCTCTTCTTTTTGTTTAAGATATTTTTACTATACGACGTGTGTGCTTATCAGAGAGACAGAGAGTAAGAAATCACCCCTGGGGGGATGGCCACGCGCCATCCCTTCTCCTCCATTCTCCTCTCGGGACTTGGGCACGCACGCACACATGCACAGCGTGAGTTTAAGCCACCGGGTCTGGGACCTGAACCGCGGCCGGCTATGTGGAGTCCAGCGGTGTAACACTTACACCATCTGCTGATCCCAGACAGTTCCTCCTCCTCTTACTGATCTCAATTGATTGAGATAATTTTAATCAATTCAAAAGTTTTTCTAACACAGGCCTTCAATTATCTCTGAGAAAAAATCTTTTCATTGCCCCAGGCCCCTTAAGCTCATGGTAAGCACTAACCAATCCAGGGTCCTCTGTCCTCCCCTCCTGTGCCCCTGTGCTGACTCACACATGTGTTCATTCTCGAAGGACTCAGGTGCTAGACCTCCCCGCCAGACTCACAAGCCGAGACATTAAAGAGCTACTGTTCCCGTCCACTTCCGGGGTGCCCTCCCGAGGGGAACAGAGGTGCCACAAGTGTTTCACAGCCAGCTCCGCCGGTCCACTTGACACAGAAAGGCTGCACGTATGTGACACTTTCAAGTGTGAGCAGCCGCTATCAGGAGCTGGAGAGGCGGAATGCAAGAAGCAAGGCAGGACTGGCGGCTGGGTGAGGCTGGTGCGGATCTGCTGCCCGCTTTCCGGACCAGTGGTGCCATCTCAGTGCCAGAGCAGGAGGTGAGATCACAGGGAGGGGCTGGCAGGCGGCACGGTGGTTAAGGGTGCTGGACTCCCATATGGCCGACTGTGGTTCAAGTCTTGGACCTGGCAGCTTGCTCTCTCGCTCTTTCTCACTCTATCCTTCTCTGGTCAAATTGAAATAAGTAAATGAATGAATAAATAAAGTGCAATAAAATAATTTAGAGAAAGAATCACAGTGGGAGCACACACGTGCCAGGCTTGGGGTTAGCAGAGCCTCGCCTGTTCGCCACCTCTAGCCGTGCGGGCGTTGCGTTCTGGCGCTCACCTGCATTTGCCTGACGGCAGTGTCGCCCGCGTCCCTCGCAGGTAATCTGCTCTCTGCATGCACACGCTCCTGTGGGCAGTCCCCCCGGCAGTGTGGGGACAGCCCCAGTGACCACCCGGGACACTGGGCACCGTTTCTCCAGCTGCACCTCCCCAGGCCGTGCCCTCATACCCTCGAAATGCCTCTCCACTCCTCTCTGTGCTCTTCTTGCCCACGACCACCTAGGCCAAGTGACAGTTGTCCCCAGAGGGGCCACTTCAGCAGCTTCCGGCCTGACGTCTCACGCCCTCTTGCCCCCGGCGCTCTGACACGCAGTGAAAGCGCCCAGCTGCCGCCCTGGCCTCCGCCGCCGT
>NW_006159879.1:1407513-1410127 GCF_000334495.1 Tupaia belangeri chinensis
CTCCGGACCAGTGGTGCCATCTCAGTGCCAGAGCAGGAGGTTAGATCACAGGGAGGGGCTGGCAGGCGGCACGGTGGTTAAGGGTGCTGGACTCCCATATGGCCGACTGTGGTTCAAGTCTTGGACCTGGCAGCTTGCTCTCTCGCTCTTTCTCACTCTATCCTTCTCTGGTCAAATTGAAATAAGTAAATGAATGAATAAATAAAGTGCAATAAAATAATTTAGAGAAAGAATCACAGTGGGAGCACACACGTGCCAGGCTTGGGGTTAGCAGAGCCTCGCCTGTTCGCCACCTCTAGCCGTGCGGGCGTTGCGTTCTGGCGCTCACCTGCATTTGCCTGACGGCAGTGTCGCCCGCGTCCCTCGCAGGTAATCTGCTCTCTGCATGCACACGCTCCTGTGGGCAGTCCCCCCGGCAGTGTGGGGACAGCCCCAGTGACCACCCGGGACACTGGGCACCGTTTCTCCAGCTGCACCTCCCCAGGCCGTGCCCTCATACCCTCGAAATGCCTCTCCACTCCTCTCTGTGCTCTTCTTGCCCACGACCACCTAGGCCAAGTGACAGTTGTCCCCAGAGGGGCCACTTCAGCAGCTTCCGGCCTGACGTCTCACGCCCTCTTGCCCCCGGCGCTCTGACACGCAGTGAAAGCGCCCAGCTGCCGCCCTGGCCTCAGCCGCAGTCTCGGCCTCTGGGCGCAGGCTGGTGCCCTTTATGACCCTAGCGCACCGCGCGGCGGCCACTGCTGTCCCACGTTCTCTGGAGTCCTGCAAAGCCTCCCCGTGCGGCCCCACCTGCCCTAGCCTCCCCACCTGGGGTCCTCCCTGCCTGCCTTCCGCTCTCCCCAACCCTCATCCTGGCCGGGCCTCGCCCCCTCAGGCGTCAGGGACATACCCATCGCATTCTCGGGAAACTGCCCTGAACCCCGCTCCTAGGTCCCAGGGCTGCTCCAGGACGCCGTGGCCCTCCCAGTCCGCTCCGTGAGTGCCAAGAGCACACCTGCTCTCGCCCGGGTGTCGGTCTGAGCCGACAATCGTGCAGTGAACGAAAGCGCACAGAGGGCCCAGTGGCCATGGCGCAGGGCGGAGTGCCACTCTGCGATACTGGGAGCAGGTGGGGGCCTGGACGTCTGGGCACACTGACGGGTTTGCCCGTGTCCCTGCTGTCTGGAAGGCTGTGGCAAGATCGTGGCCTGACAGGTAGCTGTCAGGGGAAGCTCTTTCTCTCTCCCTAGAATAAATAAATACACTTTAAAAAATGAACAACCCCTCAAGTGTGCATGCAAAGGAGTATTTGGAACTACGTCCTCCATAGAGACTAGGAAAATGGACCCTCTTCGTATTGGGGCTGAGGCCACCAGGACAGGTGAGGGGACAGGGCAGCAGGAACTGCCAGAGAAGCCACCCGGGCTGGCCAGGGCCATGCCTGTCAGAACTGGACGCCAGCCTCTTCCTGATGGAGGCCGCGCACGCACTGTGTGCTTTGACAGGCTAGTTAACATGGGCTACCAGGCCAGGGGTGTGGTGAAGGCAGCTGGGTCCCACATAGCTGACCTCATGGTTCAAGTCCCTGGCCCAGCAGCTTAAAAACCACACTGGGAGTATGTGCATGCTCAAAAGGAAAATGGAGGCGGAGAGGGGACGGTGGCGTGACCATCGTCTGAGGGGTGCTCACTCTCCGATGAGCACACATACCCTAAAGCAAACATTAAGAAAAAGTGTGCTCTCATAAAAGAGCCTCTGGGAGTTGGAGAGCGAGTGGCAAGTGCATCTGTGTGTCTGTGAGCGTGTGTCCGTGTGTCCGTGTTCGTGTGTGACTTCATGTCTGTTGTGAGCATGAGCCTGAGACGGGGGTGCTGGTGTCCCTGGCCAGGTCTTCGTGAGGCCCTCTGTGTGGCTGGGCCCGAACACCAGTGGGGGTGCCGTATGACTGACTCTCTCTGACTCTTGAGAGTCTGCAGAAACCACTCAGGACACGGGGCTTCCTCAGGCTTCAGGGAGTCCCGGCCGACAGCCCTACAGGCTGTGGGCGCAGGGCGGGGTGTGGATACCGTGCTGTCCCGTGGGCTTGCGTGCAAATGTGCCTACTCAGGCTGAAATTCTTTATTTCCTTGTTAGAGTTTGCATCCAGGCTTTCTGGTTTTGCCTTTCCAAAATGGAAATAAGGGAGTAATAGTATTATTTTTTATTCATTTTCCATAGAAAAAATACCAGATTTTATTTTGAAATTGTCACAAGTGAACTTTCTATACACGAAAGTGGTTTTCCTGCCATGAGAAAGAATTATAGCCGATCACACATGGCCCCTCGAATATGGGGCCCTTGAGTTCCAAGAATGGGGGAAAAGAAAACCTCCAATTTCACTTCCAGGCTCCCTCTGAGCTGGGTGACCTCTCCACTCAGGCCTGACACAGACCCAGGGACTGTCGCCTGAGGACTGAGCCTGTGGAGGGGTGTGGGGTCAGCTCCTGATGCTCCCTCGGGGTGATGTGTGGTCCAGGGGACGCGGCCGCCCGCGGTGGGGAGGCGCAAAGGCTGCTGTGGACTTCACAAGACCCCTCACCAGGCTGGCGCCTGTCCCTGGAGCCCTGTAGGCGTGAAGGGAAAGACGCCCCCC
>NW_006159879.1:1411083-1414221 GCF_000334495.1 Tupaia belangeri chinensis
GAGACTTTCCTATACACGAAAGTGGTTTCCCTGCCATGAGAAAGAATTATAGCCGATCACACATGGCCCCTCGAATATGGGGCCCTTGAGTTCCAAGAATGGGGGAAAAGAAAACCTCCAATTTCACTTCCAGGCTCCCTCTGAGCTGGGTGACCTCTCCACTCAGGCCTGACACAGACCCAGGGACTGTCGCCTGAGGACTGAGCCTGTGGAGGGGTGTGGGGTCAGCTCCTGATGCTCCCTCGGGGTGATGTGTGGTCCAGGGGACGCGGCCGCCCGCGGTGGGGAGGCGCAAAGGCTGCTGTGGACTTCACAAGACCCCTCACCAGGCTGGCGCCTGTCCCTGGAGCCCTGTAGGCGTGAAGGGAAAGACGCCCCCCACCCCCCCCCCAAAAAAAAAGAGGCTGAAACAGACACTTTCAGTCAGAACCATGGTAAAGATTGATTTTTAGTCAAGAAAACAAAGGCCACTCCTGACAGCAGTGTGAACGTGCCATCGGCACTGAGGGAGCAGAGGCCGTGGTTATGGCTGCCTGGGGTCCAGATGCAGGGTGAGGCTACAGCAGCTCCCTGGGGCTTCAGTGCACACACGAGGCTGCCCCGCATCTGGCCCTCCCTCATTGCTGGGAAGGGTGGGGAAGACCCTCGTCTGGAAGCTCTCCCTTGGAAGGGGCGAGGGTGAAGTTCACCTGAGGGGGGCTGGAGTCAGAGAGGGGCTCTCGTCTCAGCTCCCCGAGTGCCACAGTTGGAGGTCAGAACCTGAACCGAGCCGGAGGGTCTGATGAGGGCCAGAGCTGCCTCGTGGTCCAGCGGTGCCACACCCCAGATGCGGCTCGAACCCCAGCTCCAGAGCCTGAAAACGTGCAGGAGCACATGCGTGGGGCCTCAGGTCTCCGCAGGATGGACAGGTGTGGAGGCGTCGTGGCGAGACACCCTCCCGGGTGCTCCTCCCTCCCAATCTCTCTGCCTCTGTCTCTCTCTGCTAAGTGTGCACACCCTCTGGCAATGAAAAAAGGAAAGAAAAGCGCCCCAAACAGGGCGTATACGCAGTGGAGGAAAGTCCAAATGAAGCCTCAGGGCCAGAGGGCAGAAGCATGAGTTGGGGTGAAGTCCAGGGCTGGGCTCGGGGAGGGAAATCACAGCTTAGCCGGGCGCCAGGCCTGGGGCTCAGGAGCTGGCCACTGCAGGGCTCTGTACCGACCGTGAGGCTCCTTGGGAGGCCGGCCGCCCTGCCCAGGAGCTGCACGTCTCCGAGCTGCCGGCTGCGGCAGAGCCTGGACAAGACACGACTGGAAGTAGGGCAGGTGTGAGCGGCAGGTGTGAGGGGCAGGTCCGAGGGGCTAGGTGTGAGGGGCTAAATGTGAGTGTGCAAGTGTGAGTGTGCAGGTGTGAGGGGAAGGTGTAAGTGTGCAGGTGTGAAGGGGCAGATGTGAGGTGCAGGTGTGAGGTGCAGGTGTGAGGGGTTAAATGTGAGTGTGCAGGTGTGAGTGTGCAGGTGTGAGGGGCTGGTGTGAGTGTGCAGGTGTGAGTGTGCAGGTGTGAGGGGCAGGGGGGGGGGGGTAGGTGTGAGGGGCTGGTGTGAGTGTGCAGGTGTGAGTGTGCAGGTGTGAGGGGCTGGTGTGAGTGTGCAGGTGTGAGTGTGCAGGTGTGAGGGGCTGGTGTGAGTATGCAGGTATGAGTGGGCAGGTGTGAGTGGGCAGGTGTGAGGGGCTAAATGTTAGTGTGCAGGTGTGAGTTTGCAGTTGTGGGCTGGTGCACCTTGGAGTCGGTCAGGCAGCTGTTAGTCAGCGTGGGAGGACCGCAGGGAGGTCCCACCTGTGCCCGGCCGTAGCTCCTACCCGGGCAGACCTCGGAGTGCCGGTGAGACACGAGCCCGCCAGCCAGCGTCCACGCAGCCCGCCCGCATGTGGGCGGCACCTGTGGTCTCAGCGCAGGGCTCCCAGCAGCCTCCCAGGTGCAGTGAGGTCCCGGCAGGCAGCAGCTGAGCGTCGAAGGGGAAGCACGGACATGGGGCTGCCAGTAGCTCAGTCAAGGGAACAAGCCAGTCGGGGAGGGAGCGAGAGCAAGCGACAGCGCAAGAGCGGGCTGCAGAGCGCCCTGAGGCCTGAGCTGACCCCGCTGCCGGCTTCTGCAGGTAGGACGGGGCCGTTAGGACGCCGGTGCGTGTCCCTCCCTGCCCATGGACTGCAGCTCTGTCTTGCTGGAGAACCCAGACGGCTCCCCAAATTTCCGCTGACTCCCACCTTTGCCAGACAACGTGATGGTGCGAGGAGCCCTGGGGACAAGGTGGCCCTGTCAGCTTCTGTTCCAGAAAACTGGGGTTCTCTCCACAGAAGCATCTATCCGATGCTCCCCCCGAGAGCCAGGGAATCCAGAGGTACCTGGCACCAGCTGTGCGAGCGGGTTATTAGGGAGGTGGGAGGACCAGCTGCGACTCTCAGCCCTGACTCCAGGCCCTGCGGCTGCGGCTGTGAGTGGTGGTGCCTGCTGGCAGCGGTTCACGGCTGTGCCCCAGGCTGTGGGGCGCGGCTCTGTGCGAGTCAGGGACAGAGCCCGGGGCGGTGTCAGTGAGGCGGTGTCAGTGAGGCGGCTATGCTCTGCAGACCATCGCACTGAGCAGGCGTCTCGGTTTGGGGCACGCCCCGAGGGGCTGGTGTGGCAGTGCTCCGGGCAATGGTTCTGGCAAACTGGCTTCAGGTCAGTTCAACGCAGAGCAGGTGTCTCCCGCAGTGAGGACGGAGGCTTCCCCATGATGGAAAAGCTCCCATGTAACCAACTCGCCGGGGGTGGCCTCTGGGGCCCCCACTCAGAAGCTGCCATCTCAGGGCTCAGCACCGGTCTCTTCCATGCAGCAGGAGGGTGCTTGACGTGGGGGAGCAGCTGCGTCCCCTGGAAAGACGTGTCCAAGCCCTAACCCGATGTCGCGGGTGCGGCTTCACCGGGAGTAGCATCTGTGCAGAGGCGCTCTAAGGGAGGTCACGCTGACTGAGGCCCGACCTACGCGGTGGGCAGTGCCTTTGTAGAGGGAAGGTTTCCTGCGGCAGCTTTCCAGAGGCACCCGTCTGGGAGCCATGCCGCACAGTCCCCTCCCGCCGCAGCCCACCAGTGCCGGGCAGGACGCGGGCCGCGTGGGCTGCA
>NW_006159879.1:1414937-1428906 GCF_000334495.1 Tupaia belangeri chinensis
CCGACCTACGGGGTGGTCAGTGCCTTTGTAGAGGGAAGGTTTCCTGCGGCAGCTTTCCAGAGGCACCCGTCTGGGAGCCATGCCGCACAGTCCCCTCCCGCCGCAGCCCACCAGTGCCGGGCAGGTCGCGGGCCGCGTGGGCTGCACGTGGGCCGTGGTGTTCCTGTTTGGGTGCTAGCCTAGCCCAGGGCCCAGCTTGGAGTGCACGGCCGTGTGGGAACCGGAGAGCAGTCAGGCAGCAGACTCCACCGCGGCCTGTCTCGGAAGAGAGGCCCCGCAGTGTGTCTGTGCTCAGTAGTGCAAGCAGGCGGGTGGCCACCCTCTGGGTGCTCGGACTTGTCCCTGAGGCCAGACCCGGGGTTGTCCCTGCGATCCACGCCCCACTCCCCGTGCTGTCGTCTGCGTGGTAACCTGTTGGTGACTCGTGGGGCCAGCGTGAGCCGGCCCACGCCTGTGCCCCCCACAGCTCGGGTGAGCCAGGACACGCCAGGGCCAGCCGTGAGGAGCCCAGGAACCTGCTGTCTGCACGGAGCGAGGAGCTGTTAGGGATTTGGAAATCAAAGTTACATTTTCAGACCGGGGCTTCCGTGGGGCACCCCGGCCCCAGGTGAGCGTGGACAAGCTGTCATGACTGGTGGCCAGGGCCCACTTGGTCATCTCGGAGAGCTGAGAGGCCATGGGCAGGGGCAGAGTCGTGGGCACACACGCTCTCAGGCACAGCTGGCTGCTGGACTGGCTCTCGGTGCTCGGCACGGGGTGCCCGTGTAAAAGGCGGCAGTGGCGGGAGGGCAGCCGGACGCAGCAGAGGCCGGCGGCAAGGTGCAAGCTCTCCTGGGAAAACTGGGGATGGATCCTGGCAGGAGTCTGTCTGGCTCATAGCAGGGCCGGAAGGAGGCCAGGGCCCAGAGGTGGGAGGGGCGACAGGGCCGCAGGGCAGCTGGCGACGAAGGCAGGGCCGGTCCGCAGGGCCATCGAGCGAGGCTCCAGGTGAGTTGTCTGGAAGCCAAGAGGGAGGCACTGAAGGGGTCTGAGGGGGTGCAGGTCTCGGCTTACCCCACCAGGGATTTCCACGCCGTCCCCACATGGAGCCTGATCGGGGAGTTGGAGTCAGCCCGGGGGAGCTGCCCCAGGACAGGTGGCCACGGTCACAAAGGAGAGTCGGGCTCCATGGAACGGGAGGAAGGGCGGTTCACGTGCGGGTCGGAGGAGGTGCAGCGCCTTACAGGGAAGGGCCGTCTCCCCGTGGACTGAGGGCTAGAAACACGAGGCAGCAGGAGCATGGCTCAGAACAAGGGGTGAGAGGGGTGGCAGGAGGCATGGCGGGGACGCCGCAGAGTCACCGAGGCTCATCTCAGACGGAGGGAGAGGCCCCTTCTGCCTTCACGCTCACATTGCAAAAGGGGGTGTGGGCTCATTTACAAACTGTCGTCGGTTGCCCTTTTTTTCTTTAGAATTTTACATTTATTATTTTAATCTGCTACACAGCACATGAGCTCACCAGAGAGAGAGAGAGAGAGAGAGAGAGAGAGAGAGAGAGAAAGCTGCCAGGTCCAGGACTTGAACCATGGTTGCCCATGTGAGAGTCCAGCACCTTAATCACCATGCCACCTGCCAGGCCGAAGTTCGCTGACGTTTTACAACACAACAACTAAATCACCACGTGAGTAAACTGTAAAGCATTGTGTGTAAAGCTGGCAAATGGAGTTCGTACACATGACCCGCGATAAAGTCACTGAGGTCACCTTGGAGCATAAATAGACTTCGTGTTGCAGGAAGAGTGTCACAGGCCTGGGGCCCTGTCATCCTGCTAGCTCAGATTCTAACATTCTGATGTTCAAAACAAACCGATTGGGTCTTTTTGACATAATTGTATTATATATTTACTTCTAATTAATAAACTTCATTTTTGAAAGTTTTAGGTGTGAAGAAGAATCGAGTGGCAAGTGCCAAGTTCCCACACAGCCTGCAGTCCCCGCTCCCCCCCACGCGTCGCGTTAGCGTGGAGCGCTGCGCAGTGGGGGACCTGCGGGAAACACTCGTTAGTTCCAGCCTGTAGCTGGCGTCAGGGCTGTCTCTCTGCTTACTGTGGGGGTTCTACGGCTTTTGAGAAACGGCAGGGTCTGCTCTTACGACGCGGCACGGAAGAATCCCCCTCTACGCGTCCTCTGTCCCCCTCCGAGCCCGGCAGTCACTGATCGTTTTATTGTCCCCGCAGTTTTCATTTTCCAGAATGGCACAGAGCTGGAATCATATGGTCTGCACCCTTTTCAGACTGCTTTTTATACTTAGCAATATGCATTTAATGTTCCTCCCTGTCTTTTCATGGCTTAATAGCTCATTTCTTTTTAGTGCTGAATATTACCCCATTGTCTGGAAGCTATATATCAAGGTTTATTTACCCACTCACCTACAGAAGGGTGCACAAGAGGCCTTCAAAAAGTTCACGGAAAATGCGTATTATGAAAAAGCTATGCATAGATTTCAAAATGGTTTTTGCACCAAAATCAATTTGTGGGAACTTGCAATGACACGCCTGTGCAGGCTTAGAGCAGCGCTCTGTGGACTTCAGTTTGAAAAGAGCCTAGATTCTGCTCGAACTGGAGCAAGAACAGACATCCAGTTCATACTCAGGCTTGGGAAGAAAAGTGCTGAGATCAGAGATGCTTGTGGGCGTCTGTGGGGACCAGGCCCCAAAGATGTCCGCAGTTTCCACATGGGTGACCCTCCACGTCATTTTGCAAAATGGCTGTTGTCCCTGCCCCGGTTCAGGAGGGACCTGACTCACGGCAGAGCCCACAGCCCACACCACAGACATCCCGACTGGCTCGGTGACACGGGTCTGGCTGAAGCATGACGTGGAGCGAGCTCTCTGCTCAGTGGGAGTCGGAGCTGCTGTCACGGAGAGCCGGGATCTCAGTGGAGACTGAACTAGAGGCTCAGGATCTTGAAGCAGCTCTCTGAAGAACGTAGCAAGAGATGGCTTGTGGCTTTCCAGTGTGACCCTAATGACAAGACACACCGAGAGCAGGGGTTGCCAGCAGTGGGTGCAGCCTAGTGAGCCCGGAGTGGCTGGCCAGGCAAAAGGTCACGGAAAGTTTTTGGCAAGCTCAGGGCCTTTTGCTCGTTGGCTTCCTGGAGGCTCAGTGGTAGAGGCACCGGACTCCCACGTGGCTGACCGTGGCTTGTGTCCCATACCTAGCAGCTCGAGACCTGTGCTAGGCGTGTGTGTGCCCAAAATCCACAGAGGAGAGTGGAGAAGGGGTGCGGTGTGGCCTCCCCCAGGGCTGGTTACTGCCTTTTGTCTCTGTCTCCAGCGAGTGAGCATGCCCTGTAAACACACAAAGCTGAGGCTTTGGCAGGAAAACGCCTGGGCAGCTGTACCGGAGGTCCCCTCCTGCTGCTGCTTCTCAGCACACCAGGGCGATTTTGTGAGGGTGTCGTGGGCAGTCACGCATTCAGCCGCAGTCCCGACTGGCCTGTGCCTCCTGTCTGCTCACTTAAACCTCCAGGTTAAGGCACCTTGCTCTCTGTTACTGACATACGGAGGACCACACTGGCGTGCCAGATTCTCAGGGCCCTCGGGTCTTTAGGGACAGACTGGGTGAATGGTGTCATTGCCTATGAAAGAGTCTTGAATGTGAGCTTCTGTTGCGAAATTAAGTTTATATTTTTAATTTTTTTTTTTTTGGAGAGGTTTTTGCAATAGGACACGTGCGCTCACCAGAAAGACAGAGACAGAGAGACAGAAAGAGAGAAATCACCCCCTCCCCAGTGGTGGGGGGGATGGCCACGCTGCAATCCCTTCTCCTCCATTCTCCTCTTAGGATCTTGGGCACGCACGCACACACGCCTGGTGTGAGTTTAAGCTGCCGGGTCTGGGACCCGAACCACACTTGACTACATGGGAGTCCAGCGATGTCGCCATTCGGCCATCTGCTGGTCCCAAAGTTTTCAATTTTCAATTCCATTTTTCCATGAACTTTCTGAAGTCCCTTTGTATCAGTTGTCGCCAAGTTTTGAAAATTACTTTAAAAATCAGTTACAAAAGCTCCTGCAGGCTCTTGGGTCAATGTGAGTCTTCCGTTCATCTGGGTAAATGCCAGTCAGGGCAACTGTTGAATCGTATGGTGGATCGTGTCTGAATTATGAAAATGCCTGGTGACTTCTAAAGCGGCTGTTTCATTGTGCATTTCCCCAGCAGGAGTGAAAGCTGCTCCCGCAGCACCCGGGGTCACCAGTGCCCTGGCCCGCGGACGTCCTTGCTGGTGGGCCCTGCTGCACGGCCTCTCGGCTTCAGCCCCAATGCCCCTGTGGCTCAGCCGTCCGGCCACTCTGATGTGCCGTTTGCCATCTGTGCACGCATGCGTGTGGGTTGTATCTGGGGAAACTTTGGCCGCTTCTAACTAGGCTGTTGTGTTTTCTTTTCGTATTCTTTCACGTGTTCATTGTCTGTAATCGTTGCGATAACTGTATGCATTTACGGGGTACCGTGATTTTTCAGTACATGAATGGAGCGTGGAGTGATCAAGTCAGGGTAATTAGCATAATCTTCCTCTCAAAGTTCTTCATCACTCTCCATTGGGAACACTCAAAACCCTCTCCTTAGCTACCTGGACATGCCTGTCAGATTGCTAAGCAGGGGTACCTCGCTTTGCTGTAGAACACGAGAACCTCTTCCTCTCACCTGCCTGCACTTCGGCATCCCTAACCAGCCCCCCCCCCCAATCTGTTCCAGTCTCCAGGGACCACTGCCGAGTTCTCCACGGTTTCTGTCTACCTTACCCTGGAGAGAGAGGCAGAGACAGAGAGAAAATGAGAGAGCACCCCCCAGAGGGATGGCCACGCCACAATCCCTTCTCCTTTCTGCTCTTGAGGTTGGGGCATGCACACACACCCATGCACACACGCACATGTATGCACACACATGCACACATGCCTGGTGCATTTCCCAAGCTCTGGATCGGGACTCAGGACTATGCAGTCGGCCATGCGGGGTCCAGCTGCCTTAACCACCTTGCCACCAGCCCAGTGGGCGTATCGTTCTTTAAAGTGAAGAGTTGGCCCAGCTGTGAGTATATTCTCGACCTTGTTGTTCAGTACGTCCGTGTCAGGGTATGTCGTTGATCCTGTTAGTGATGAAGGCCTCTGGCAGGGGCATGCCCCACTCTTCTGTTCACCTCTGCCCTCTGACGCCTTCGGTCCTGTGCGTGAAAGGGGAAGCGTTTGTGAAGAGGCATTTTCACGTGCATTGGCCGTGGGTTAGGGGTTCCCTGGCGGGATACATCAGCCAAGCATCATGGAAACGGGTATCTCGCGTCTCCAGGTGCAGCCTGGACTATGCCGTGCTCCTGTGCTTTGGCCCAGAGCTCTTACAGTTAGGCCCCTCGCGTTCCTTGCGTGCGGCCTGCCCCGTTCCAAGGCTGGCCTGTCACCTGCCCCGTTCCAAGGCTGTCCTGTCACCGGTCTCCCCGCGCGGAGGAGGCTGGCCTGGCTCCTCACTGGGCAGCTGTGGGTACCTCTGGGCCACATCCTGCTTGCTCTCTCCGTGCCGTTTCCAGCACTCCAGCTCACATTGTCGTGCGCTTTTGGTCCGCCTCTTCCAGCAAAACGCAGCCTCCACAAGGGCGGGACTTCTCCACCAGCACAGCCGCCTGGCCCGCCTGGCCCGGGCTGAATAGCTCCTTCCTGTGGTGAAAAACTTGTGGTGCGGACCCGAGGAACCTGTAAGCTGCTCTGTCAGATTCCTTTCGTTGACATATCAGTCATGTTGGGGCAGAGGCCATTTCTGCACGTTTGTTCTGGAGAAAACTACAGCAATGCTCGTTCTTACGCTTCTGGGTGGTTCTCCCGCCAGCCTACGCGTCGGGCCTGGGACGTGGCTCTTTGCCTGTGCTACAGAAAATAGAAGCGAAGCGCAGGGGGTCTTCTTTTTGGTTCGATGTGACTTCCTGCCACGTTTTCTCATTTAAGATAATGAGAATTTAAGAAACAGACAAAGCTGTATCATCGAGAGGAATCAGCCTGGCTACGTATAAAGAGGAAGCGATGCTTCCGCCACCGAGACCTGACGGTGCTGGTGCCCTGCGCCTCCCAGGCAGCTGCCCCAGCGTCGGGGTGGGGAGGCCCTGAAATGCCCGGCAGAGAAGTGGAGCAGAAGAAAGTTCAACCTGGTTTAGGCCAGAGCTCCGTGGGTTTACCTGGTGCGTGTCTCGCTTACAAACTTATTAGCGCTCCTTTGGATCCAGTGTTCCAAAGAAAACCCTTTGGCAATTGTTGCTTTTTGCACTCTTTGTGAATTTCTTCCTAGCGGGAACAGAAGCTGGTATCAGCTGAGGTTGGTTCTCAGGCGACTGCCGTTCCAGGCGGCGGTGCGCCTCTGCAGTCCGGTTGGTTAGCAGGGCTTCCCCTAGCACCTGGAGCAGCTCATGGCAAAGACGCCGAAGAGCATCAGACCGTGCGAATGGGGGTAACTGGACAGCACGCAGAATGCCGGCCATAACGCCTCTCTCGGTATTTGCCGTGTGAAATCACACTGGGCTATCGGGACTGCTGGGAGACCGAGACCAGCGGCCTGACGTTCGTTTCCCCGAGACGGGGCTTTCCTGTTAGGGCACGTTTAATGGCAACACGAAGTGACTCATTCATCACTCAACACTTTAACAGGAGAGGCGCGTTCCATATTTTAGGGGCTCCTGGCCTCTGAGCTTCTCCTCTGTCAGCCCACCTTCACTTCAGACAGACGGGCATGGGGCTGGCCAGCCACGAGGGGCTCGTTTGGAAGTTTGGGTCTAGTCAGAGAGCATGGGGATGGTCTGTTTCAAGCACACGCACTTAAATGGCTTTTTAAAAATCGAAGGAAGGGCTTGTCCCATAGCATAGTGGTTAGTCAGAAAAGCCCAGAACGCACGTGGCTGACTGGGGCTTGAGCTCCAGCCTGTCAGTTTCATGGCAGGCGTGCACATGCAAGGCCAGGACCCTGATAGGGTGAAGACCGGAGGAAATGTATCACAGAGAGATCAGGCCCCATAGTGGCGTTCTCCGTGTCTCTCCCTCGTGTGTGTGTGTGTGTGTGTGCGTGTGCTAGCATTAAAAAAAATAAGTGAATTGTCCCTAATCTGACCTATTTAAAAGAGATTAAAGAATAATTTGTGAAATTCCTTTTATTCAGTTAATTCCAAATGTATTTCTCAGACTTCAAATTTTTCTATTTTTAAATCAGATTTTAAAAATATAGAAAAAATTCCCCTCGTATAACTTCAAATAGGAAAAAATGGATTCACTAGGAAGGCCTGCCGCCCTGAGTCTGTGGGAGGGGCCTGTGTGCAGGTGTGCCTGCCTGTGGGGTGTGTGTAGTGGGTCCGATGGAGAATTCTTTTTAAAAAACAGCACAACACGTGTGTGTGAGATACAAGTCACACCTAGAGCATGCACGTCACCTGCTTCAAAAGTTTAGTTCAGGGACCAGCAGGTGGCGTAAGGCTACATCGCTGGACTCCCACGTAGTCGACCATAGTTTGAATCCTGGACCAGACAGCTTAAACTCCCACTGGGCGCATGTGCGTGTGTGCCCAAGATCCCGAGAGGAAAATAGAGGAGAAAGGACTGTGGCATGGCCATCCCCCCAGGGGGTGATCTCTCTCTCTGTGTCTCTCTGTGTCTCTGGTGAGTGCGTGTGCCCTATAGCAAAAATCTCTCTCAAGAAATAGAAGCGTTCCGTTCAACGGTTTTAATCTCTTCCTGGATACGTGCAGCCAGCACCAGAGTCCGTTTCAGAGCGTTCCGTCCCCTCAGAAAGGCACGCCACACGCCGTGGCTGCCACGGCTCCCCTCTCTGTCCTGCAGCCGTCGCCCCGCTGCAGGCAAGTGAGGAACTCCCTGCCTGTGCTGTTCTTTTCTGCACATTTTGCACATATGGAATTGCATAGTCGTTGGTCTTTTATCACTGGTTTATTCCATCTAGTCTAATGTTTTCAAGGGCCATCCGTGCTGAAGCACGTCAGGACTTTTTTCCGTAGCCACATACTGTGAGGTTGTGTGGACATACCACAGTTCTTCATTCGCTACTTGATAAACTTTTGGGTTGTCGCTACCTTCTGGCTAGAAGGAAAGATGGTTCTATAAGCTTTTGTATCCGAGTCGTCAACCTGAAATTAAGAGGTCTGAGTAGAGTTTGTCAAGTAAGCAGAGTTTATCAAACCAAGGCACGAGGGTAGCCACCCTGGAAGAGGGCTCATGCTCCACGTGGTGGATGTGAGTTTGTTCTTAAAAGGAAAGAGGAGGAAGGAGGAGAGAAGGGTGATGGATAGAGAAGTTGCTTTTCTAGAATTTATATCAACTGATAGTTTCAACATGCACTTTCATTGGCTAGAGACATCTTTAGGGTCAACATTTTCTTTTTCTTTTTGAAAGATTTTTTCTATAGGGTGCATGTGCTAACTGAAGAGACAGAGAGACAGAAAATGAGAAATCACCTCCTGGGGGACAGCTACGCCACAATTCCTTCTCCATTATCCTCTTGGGATTTTGGGCACACATGCACACGGCCAGCACAAATTTTAAGCCACTGGGTCCAGGACTTGAACTATGGTCGATTATGTGGGAGTTCTAGCAACATAACCATTATACAATCCACTGGTCCCTAGGGTCAACATTTTCTGACCACAAGTTTCTTGTGACATCTTAGCTATTAGGTCATCTGAAAAGTCATGATGCATATTTGCACAGAAAACCGGAAAACTGTATCATGACCTTTCTGATGACCCGATATTCATGTAAGTGGTTGTGTAGGTCAGACATAGGAGCCTGGAGAAAATTCCTCTTTCTCCGTTGAGAGAGGTTTTAGGTAAGCATAACTTGACTCTCATGACCACGTATCTCTAAGGCCTTTTTTTTTTTTTTTAAAAAGGATTATTTTATTTAAATTTATTTAAATTTGACCAGAGTGGGGAAGAGAAAGAGCAAGAGGGAAAGTGAGAAAGCAAGCTGCCCGGTCTGGGACTTGCACCACGGTTGGCCATGTTGCAGTCCAGCACCCTTAACCACCTTGCCCAACTTTAAAATGCCTTCCAGCACAGTTCTCTTTTGCAGAACTTACATGTAGGCATGTGTTCTCATTTCTCTTGAGTACATAGCCAGTAGGATTGCTAGGTCTTTCATTTGAGAAACTGCGGGACTGTGGGTTACAGAGTCACTGTGCCATTCTCCATTCCCACCAGCGTGTGTGAGGGTGTGGTTCTCCACGTACTTAATGCCACTTGAATTATTTAACTTCTTTATCCAAGTCCTCCTACTGCATGGAAGTGGAATCTTGCTTGGTTCAGTTTGATCTGATAACTAAAGATATGGCATATAGGCATGATGGATATGATGAGGCATATCGGTCATTTACACATCTTCCTTTGAGAAATACCTGTTCAGATCTTTTGTCAACTTTCAATGATTTGTCTTTCTATTACTGAGTTGCAAGTTCTTTCTATATTCACCATACAAATCCCTCATCTGATGTTTGATTTGCAAAAGTTTTGTCCCATTCTGTGTGCTGTCTTTTTCTTTTTCTTGGAAGGAGATTTTTCATGTGATGAAGTTCAATGTCTGTGTTTTCTTTTATTTGTGATTTTGTCACTTGTATGAATCTAGTGCCAATCCAAGGTTATAAAGATTTATCTCTATGTTTTCTCTGAAGTA
Organism: Tupaia belangeri chinensis; assembly: GCF_000334495.1. Classification (NCBI taxonomy): domain Eukaryota; kingdom Metazoa; phylum Chordata; class Mammalia; order Scandentia; family Tupaiidae; genus Tupaia; species Tupaia belangeri. The sequence goes on from NW_006159879.1 coordinate 1,424,622, forward strand.
TTTTATGATTATCATATTTAGGTTTTTTTGATCCATTTTGAGTGAACTTTTGTGGTGTGGGGCAAACACCCAATCTCATTCTTCTGCACGTGGCTGCAAGTTTCCCAGCATCATTGGTTGAAAAGTCTTTTCCCCAATCTCATCGTCTTGGCACCCTTGTTGAAGATCAGCTGATACATGTGTGAGTTCAGTTCTGCCACTTTCATCTCATGGCTCTATGTGGCTTCCCTTGTACCATATCACCTTTTCTTGATTACTGTTTCTCTGTTGCAAATTTTTCAACTGAAATGTAAGTCCTAATTTGCTCTTCTTTTTCAAGGTTGTTTTAGCTATTCTGAGTCCCTTAGAATTCCAAATGAATTTTTGAATCAGCTTGCCAACTTCCACACAATGTCTGCTGTGACTTTGATAAGGTTGTGTTTCCATGACAAGTCCTCAAGCTCAGAGACTGTTTCCTCAGCAAAGCCTGGGTATGAATGAACCCGACATGGGCCTTCTTTATTCCCGTTGCCTGGCCAGACTGAGTCTTCGCAGTTCATCATTTGTGGTTCCGATGAGCCTGACTGGTGTTGATTCCCACTAGACTCCGCTAATGGGTTTCTGTGATTGTCTCTGTTATGTGTCCAGACTTTGAATTTTGGATGAAGCAGTTTGCCCTGTGACATCAAGAAATTTTTTAACTCACTAAAATAAGAGAGTACCAAAGAAAGAACACGTTAAACTTGTAAACCAACGGGGTTGTAGAGACAGAGCACTACAATGAAGTGGGTCACATGTTACCATATGCCTCAGCTTCCTTCACACAGCAGTTCTAGCTCAGACACTGTGGCACCTTCAGAGACCAGGAAAAGATGCGCGTGCCACAGTGCACTCACGTGCGCTCTCTTCTCGCAGTCCCTCAGCACAGGTTTCCGAAGAGCAAGCCCCTGCGCTAGATGCACGCGGACTCCCAACACGGTGATGGCATGCCTTAGCCCCTTCACAGACTGATGCAAAGGAACCCTGAGAACGTTTTTTAGGGGGAGAGAGGGAGTAAAGTTAATTTTCAAAATTGTTTTAAAATTATGGCAATTTATGAGAAAGTTTTGATTATACCTATCAGCTTAACTGACCACCTGGCCAGACTCCCACCTTGAGCCACGCCTCGAACCACACCTGACGAGTCTGGGGGAGCAGGCAGGGGCCGACGGTTCTGAGAGGTGCAGGTCATCAGCCGTTCTGGGTTCGTTTTCTCTCGTTTGAAAGCTAAGATGTTGTGGAGAAAGAGAAGTCTGCAGATTATCCTTGGGAACATCAAAGGAAAAAGGAAGGCCAGAGTTAGTAAGAGGCCACAGGTGGTCCCAGGAAAGCCAAAGGCAGAGGGATTGCAAGTGGCCGGTGCCCAGTGTATTTGTAGTAAAGGCCTGAGGGAGATGTGGGGGCGGAGAGCTGGGCTGTGTGGAGATGAACACGCTGGCCTCAGCATAGGAGGCCGCAGCTGGGAGCCTTCGCCCCGGAAGTAACGCCTCAGGAAATGGACCGGCGAGGCGGGAGAGCGCGGAATCTGCTGCACACTTCTTTCCTAAGAAGGTAAGCACAGGGCATGGCCGCGATGAGCAAACCCGTGTTCGTCTTACCAAAGTTTCTGTTTAATTAGTTATCAGGAAGCTTTTGGTGTTAGATATACTAAGTACTTTTTAAAAAAAAAAAAAAAATCAGAAACCATGACAAGGTAGGGAATATTATTCTTTTCCTTAAAGGTTGAGGATATTTCCATTTTGATTTTTTGTGTCTATTTTTGGAAAATACTTTCGGGGCAACTGAAACACCCAGAGTGCTGGTGGGAGCACACCTCTGTAAAGGCCGTCGGCACCACGTGCTCACACGCATGTGGGCTCACCGTGACCCACAGTCAGACTCCTACATGCATGCCCACTGGAGACATGGGTATGCTAGCTCCGTGATTGATCTCTGCAAACTAGAAGCCGCTCCAGGGTCCCTCTATGGCAGAAGGGGTGAGTCCTTCACTGTTTATTCATACGTGTGATATGATGTGATATGACCTCGTGTGATCTGGGCATGGCATGATACGACATGGCATGACAATACGACATGCCACATGCCATACAGGAGTGAGGGTGGACACCACGCAGCTCTGCTCACCACGGCGGGTTCTGGCCGACACGAGGTGAGCAGCAGACACCAGACCACAGCCGCACGCTGATGACGCCCACGATAGGCCTTTGAGCTGACCAGAGTGGACCCCTCTGGTGGCAATTGGCGTGGACGCAAAGGGGGTGTTGTCAGCGTTCCATTTCTTGACTCGGATGGCTGCTCCGTGGAGTGCTTTGGTTTGTTTTAAGTTTATTTATTTATTTCTTCCATGAGAAAGAGCGGGAAGAGCACCCCCACCTGGTCCTGGCACCCAGTCTGCCCAGCTTCGGCCAGCCCCGGGCGGTGGCACACGCACGCCGGGGTGCTGGGGAGGTCTCCAGGCTCGAACCTGGAACACTCCCGTGCATCTGTCCTGAGGAGTTCTAGGTGTGCCACCACCCAGCAGCCCCCCCCCCCCCCCTAATTGTGAGTCCTCACATGGTTCATTAAACTGTTCGTCTATTACCTGCTTACCCTGGTCCATGTTTTACGGTCTGTTCACTTTGGCATGTTTTTATAAATGTTTGAAATAGGAATAAGAGTCCAAGAATTCTGTAGAAGATGGTGACGAGGCAAGGTCACTGGGGCCAGAGGATCTGGGTCACCATGAGCCGCTGGAGGAAGTCCGCTTTCTTCTCTGAGAGCACGGGGAGCCCCGGAAGGCTGCAGGAGAGGAGTGACCTGCCTGGCGCGGGCTCTGTAATCACCCTCCGGCTGCTGTGCTAAAAATACGCCATGGGCTGGGACGGAGGCGGGGGCAGAGTGGGAGCCTGCATTCTGCTACCACGCTTGAGTCTACTGCGCTGCTCTGGAGCTCGCCTCAGCCCTGCGCAGCGCTCTCCGGGTGAACGTGCACCCTCTTGATGGCGACAGGCGGTCTCTGAGCGCAGTTTTAGCTTCCACTGTGCATTATGGGTGGGTGCGAGCTTGTTTCCAATGGTTTTCTATTATTGTTTGCCAGAAGTGCATGCCCTCAACAGAGAGACACAGAGATGGAGAGACAGGGAAAGTGAGAAAGCCCTGTGCCCCATGGAGATGGTTAGGGCAGCCCTCCTCTTCCACTGCTCCCCTGTCGGGACTCCAGGCATGTGCACACGTGCTTGGCAGGTCCCTCCAGCCACCCGGCCTGGGACTCAGACCCTGCGGTCAGCTGTGTGGGACCCAGCCACCCCAGTCACCTCAGGGCAGCTGGCCCGTCACAGCGCTGAGAGCAGACCCTCGGCTACCAGTGCTGCCCAGCCTGCCCGCTCCCTGGCCTTCACCGCCACGTTTCTCCTGCCACGCCTGCGCGCCGGTGTACGGTATACCGGGGAGTCACTGGGTCTGTCGTTCAGCCACGGCTCTGCCAGGCGGCCAACCCCGAGGCCTTCACGCTGGCTCTTGTTCACTTGATGCTGCAGGGAGCTGAGTGCCCGTGTCTGTGAGCCCTGCCATCCAAGAGGCTGCGGTGGCAAGAGGGGCAGGGACACAAGACCTGGTCTGGAAAATACTAATAACGAAACTCACGTTTTATTTTAGTATTTGTACTCTTTTATCATAAATTATTGTACATTTAGAAGTCTCATTTTTTTGGAGAGGTTTTTGCTATAGGGCGCATGTGCTCGCCAGACAGAGACAGAGAGAGAGACAGAAAGCGAGAAATCACCACCACCCACCCACCCAGGGAGGATGGCCATGCCACAATCCCTTCTCCTCCATCTCCTTTCAAGATTTTGGGCACACATGTACATGCATTCACATGAGTTTTAAGCCTCTAGGTCCAGGACCTAAATCACGCAGTCACCTGCATGGAAGTCCAGTGACATAGCCATTATGCTAGCTGCTGGTCCCTGTACATTTAGAAGTTTTGAGAAAACATTTGATCTTGTTCAAGACCCACAGAGTGTGGAGGGTGTGCGTGTGGGTCACAGGGAGGGCACTAGGGAGTGCGTGTGGGTCACAGGGAGGGGATTAGGGTGTGCGTGTGGGTCACAGGGAGGGGATTAGGGTGTGCGTGTGGGGTCACAGGGAGGGGATTAGGGTGTGCGTGTGGGTCACAGGGAGGGCACTAGGGAGTGCGTGTGGGTCACAGGGAGGGCACTAGGCTGTGCGTGTGGGTCACAGGGAGGGGATTAGGGTGTGCGTGTGGGTCACAGGGAGGGGATTAGGGTGT
>NW_006159879.1:1432434-1437802 GCF_000334495.1 Tupaia belangeri chinensis
GGATTAGGGTGTGTGTGTGGGTCACAGGGAGGGCACTAGGGTGTGCGTGTGGGTCACAGGGAGGGCACTAGGTGTGCGTGGGGGTCACAGGGAGGGGATTAGGGTGTGCGTGTGGGTCACAGGGAGGGCACAAGGTGTGTGTGTGGGTCACAGGGAGGGGATTAGGGTGTGCGTGTGGGTCACAGGGAAGGCCCTATGTGTGCGTGTGGGTCACCTGAGTCCTGAGAACATCCATCCTGTCTGTCCGGGGCTCAGAACGGCTTCTCTCTCCTCCTTACATCCTAGCGTTCCTGCTGGTTTACCCAGCCCGGTTCTTCTCCACCTTCACTCTTGTGTCTGAGACCCTGATGCGTCTCGTCCCTGTCAGTGTCCAGAGGGCGGCGAGGTTTCCCCTCAGATGGACGGCGCTCACTCGCTTTCGCCTGACCTCCCTGACTCTCCTTTCAATGGTTTAGCTCTACTCACTGCTCTGGTTTTCCTGGTAAGTAGTCAGATTATTAGAAGACAAAGATCATTTCAATTCTTTCTGCCCTTTTTCCACCACCTCCCCTCCGCCCAATTCCCCTACTGATACCTCCAGGTAAAATACAGTCGGAAAGCTCAGTTCATTCTCATCGCCGGTTTTACTAAAAAAGGCCTCTGGTGCTTTCCCATTAAGAAAGATGGTGGCGTCGTTCCCGGTTCAAGCCTTGGACCCAGCGACTTAAGAATCAAGCTGGGTGCGTGTGTGTGTGCCCCAAGTCCCAAGAGGAGAAGGGATAGCAGCGTGGCCACCCCTGGGGGTGATTTCTCACTTTCCCTGCCCCTCCCTGCCTCTCACTGCACACACACGTGCTATGTCACGGCAGCGCACACGTGCTATGTCACGACAGCACACACGGTGGCTCTTGCAGTCCGTGTTACCCAGTGCCTGCCCAGATGCAGGACACCCGTCGCAGGTCTTCTGGGATCCGCTGTGGTCATGGGCCGTTCTGAATCCGGGTTGTCGTGCTTGTCCATTTACCATCCCTCCTGGGCAAGAACCGAGAAGCCCCAGTACAGATGAGCTGGTTTTAGGTCCCGTCTCCCACCCCAGGAGCAGCCTCGCCTCCTGCTGATGAGCACCAGTTGCTCGGGACAGGATGGCGAACGTCTTGTCCTTTGTGCAGACACAAAGACCCCAGGCTGGTCACCCCCCGGGGGGATGCTGTTTCCTTTCGGATGCACCCGCCTTTGGAACCGGGATCTCTGTTCACACAGAGCCCAGCGCGAAAGGTGGGAGCTCGCTCCCCCAGGGAGTCATGGAGACGGAAGTGACGGGGACCCTTCCTGGTTCCATCCCGCAATTTCCAAGCTGGAGCTGCGGCACCGCACAGGTGTGGGGTCACACTGGGTGCACCTCGGCACGCAGCCCTGGGCAGCCCCAACTGCGGGAACGGCTCCCACAGTGCTCCGGCAGCCGTGTGCTGGGCCACCAGGGCGGCGTCCGCGTGTGCGCAGCGCCATGCTGGGCCTCACCCAGGCCTGCTCCGTGTCTCGCTGTGAAGGAGGGTGCAGGTCGGACAGCGTGAAGGAGGTCCCGCCGTCAGAGCGGACACTCCAGAAGTCCTTGCAGGCGCTGCTGGCCGAGGCCTGCAGACAGAGAGCAGGGCGTGGGCGTGGCATGTGTGTCTGCTCCTGCCAGAGTGGAGCGCGCTCTGGGACAGTGTGGCCTGGAGGGGCAAGGCCCCGCGCATCCCGTGATCTTAGCAAGCAGCACAGTGTCAGGGTTAGTGCAGGTCCGTGGGGTGACCCGGGCGATGGGCAGCCTGAGCGAGGCCAGCCCTGGCTGGTGCAAGCCCAGGCTGTTGGGTCTGGCTGCCGCACTCCTGCCAGGGCGGGCTCTCCGTTCAAATGCCCATCCCCACCGGCGGAGACCGCTGATGCAGCCGGCCAGGTGCCTTGGCCTACCTGGCTGAGTGAGCACCACCCCCTCCCACTCCTCGCTCTCCTTCTGTTTCTCTGTCCCTCTCTGGCAACCTTGGAAATTTAAAATGATAATAATAAAAAGTAAAAAAAAAAAAAATCAAAGAGATAGGAAAAGGAAAAGCAGGTAGGACACCTGAGCAGGGCCGGGCCGTGAGGGGTTGACGCTGCTGTGGAAGGGCTGGCCTGGCCTGCTCTGCGCTCCTCCGTCTCACTTCCTGCCATCTGATGACGCAGCAAGAAGACCCTCACTGACGCCGGCAGCCCGACGCTGGCCTTCCCAGCCTCCAGAACTGAGCAAAAGCACGGGTCCGTTACAACCTGCCTATGGCGGGTATTCTGTCAGAGCTGCACGGATCACACGGGGTCACCGATCGCCTTCTTGGACAGAGATGGCGTATTTCCCCGGCCAGGGCTTCCCGTGGTGCACCTGCAGCCACGCTGAGCCGGTGCCCCTGCACTGCAGCCGGGGTCACTCTGCACTCCACTTCTCGGGGACTGTCCTTCCAGAACCAGCCTGGTTTCTCTGCAGGCCCTGGCTGGTGAATTAAATGGGGTAATGGTGAAATCACTACCCCGGTACAAATTCCTGCCCTCTGGGGAGGAGATTTTTCTTGGTTTACTCTCAGAGCTGCCATTCGGTTTCAGAGCCCACCGCTGGCTGTCCTGTTGTCATTGATAGTTCTGATCCCGAACGCCAAGGCCTGAGTGCCCCCCTGGCTGCCCAGGGTCTGTCCTGAATCTGCTGGAGCCCTCCAGTGTCCCTGCTGGACCTGGGTCCTGTGGGGTCAGAGACAGGACAGAGTCTGGTCTCAGTCCAGTCTGCACGGCTCCTGTGGCTATGGCTGCACAGCAGCTGGTTCCAGGTCCTCCAGCAGACTCTTCTTCCTACTGCTTTTGATCGATATCAAAGGTTTTGGAGTTTGTTTTTATTATCATTTGTTTCAAGAAATTTTTAATTTCATTCTTAATTTCTTCAGTAGATTTAAAATCACTCAGGAACATATGGTTCACTTTCCACATAACTATGTATTTTCAAAAGTTCTTTGATTTCTATCAGTTGATTTCTATTTTAATTCTGTGATGGTCAGAGAATATGCTAGTTATGATGATTAGTCTTTTGAATTTGTAGAGGCTCACTTTACGTCTTAGCGTGTGGCTCATCTTAGAAAATGTTTCATGTACCACCGAAGAAAATGTATGCTCCTTGTTCTGTAGATGGCTTTCATCCATTTGGGTTAGGGTATCACTTAACTTCAGTGTCTGTTTATTTTTTATCTCGGTGACCTACCCAGTGAGAGGGTATTGAAGTCCCAGCAATTAATGTACTAGGGCCTGCCACCTCCTTCAGTTTCTGCCATCTTTGTTTGAGGTATGGGTGCTCTAATGTTACGTGCGTAAGTGTTTATAATTGTTATGTCTTCTTGGTGAGTTAACCCTTTCAGTGCTATGTGATGACCTCCTTTGTCTCTCTGTACACATTCCAGCTGGAAGTCCCTGTTGTCTGATATTGAAAGAGCAGCTGCTGGCCCGCAGTGTCCTCAGATGCGTATGCACTGCCAGGTCGCTTTCCTCTTCATGGATTTTCTCAGAGTAGGGCCTGATTATTCTCCCATGCAGACACACCCACCAGCCCGCTGTCCCTTAACAACCCATGTACAAGGTGCGCACGTTGCCGGCTCTTGATATTTGTTGGGTTTAATGTCAAAATGCAAAAAATTTATGATAAAAAATTTGAGATTTATCAGTGACCTTAGGAGTCACTCCAAGCAGATTATTTTCTAAGAGGAAGTAGTGACGTAGGATGGTAAGTTAGGAATTAATGACTACCCCCTGAGGTGATGTATGTGTCACAGAGTAAGTCAAAATGTAAATAACAAACTATTCAGAAACGACTGGAAAGAACAACTACAAATCCAAACTTCCGTGTTGCCATAAAGGTGGCCTTGAACTACAGGCTTCACTTTGAAACGCGTTTATTAGAATGTCATTGATCGAAAGCAAATGAAACATATATTCATTTCCATGAGCTAAGAAAACAGTGGAAATACTGTCTCAACAAAAATATAAGCATAAATTAAATAGAAAGCAAAACCAAAAATATGTTAAAAAGGCAGTAAATTCAATCACTAAAATTAAAACCATATTTCATGGAAAGAATAAAAATAGGTGTTTTTCTAATCTGATAAAAAGAAAATAAATTTATAACTAGACTTAGAATATCACCAACAAGATGGGTTATTATAAAAGTATTTACAACATAAAACACATAAATTAATTTGAAAACTTAGAAGATAAGGGTGATTTTACAGAAGATACAGTGGGAAAATTAACTTAAGAATGAGTAAAGAATGAAATAAATAATAAATCACAGAAATCTTCACCTCTCATTACCCCGTCGTTGCTCTCATCTGCTACTGTCCCCACTGCCGTCAGCATCACCCCCACCCTGTGGACCACCACGGTCCCCGGACTGCTCAGGGCCAGCACGTCGGCGGCGACACCTGTACCGTGACCATCCTCAGAGTCACTGTCTCCATCCTCACCTGAATTCCCATCAGCATCACCCGAATTACCCCAGGGTGGGTAGTTACTCAGACATTAATCATTCCATTCCACGTAAACCGTTCCGTGGGGAGAGGGACTCCCCGAGTTACGTGTGAGTTAAGAACTAGACAGAGAGCACAAAGCCAGCTTCTCTACTGAGCGCCAAGCATAGTCTGTCTGGGCACATGCGTGCGCTGCCGGGCGTAACCTGGGGCGGGGCTGCGTGGCTGGTGCCCCGACGAGCTCGCCCTCCTTCCACGGGCATCTTAGCTGTTGCCGGTTCTCGGCTGCCATGAGCAGTGCTGCTGCGAGCGTCTGCACGGGTCCTAGCCTTGCACAGGTCTTCACACCGGAGCTCAGAGGTCGGTACACCCTTCTGGTAATGGAGCGTTTGCTGTTTCCGTATTAATACGACACACGCCTCCGTCTCCTGGTATCCATACAGCAACACTTTTTCAGGGTTATTTTCGACAGTCCTGTATTCTTGAGTTACAAGTATTTATCAAAATATCATATAATTAGGTTTAATTCAGTACCCTAATTTTAAAAATTAAATATTTATCTACTTGAAGCTGATCTATATTTTCTGCTTTTCCAATTATTTGTCCAGATTTCTTTTTCTCCTCTCGAAACTTCTACACAATTGAGTTACTTTTATACTCTTACCTGCTCTAACAACTTGGAAATTGAACACTTTTCTTTCTTAAGGAATGCTTATTGGGGAACCAGCAGTTAGCGTAATGGCTATGTCGCTGGACTCCCACGTAGTCAACCGCGGTTCGTGTCCCGGACCCGGTGGCTTAAAAAACTCAGGCCGGGCGCGTGTGCGTGCGTGCCCAAGATCCCGAGAGGAGAATGGAGGAGAAGGGACTGCGGC
>NW_006159879.1:1437888-1458699 GCF_000334495.1 Tupaia belangeri chinensis
CCCCCCAAAAAAAAAAAAAAAAAAAAAAAAAGAAATGCTTATTGGGACCAGCAGCTGGCACAATGGTTACATTGCTGGTCTCTCAGAGTCAATGGTGGTTCGAATCTCGGAAGCAGAGGCTTAAAACTCCCGCTGAGCACATGTGTGTGCCTGCCCAAAATCCTGGAAGGAGACTGGAGAAGAAGGGACTGTGGCGTGGCCATCTTCCCAGGGCATGATTTCTCATTTTCTGTCTCTCTGTCTCTGTCTCTGTCTCTCTGGTGAGTGCATGTGTCCTATAGCAAAAAAAAAAAAATCTCTTTAAAAAAAAGAAGAGCTTACTGACCATTTCATGTGTCTGTCTTCCTGTGGGGAGCCTGCCCCTTTCTTACACGTAGGTAGCAGTTCCTTGGACATAACAAAGGCCTTCGTAGGACGTACGTTTTGCGATGTGTCATCCTTTTTTGAAGTTGCATCTTCACTGTCTTTCAGTGGTATGTTTGGATGGTCAAAATTCTTAATTTTTTTTCGAGAGGTTTTTGCTATAGGGCGTGTGCACTCACCAGAAAGAGAGAGACAGAAAGCGGGAAATCACCCCCTGGGGGGATGGCCATGCCGCAATCCCTTCTCATCCATTCTCCTCTCAGCATCTTGGGTACACACACACACACATGCTCTGTGTGAGTTTAAGGCACCCGGTCTGGGACTTGAACCACAGTTGATGACATGAGAATCCAGCAACATAGCCATTACACTAACTGCTGATCCCCCAAATTCTTAATTTTAATATGTTTCAATTGATCTTTTTTTTTTTTTTTCATCTATGGCTAATGCTTTTTGTAATCTATTTAAAAATACTTCCTACTTGAAGGCCATGAACATGCATGCCCCCTTAATGGCTGTCGTTTTGCTCCCACATGGAGGCCTACAATACCCCTCAGTTAATCTGGTATACAGTTTGAAGTGAGAATGTGGATGGCTTTAGACGTATGGGAAACTCAAAGCGCTAGTGCCACTTGCTGAAAGGGCCCGTGGTGTCACCTGTCACCAACCAGGTACATGCAGGCACGGGGGCCGGTTCTGGGTACTGCTCCATCGTTCAGATGACCTGTCTTCTGTGCCAATAGCGCATTGTGACGACTCTGCAGGCGTGCAGGTTTCCCTGGCCTCCCACTGGAAGCCTCCAGCTTTAAGTTTTCCTTTCTTTTCTTATGTGTGTGTGTACGTGCGTGTGCGCGTGTGCGTGTGTTTCACACTTAATCACGGTACACCCAGACAGCATACGCAATGACTTCCTCAGTATGGACACACCAGACACTGCATTTGGCCCAGAGACGTTGCTCTTCACATCGCCCTCCTCAGACGATCTTCCACTTCTGTGTTCTTTAAACGTCCCGCTTCTTTCTGTCGTTTTTCATCTCGGCTCAGCTCCCTGGCATTTGCGGGGCCATATCCGTTTGGAATCACCCTGTTGATTTATCAGTGAAACCCACAGTCACACGGACCCACGTTCTCTGTGGGGTGAGAGTGCACTGGGTCGATGCGTGGATTTTGAGACCGGCTTCTTTGCAGCGTTGACCTCCCAGTCCCGTACAGCGACTGGTGGAGACATCTATTTGCGTTTCTTTGTTCTCAATAGCGTAAGTGTTTATCCGAGCAGAAGCCTTGCACTTGTTCTGTCAGCATTTCCTGGGTGCCGTTTGGTATTTATTGTTGCTATTTCACGGAGCGTGGTGTTGCTCATTTTGCTCCCTAGTACGCGGCTAAGATGTGGACATCGGTTCATTTTACTTGCATTGATTTTGTATCCCCTTCTTCTTACTAAGTGCACTCATTAATTCTAAACAAAACAAAACTCAAGATTATTCTGGTTTGTTTAAGTATACAAACTTAGCACTTGCAAATTAATGCATTCATTTATTTCCATTCCTGTGTCTTTTTAACATTGGAACAGGTGACCCCATATCTCCCATGACTAAGAGACGATTGATGGAGTTGTGGCTGCTTCTCGTTACTCCACGTGGACAGATGTGTGGAGGCATGTCCTTATCCCGGTGTCTTACCTGGGAATGCAGCTGCAGAGGCCGCTAGGCCTGTGCCCAGCCTGCTGAGTCTGCGAGGTCCTACAGCCACTGCCTCACCAGCCCGGTCTGGGACTTGAACCATGGTCAGCTACCTGGGAGCCCAGCGACGTAACCATTACACCGTCTGGTTGCACTAGCTGACATTGCCACTAGCAGCACACGAGCATTCCCTTTCTCTGCGACCTTGGCCTCACTAGTCACTCTTCCTTTTTTGGATCATAGCCATCCTAACTGCGGTTAGATGCTCCAGCAAGAAGGGTTGACTTGTATTTTCTTTTTTCTTTTTTTTTTTTTGAGAGATTTTCACTGTAGGGCGTGTGCGCTCGCCAGACAGACAGAGAGAGACATAGAGACAGAAAGCGAGAAATCACCCCCCAGGGGGGATGGTCACGCTGCAATCCTTTCTCCTCCGTTCTCCTCTCAGGATCTTGGGCACGCACGCACATGCGCCCGGCGTGAGTTTTAAGCCACCGGGTCCGGGACACGAACCGCGGTCGACTACGTGGGAGTCCAGTGACATAGCCATTACGCTAACTGCTGGTTCCCACTTGTATTTTCTTGATGATAAGAAATACTGAATACTTTTTCATGTGCTTTTTGGCCATTGTATATCTTCCTTTGAGAGTTGTTCAGATCAATTGTCCTTTTCTATTGGATTATTCGTTTTTTTGAGGGTGAGCTGCTGGTCTTAGTCTGGTTATTAACACCTTATCTGCAGTATCGTTTGCCAATATTTTCTCACACTCCAATGGGTTATCTATTTATTATTTCCTTTGATAGACAGAAGCTTTTTAGCCCAAAGTAATCTCACTCGTCTATTTTGGTGTTACTGTGCTGGCTTCAGGGTCTTATTCAAGAAACTGTTGCTTACTTTAATATCTTGAAGCATTTATCCTGCGTTTTTTTTTGCCAGTGGTTTCGTGGTTTGGGGCTTCACGTTTAAGTCTTCAGTCCATGTAGAGTTAACTTTAACAGATTTTGAAAGATGGAGGCCTAGTTTTATTTTTCTGCAGATGGATGTCCAGGTTTTCCAGCACCATTTGATGAAAAGACTATCTTCTCTCTGCTGGATTGCCTTGAGCTTTGTCAAACAATTCATTGGCTGTGTGTTTGCAGGTTTATTTCTGGATTCTCTTTTCTGTCCCGTTGGTCTGTGTGTCTGTGTGACAGTACCATGCTCTGTGCTTATTACGGTTTTGTAATATGTTTTGAAGTCAGGTAGCAAGATGCCTTTACTGTTTTTGCATAGTATTGCTTTGGTGATAGAGGGTCTTTTATGATTCCAGACAAGTTCTATGAGATTTTTCTACTTCTGTGAAAAATGTCGCTGAAATTTTGATAGAAATTGCATTGAATTTATAGACCACTTTGGATAATAATGCATGTTAACATTTAACATTTAATGCATTTTAATTCATTCATTGTTAGTGTACATAAATGCTAAGATTTTTATGTTGATTTTGCATCCTTTGGCTTTGCTGAATTTGTTTATCACATTGAAGTATTTTTGGTAGACCTGTTAGGATTTTTATGTATATAACCATATCATCTGTAAACAGCCACAGTTTAATCTCTTTCTTTCTAAGTTGTATGCGTTTCATTTCATTCTCTTGGGTGACTGCACTGGCCAGGACTTAAAATACTACATTGAGAGGTCAGCAGGTGGCATAGTGGTTAAGGCGCTAGACTCCTTCATGGTTGACCGTGCTTTGAGTCTTGGACCCAGTGGCTTGAAACTCTAGCTGGAAGCATGTGCATGCATACCTAAAATCCTGAGAATAGAGGAGAAAGAATTGTGGCATGGCCATCCCTACTGGAAGGTGATTTCTCAGTTTCTCTCTTCCTGTCTTTCCTGTGTCTCCATTAAGTACACACGCTCTACAACAAAAATTTCTCTTAAGATAAATAAAATGTTGAATAGGAGTGGAGAAAGTGACCATCCTTGTCTTGTTCCAATTTTACAAGAGAAAGTTTTCAACTTTTCCATATTGAATACGATGTCAATTGCGGGTTTGTCAAACGTGACCATTATTGCGTTAAGAGATATGGCCTCTGTACTTATTTTGTTGAGTGTTTCTCTGTACCAATTGGTCCAATCAGATAAATTTGTCTTTCTGTTAATGTGATATATTGTATTTATCATTTTGCATATGTCAGATCATCCTTGTATCCCTGAGATAAATCCTACTTGGTCATAGTGTATACTCTTTTTAATGTGTTGTTGAATTCAGTTCGTTAATGTTTTATGGAGAATTTTTGTACCGATATTCATCAAGGATAATCATCTGGAATTTTATTTTTTGTTATATCTTTGTGTTTGATTCCAGGATGATGGTGGCTTCATAAAGTGAATTTGAAAGTGTTTCCTACATTTGGAATTTTTTCAGTGAAATGAAATCTCTTTTTTAAACTTTATTTATTACATTTGATTACTACACATCTTGACACATACAAAATGGACTCTCCAGCTGAGTATGCTGCTTATTAGTCTGGTCAGAGATACCGTCATGCACAGTATCATCAGCAAATAGTTCCCCACTTTCGTGTCCATGAAACGTTCTACTTCCTCCACCCCCTTTATTCTCTCCCTCTCTTCCTACATGGTCTACCCTCCTCCCACACTGTTGCTAGCATCTGAAGATGCTCTCCCTGCTTTTATACCCTCCAGTCTTTCAGTTTCCATCACAGAGTGCAGACATTTAAGTGGGGACATGCAGTGCTTCTCTTTCATAGTCTGGCTTGCTTCACTTAGCAGTCAGTCTTCCATATTTGTCTGCTTTCTATTAAATGCCAGGGTCTCTCTCTCTTTTTATTTCTTTACTTATTTTTTTGGTGGCTGAGTAGTCTTTCATGGAGTAGATGTACTTCACTTTTTTCAATCTATTCATCTGTTCTGGGACATTTGGGTTGGTTCTATGTCTTAGCAATTATGAATAATGCTGCAATAAACATGGATGTGCAAGTGTTTTCCCAGCTGAGTGAGGCATAGTTTGCAAATATATTCTCCCATTCTGAGGGTTGTCAATTCACTCTAATCATTGTTTCTTTCGCTGTGCAGAAGTTTTTTAACCTGTTGCAATCCCACTTGTCTATCTTTGAGATTATTGCCTGTGCTTTGTGCTTTGGGTGTATTATTTAGGAAGTCTTTGCCTACTCCAGTGTCTCCAAGTGTTTCCCCTGTGTTTTCAACTAGTTTTTTTATAGTTTGATATTTTATGTTTAGATCTTTGATCCATTTTGAGTTGATTTTTGTTAATAGTGAGAGGGATCCAGTTTCACTTGTCTGCAGGTGGATATCCAGTTTTTCCAGCACCATTTTCTGAAGAGATTTTCTTTTCCCCATTAGACTGTGTTGTTCCCTTTGTCAAAAACCAGTTGGCTGTGTGTTTTGGAGTTTATTTCTGGGTTCTCTATTTGGTTCCATTGCTCTCCATGCATGTTTTTGCACCAGTACCATTCTTTGATTATCACAGCTTTGTAATATATTTTGGACTGGGAGAGTCAAATGCCTCCTGCTCCATTCTTTTTGCACAGTATCGCTTTGGTGATAATGGGGCCTGTTATGTTTCCAGATAGATTCTGTGACTTCTTTTTCTAATTCTGCAACATCAAGAAAATAGAAGTCATTCAAATAAGAAAAGAAGAAGTGAAAATATCTCTTTGTGCAAATGATGTGATTATATACATAGAAAACACAAAAAATTACAAAGGGGGGAAATAAAACCTCCTGGAAGTGATAAATTAATACAACAAAGTGGCAGGATCCCATAATACAGTAGCTACAGAAACAATAAGATACTAATAATAAACCTAACCAAAGATGTCAAAGACCTGTATAAAGAAAATATGAAAAATTAATAAAAAAGAAATTGAAAATGAGGGACCAGCAGTTAGCGTAATGGCTATGTTGCTGGACTCCCACGTAGTCAACCGCAGTTCGCGTCCCGGACTCGGTGGCTTAAAACTCACTCCGGGCGTGTGTGCATGCATGCCCAAGATCCCGAGAGGAGAATGGAGGAGAAGGGATTGCGGCGTGGCCATCCCTCTGGGGGGTGATTTCTCGCTTTCTGTCTCTCTCTGGCGAGCATATGTGCGTGCCCTAGAGCAAAAACCTCTCCAAAAAAAAAAAAAATACAAAAAAGTGGAAGAACAATATCCTATGCTTCTGAAATGGAAGAATTAATATAATCAAAAGGTCAATTCTATACAAATTAACCTATAAATTTAATGTAATTCTGATCAAATTACATTTAGATCTTTGAAAATAGTTCGAGGAAAATTGGTGGTAAATTTTCATTAAAGGATTTGTAGAATTCAGAAAAGAAGCCATCTGAACCTGGGCTTTTTGCTGTTGGGAGACTATTTATTACAACATCAGTTTGTTAGTTGGGATGGTTCTGTTTAGGTTTTATGTATCACCCTGGTTCAATCTAGGTATGCCGTATGTATCTGGGAATTTGTCCCTCTATTCTGAGTTTCCCAGTTTGTTAGTATATAATTGTTTGCAGCAATCCCTAATGATTTTTTGCAATATCTGTTATAATGTCCCTTTTTTAAAAGAATATTTTTATTAACTTTATTTACTTAGTTTAATTTGACTGGAGAGGGACAGAGTGAGAGAAAGAATGAGAGGGAGAGGAACAGTGAGAAAGCGAGCCACCAGGTCCAGGACTTGAACCGCAGTCAGCCATGTGGGAGTCCATTGCCCTTAACTACTACGCCTCCTGCCAGCCCTGTAATGTCCCTTTTCCATCTCTGATTTTACTTATCTTAGTCTTCTTTCTATTTGTTTTTAGTTAACCTTGCTAATCACTTGTCAACTTTGTTTATTCTCTCAAAGCACCTACTTTTTTTTTCGATTTTTAAAATATTACTCTTGAGTTTTCTTATTTATTTCTTCTCAGCTTTTTATTATTTTTTTCTTTTATTTCTTTTGGTTTAAGCTTATTCTTGCTTTTGTGGCTCTCGGAGATATGCCAATAGGTAGCTTATTTGCCATCACTTGGAGGGGAGGCATTGTGTGTGTGAACATGGACTGCTATAATCTTATAAACTTTCTTCTTCGTACTGCTTTTGTTCAATATCAAAGGTTTTGGAGTGCCTTGTTTTTATTATCATTTGTTTCAAGAAATTTTTAATTTCATTCTTAATTTCTTCAGTAGATTTAAAATCACTCAGGAACATATGGTTCACTTTCCACATAACTATGTATTTTCGAAAGTTCTTTGATTTCTATTAGTTGATTTCTATTTTAATTCTGTGATGGTCAGAGAATATGCTAGATATGATGATTAGTCTTTTGAATTTGTAGAGGCTCACTTTACGTCTTAGCGTGTGGCTCATCTTAGAAAATGTTTCATGCACCACCGAAGAAAATGTATGCTCCTTGTTCTGTAGATGGCTTTCATCCATTTCGGTTAGGGTATCACTTAACTTCAGTGTTTATTTTTTATCTCGGTGACCTACCCAGTGAGAGGGAATTGAAGTCCCAGCAATTAATGTGCTAGGGCCTGCCACCTCCTTCAGTTTCCGCCATCTTTGTTTGAGGTATGGGTGCTCTAACGTTATGTGCGTAAGTATTTATAATTGTTATGTCTTCTTGGTGAGTTAACCCTTTCAGTGCTATGTGATGACCTCCTTTGTCTCTCTGTGCACATTCCAGCTGGAAGTCCCTGTTGTCTGATATTGAAAGAGCAGCTGGTTTTCTGGTTGCCGTGTGCTGAGAGTGACTCCATAGTCTTTCAGTCTCAGTTACGTCTTTGTCAGTGAGGTGTGTTTCTCGAAAGCAGCGCGCAGGTGATTCCTTTTTAAAAAATCCATTTGGCCAAGCTATCTGCTTAGACTGGGAAGCTGAACCCACTTATACTCCACATTACTGGTGTGTACAGTTACGGCTGTGGCTTTCCTGGTTGGTTCCTGCCTGTGTGTTTTCTCATTTCCCTTTTTCTTCTGTGTGTCTTTGCTTCTTGCCAGTTTTTGACAGTGGTAGGGATAGAATCATTTTCTTTCTTTTGCTTTTTTTAAATTTAAGTTTTCAATTAATTAATTTACTTTTTAATTTGACCAGAGGGGGACCTAGTGGGGAGGGAAGAGAGCCCGCAAGGTGCCAGGTCTGGGATGGACGCCTCAGCTGGCCATGTGGGAGTCCAGTGCCAGCAGCCATCACGTCTCCTGCGGGCCCCCGAACCTCTTTCTTTCTTTGTGTGGTTTTTCTACCGGAGAGTTCTATGCCACCCCGTTCCCATGATGCTGCTGCCTTCCTTTCTAGATGTAATGACCCCTTAAGTATGCCTTGGAGACCCAATGCACCCGAATTCATGTCGGGGAATTCCTTTAAGTGTTTGTTTGCCTGAGAGTGATTTTATTTCTCCTTTAAATTTGAAGGCGATTTTACTGGGTTTAGTGTTCTTGGTTGAAACTGTTTTTATTTCAGAATTTCCAGTGCATCATCCCATTCCTATCTGGTGAGACGTCTGAGGTGAGCCTGGCGGGATATTTTTATATGTACCCCGATACTTCTCTCCAGCCATCTTCCCTTCAGCTTTGACTCCTCTCGTTGGACTGTAATGCGCTTGGAGAAGATCTTCTCATGTTGTCTATTTGGAATTCTTCGAATTTTCTGAATCTAGATGCTTGTGTCTCTTTCTGGACTTGGAAAGTTTTCCGTTAATATTTCACGAAATAGAACTTCTATGCGTTTCCCCCCCTACCTCCCGACATTCCCATTACGTGGGTATTCAGTAGACTGATGGGTGTCAGAGTTCCCTCATGCTCTCTTCACTTTTTCATGTATCTTTTCTTTGTTTTTGTTGGTTTGAGTTGTTTCAAAGTTGGATCTTCAAATTCAGAGATTCTTTTGCATGGTCTAACTTGTTGATGCTCTCTATATAATTTTGTTTATTTCTCGAATTGTATTCTTTATCTCAAGTATTTTTTCTGATTCTTTTTAAAATATGTCTACGTATCTATTACGTCCTTCTTCCATATCGTGCGTTGTTTTTCTTATCCACTGAAATTATCTGTGTTCTCTGAGTTTTGCTATAATCAATATTCTGAAATTCATTTTCAACATTTCTGCGGTTTTATGTATTCTGTTTATTGTTGGTGTGTTACTTTTGGGGTATATATACCTTTGGTAGAAAAATATTTCCTTGTTTATTCATGTTTCTTTGGTCACCATATTGATTGGCATCTGTTAGAGACTTCATAGTGGCAGTACCTTATTATTATTTTATTCGACCCTTTATTATTTCAAATGACTGTGTCCTTTAGTATTAGTTGAGTGAACCATATTGGCTATGCTTCTGGTTGGGCTCGGTATAGAAGACTATGCATTTTGGAACCAACAGTTGACGTAACAGCTGTGTCACTGGACTCCCATGTAGTCAACTGTGTTTTGAGTCCCAGACCTGGTGGCTTAAACTCACGTTGGGCCCATGTGCATGCGTGCCCAAGATCCTGAGAGAAGAATGGAGGAGAAGGGATTGCGGTGTGGCCATCCCCCCTGGGGGGTGATTTCTCGCTTTCTGTCTCTCTGTCTCTCTCTGTCTTTCTGGCTAGCGTATGTATCTTGTAGCAAAAACCTCTAAAAAAGGGAACCAGCAGTTAGTGTAATGGCTATGTCGCTGGACTCCCACGTGGTCGACCACGATTAGTGTCCGGGACCCGGTGGCTTAGAACTCACGCCGGGCGCGTGTGCGTGCATGCCCAAGATCCCGAGAGGAGAATGGAGAAGAAGGGATTGTGGCGTGGCCATCCCTCCTGGGGGGTGAATTCTCGCTTTCTGTCTCTCTGTCTCTCTCTGTCTGTCTGGCGAGCGCACGCGCCCTATAGCGAAAACCTCTCCAAAAAGAAGAAGAAGAGGAGGAAGAGGAAGAGGAAGAGGAAGAAGAAGAGGAAGAAGAAGAGGAAGAAGAAGAAGAAGACTATGCATTTTCAGAGATACCACAGGGGCCTACAAGGACCCCAGGTTTGTGTTTTGGGTTCTAGGTAAGGTTAATGTGCACTGGGCTTCTTGTAGAAGTGATGGTTTCCCTTGAATTAATGTCAGGCCTGTAGAGTGAATTCTTTGCCCCTACAAAGAGAGTGGGATCTTCCTCCAGGGGATGTAGCTGAGTGAAGGCATCACCTTAAAGTGTGTAGTGCCCTGCCCTGCCCTGGGTAGGTGGCACAGGAGGCATACAAGTGCTGGCTGAGGAGAGGTGACTCAGCAGTGGGTAGCCAGTTAGTGAGCCCGTTGTGTGCAATCCCTGGAGAGGAAGGAAGTTGCCCCTCGAACACCTGACTCTTACCATGGCATACCTCCATGGCAGTTCATTGCACGTGGGTAAGTGGGGGGCTGTGCATGTCCTCTTGCGTTACTGTAGGGCTAGGTGGGGGGAGGATTGTCCTCTTGCACGAGTACAAGTCTGGGCAGTCAGGGTGCACGCATCCCTTTGTGCAGTCATGGGCCCAGCTGGGAAGTGGCTGTAGATACCCTCTGGCAGCAGGGCATGGGTTATGAGTGGGCACGGTTGGAGTGTCCTATGTCTGGACTGGTGGGAGCTGTTTGTATGCACATCTGTCTAAGGAATGGGAGGTTCAGTGGCAGACGAGGAAGACCCTCCTAGTGCACTGTGTGGTGGCGTTCCAGGTGTTCTGGCCCCACTAGCATACAGGTGTTTTTTTTGTGGAAAGGCCAGAAAGACAGAGACAGAGAGACAGAAAGTGAAAAATCACCCCCAGGGGGGATGGCCATGCCCTAGTACTTTGGGCTTGTAATGGGAGGGGCAGCCTTGAAGATCTCAGAAGTACACTTAGGGGTTTGCTCTCACTGTCTTGCAAGTTAGCACCTGAATCCCTCCAATCAATGCTAATCTTTGTAATAGCTAGTTTATTGGCCATGCTTTTAGCATTCCCTGCCAAACACATTGTTTTTCATTATTTGTATGATAAAGCTGTCAATTTTTCAAAATTTTCTGCCCTGCTTCCCTTTTAATAATCAGTGTGTCTTTAAGTCCTTTTTCTGCCCTTTAATTTCACTGTGAGCTTCTGAAAGCAACTCCACAGATCCTTTTGTATTTCGCTTTCAGGATTTATTTGCCAGATCATCATGACTCTTAAATTTGGGATACCACACAACAGTGCAGCCAAACGTTTGCAACAAGGCAACAAAAAATAACCCTTTCTTCAATTTCCCCTACGCTTTCATTTTCCTCAGAGACCTTATAGCAGTGATTTTACTATCCATATTTGCATCAGTTTCCTAGTCGTTTACCTTTACTCAGTCTTTAAGAAGTTACAAGCTGACACTAGTTTGCTCATCTGACTCCCTGGCAGAATCACCCTTACTGTAGTCTAAGCTTTTCCTAGCCTGTTCTTCCAGATGCCTCCACTCTCTGTCAATAACCAAGTTCCAAAGCCACTCCCACATTTTTAGGTATTTGTTCCTAGCAAATAGTCCGATGCCTCCTACAGTTTTTCTGTGTTAATCTACCTAGACTTGCAAGTCAGCCTGCTTCTCTTTGACATCACCTCATACAGGTATTTTATTCATAGCTTCATTCTGCCTGCCAAATAAATTATGACTCTTCCATCCTTATTTTCACATTTTCGTATTAGTCCTTTTGGGAGCTATGAACTTGGAGAAGCTTTCAAATTTGTTTACATTACTAAAAAATAATAACATGCAAATGTATGTGGTCAATTCAACTCATTATTATTACCCAGAAGGCAGTTATGGGTTTAGCTTTATTTTCCTTAAGAATGTTTTGCACACAACTGAGTATGGTGTGAACGTGCCTTAACGTGTGGTGTAAGGGGAGGTCTGGGCTTTACCCAGCCAGATCAGGGATGGCCTGGCAGCCCTGGCAGCCCTTGTCAAGTGAAACTTTCCTTTCCCAGCATGCAAGGCTGCTCTTGGCTCTTAAATATGTGTTGGATTCTGTTTCAGAGACTTGGCTCTTTTATAATAGTATTTTTTTAAAGAATTACTTTATTTCCTTTATTTATTTATTTGTTTTAATTTGACCAGAGAGGAACAGAGAAAGAAAGAAAGCAAACCACCAAGTCTGGGTCTCGAACTGCAGTCAGCCATGTGGGAGTGCAACGCCCGCCCTTAACCACCACATCACCTGCTGGCCCGATAGTATTGTTTTCGTACATTAAAACTATACGCATTCCTTTTATAAAATTTGCAGAATATGGAAGAGGACAACAAAGCATATAAAAATTCACCTTTGTACTGTAAAGTGTTCTTTTCCAGGCATTAAAATGCATTTATGCACAATTTAAACCCAAGATTAAAATGTGTTGTGTATATTATTAAACAAGGTTCTTTACTCACTTAACATTATTTAATGCACATTTTCTTATTGCATTAATTGTTTTTCTAAACATGATTTAAAATCACTTGAGTATTTAATCTTACAGATATGTCATCATTCATTTCTATAAATAGTTTGGCAATACTGGATGGTGTGTAAAATTGAAGTTGTCTATTTTCAGTTTAGAACTGATTCCTCCTCTTATTTGTGATTCTTGGTGGCTCGCCCATTAACTTCCCCGCCCTCTGTTTGCTGAACATGGTAATCACTTGCTTTTCTCCTAAGACTGGAAATCTTTCCACCCAGTCGTCTGACGCAGTCCGCCCGGAGATGGCCCAGTTCGGTTTTGGAGCTGTCCACAGCGCCCAGTGCCTCCTGAGCACCTGTCCCTGTGGGTCCCCCTGCTCTTCGGAACCTGACCCACAGTCTCTACCCTCCACCCTCTGCCAGCTCTTGCTGTGCTGCCGGAAATCCCCCAGAGGCGCTCAGGATGCCCTGGCCCTGCCCCGTCGGCTCCCATATCACTCTCGGGGCCCAGCCTCTTGCCCTCTGGTCCGGCCCCACCCAGCGCCCGCCCTGCGTGCCCGACCCCCAGGTCTCCTCTCCAGCAGTTGTCACTTTTGAGCATGCTGCACAGCTATGAGTGTTATCCTGCTTTTATCTTCCTCCACAGCAGAAGGTGGCCTCCACATGGACAGGCACCTCGGCTTCAAACCCACACGTCTGCCTACCGAGAGCACGTCTGACACATAGCACACACACGTGTGTGCTTTTAAATGAGCGGGATGCACTTTTTGTCATTCTTTTACCCAGTAAGCACAGACCGAGCACCTGGGATGCCCTCTGCTTCCACGCCGCCCCGTCGCGAGCGTCCCGGGAGTGAGGGTGAGCCAGGAGGCTGCGACTGCAGTGCCAGGCTCTGCGTCAGGGCCAAGCATGCGGGATGCCGGGGCCCACGCAGGGCTCTGGGCAGAGGCGCGGCCACTGCAGATGGTGTGAGGGCTGAACGGCATCCCGTGAGTCTGACATCTGAGCTGACGTGCCGTGCAGAGTGAGGGCCGTTCCCTGGGAAGGGACAGGTTACCCTCGCTACAGCCCTCTGTGACCGGGGCTAACCCCACAAAGGGATCTTGTTTGGTTTTGCATTTTAAGTGACTTGAGTGGAACAGAAGACCCAGAGAGGACCCTGTGCACTGCGCTTACACAGTGCTCCCGGCTGAGAAGAGGGCCGTGTAATCGCAGTGCACGGACTTGAAGCCGGGCCTCTCAGCTCACGGCCTCAGACAAGCCACAGGACACAGCTGAGGGGCAACGCTCTGGAGCAGGATGGTGGCACACCCTCAGGATGAACCGCGAGCCCGGACCCCGTCTGCCTCTCCGCGTGTGAATTGCACTTGTGAACAAAGCACACCAAGGTCGGAGCGACCCTCCGTGATGGGGGCCTGTCCTGGCAGTAGATGGTTCTGTAGGACCTGCAGTGTGTCTGGATCCGCCCGGAGCTCTGACACCTATTCTGCAGCAGGTGGCAAGGAGAGAGTGGCACCCCGTCCAATCTGTTGTTTGAAGATCGGCTGCGCCGGCTGCCAAGGAGCGCGGAATGACGGGGGTTGCTTGGTGGATGCTGCCAGGCATGACCTAAATCCAGTTTTAGATAAGTTTTAAAAGATGCTGCTTTTCTAAAGTCCTTGACAAGCTCGAGAACTATTTGCTTCCCGGTTCCTGTGGGCCAGTCACCATAACATACACTGGCGGGGGGTGGATAGAGGGGCGGGGACATCGCCCTGACGCTGTCTGCCAGCCTTGGGGCTGCACCCTGACCTCTGAGCCCGTAGTCACGCATATGTGAGCGGCCACACCTGCTCCTGGTTCAACACACTCCAGGGGGAGGCGGGGCCTCCGGATTCCTAACGCTGGCCTGGGTCTCAGAACGGGGGCCCTTGGGGCAGAGGTATGGCCCAGGCCTCCCCTCGCGGCCCAGAAACCCAGGAAGGGAAGTGCCTGGGGACACTGGCCACTCAGATGCCATCATCCAGCCCTGGCACCGTCTCCACCTCGCTCCGTGATCCCAGCAGATCCCGCCCTCTGCCCCACGTGCTGAGGGGCCCTGGCACTGGTAGGGACGGTGGGGATGTTGCTGACCGAGCCCAGGGAACAGAGCCCGCCTGGCAGGGCAAAGGGACAGGTTTTGAAGGATGTGAGGCTCCGTGTGCTGAGATGTGCCCCTGTTTTCACTGCATGACTGGGATGTCAAAATCCCAGCTTCTTGTCTGAATATTAATTAGCATTTAAGACTCATTAGACTGGTTTTAGTGATTTATTTCATTCTGTAATTAGATATTATAATTAGATTATCGCTATCAGATTTTCAACTTTCCTTTAATAAGAAACTGTTCAATAAATACAGATATAAATTCATCAAATTATAACACATCATTTGAACTGGGGCATGAATCTTGTTTTGAAAGTGAATAAGCACCCGATGACGGAGTGTACTTTTGTTTTTATGTGAATACACATTTTCTGGGCGGGCTCTGCCCAGTGGTCTCTGGGGACCTTTGTTTAGTGACATGGCTGTCTCAGGGCATTCAACTTTGACATTCGGAATTCCCAGGGGCCTTAGGGAAGCCCGCTGTACTCTACACTGTGCCATTTGCAGTGGTTCTGAAGAACGCCCTTTCCTGGGAGGAGGCAGGCCGCAGCAAGGGCATGGAGTACTGTCCCGAATGACCCGCGGGGAGGGCAGTCGGCTGCTCCTCGTCCTTTCTGTCCGTCACTGTGCAATTAGGTGCACGTGTGTAAACCACCCTCAGAGGCAGAAGGGGAACACCCAGAGACACCCAGAGAATTCTGCTTAGAGACTGAGCTGCCTGCTTGGAGCAAGCGGGGCCCCCGTCACACGAGTTACTGCCACAGAACTCTGGAAATGGGAGGGACTCGCCCTGCAGCCTGGCTCGGTGTGGCATGGCCTGGCTCAGGGTGGCATGGCATGTCAGGGCGGCGGTCCACCTGGCTCCTGGCGGGCTGAGCGTTGGACCACGCGGTGGCTCCCCAGGTGGGCTGGGCCTGCCGGGATACTGAGCATTTGCGTTAGCACGGGGAGAGGTGGAGAGAGGCACAATTTAGATTCTGGAGCAGTTCTTGGAGCTCTGGGCCTACTTTCTCGTTAAAGAAATGAATACTGTATTTCTTACACATAAATGTGGACATATGGTCTGAAACATGCTCTGAAAATGGGACAGAACACTCGCTCTCAGGTCTGTCCCAGCCTGTCTGGGACATATGGGCGCTGTGCGTGGCGATCATGGATCTGAATTTCTATCCAGCTCCCAAGCCCTTGAGCCCGTCTCTGGCTGTGTGCCCTGGAGCGCGCCATCCACAGGGGCTCACCGAGGGCCTCTCCTCGCTTGCTGAGAGCACCCCCACCTGGGCACACCTGCCAAAGGGCAGTCCACCCCGCCCGTGTCTTCACACCCAGGCCCTTCCGTAGTATGGAAGTAGGCTGACTTTGGGTTATCATTTGTCCATCTTTGGGGTGTTTTACGTGGTTTTAGGGTAGATTACCATTTTTATCTTGGGGATCTGGCAGAAGTTACCCGTGAAAATGCACCTGGTCTCTATCAGGTGTGGAGGAAGGGGAGCCCGCCCCACTCCCTGGGGGGCAGGTCACTGTGGGGTGCCAGGCAGGGAGCTAAAGCAGGATGGGGACTGCTCGGGACCCAGTTCGGGAGACGCGGTACAGAAAGGGACTGGCCGCTACGACTGAGGATGCTGCTTCCGGAGCCCAGGGAGCTGCAGCCTGGGAACATGGGGTGGCTTTGCCGGAGGGTCTGGGAGCATGTGTGTCCTCTGCCTGAAAGGGTAGGAAGGGCAGGTGAGGCCCCAGGACCCCTCCCAGGGTCGGAGCAGTGACATGCGGTAGGCTGGGTGGGCTCAGGGTGTCGGCCAGAGATGCCTGCTCTGACGGACGTAGGGACGGGAGACAGCGCCTGGCCACTGGCCACCCCGGGAGGGCTGCTCCCAAGCCAGGCAGGTGCTGGGCAGAGCTCGCAGGGCCGCTCCGACCAGAGAAGGCTCGGACTCGCTCGGCTGACCCATGTCGTCCCCAAGTCGGCATCTGCTCCGAGCAGCCTAGTGCGCCAGGCGGTCCTCCCCACGTTCAGCCTAACGGCCGCTGCTTCCTCACTCATTGCAAGAGCGCACCTCCCTGGGCCTCTCACCCACATGGCGCCCCGAGGCGTAGGGCCCCGCAGCTCCCCCGAACCTCAGGCCGTGGGGCAGCCATCTGTTGTACTTTACACTTCCCACCTGCTGCAGGACACAGTACTCTTTCAAAATATTGACATATCCCACACTGTGGGCCAAGCGCTGTTCTAAGTACGGAATCTCTACCCTCGACATTAAACACGTTTATTTTAGAAAGCGCACAAGGCCAGGGACCAGCGCATGGCGTGATGGTTATGGCACTGGACTCCCACGTAGTCGACCGACTTGAGTCCTGGACCCAGCAGCTTCAAACTCACTCCAGGCGCGTGTGCATGTGTGCCCAAACTCATGAGGAGAGTGGAGAAGGGATTGTGGTGTGGCCATCCCTCCTGAGGGGCGATTTCTTGCTTCCTCTCGGTCTGTCTTTCTAGGGAGTGCCCTAGAGCAAAAATCTCTCTTTACAAAAAAGGGAACCAGCAGTTAGCGTAATGGCTATGTTGCTGGACTCCCACGTAGTCGACCGCGGTTCGTGTCCCGGACCCGGTGGCTTAAAACTCACGCCGGGCGCATGTGCGTGCGTGCCCAAGATCCCGAGAGGAGAATGGAGGAGAAGGGATTGCGGCGTGACCATCCCCCCGGGGGGTGATTTCTCGCTTTCTGTCTCTATGTCTCTCTCTGTCTATCTGGCGAGCGCACGTGCCCTACAGTGAAAATCTCTCCAAAAAAAAAAAAAAAGGGGGGGGGGAAAAAAGGCATGCAAAGCCGGTGCTGGGCGTAGAGGTCACACACCGCTCCAGGGCAGCTGGATCCCACGTGGGGACCACAGTTTGAATCCTCGGCCCGGTCAGACATGTGGGCATGTGGGCAAGCACCCAGGGTCGGACAGACGACTGGAGGAGGGTCAGGGCATGGCAGGCCCGTGGAGTGTGACCCCTCTGCCCCGGCTGAGCTCCTGCCGTGGGGCTGTGTGGCAGCACCGAGCAGCCCACTGTGGTGTGCTGGGCTCTGAGCAGGAGACCCTGAGGCTGCAGAGACACACATCCCGACGGCATGGGGTGACGGCATGGGGTGGGATCTCCGGGCAAGGGGAGCTTCAGGAGGGGAGAGAAGTCCGAGTGCAGGGCTCTCTCACTAGGAGAGGAGGGCCGGTGGTAGTGCGGTGTGAACACAGGGACTGCAGAGCTGACCACGGGGAGGGCCCAGGTCGTTGGTGGGGGACCTGCTGGGCGCTCTTTGTCTCTCGCCCTCTCTCCTTTCTCAGAGGGAATAAATAAACTTTAAAAATAACAGAAATGGCTAGAGCTGAGGCCAGACGGGTGAGCCGCGTTGCCGTGTAGACCCCGGGTCCAGGCCTCTCGGGTGCTCCGGGAGCTGGAAACCCGCTCTGAAACTCTGGGAAGAATGTGGTGTGTCGTGGCCTGAGCTGTGCCCCACGGGTTCCACCAGCCACGGGTGATAACCGGTTCTGAGTGTGACTAGGGCCCCTGCGGAAGTAGCGATTCAGGTGCATTTAATTGTGATTTTAATGAGATTCTTTTATGACACTGTGGCAGAGAAGCAGGTACCCCTGGCAAGCCATCGTCAGGATCTGCACTCACGCCGGGGCCCTGGAAGTTCCTGGGGAGCCCAGCATCTTCAGCTCAACCTGGAGCCGGAAGCCGGCCCTCCCCATGGTCTCCAGGGTCCGGCAGTGGCGCCCGCCCATGCCGCCACGGCTGGGCCTGAGTCAGTGGGAAGCGGGACGGATTCAGTGTTGAATGATTCTGTGTGTGGGAAGCGTTTTGTTTGTGGTGTGTGCATGTGCTTTAGACAGGGTCTCCCTGTGTCGCAGTCTCTGCCTGAGCCCCGGAAGAGCTGGGACCACAGGCCTGCACTCACACCTGGGTTTCCAGGGGCTGGGAATCACACCCAGGCCTTCCGTGGCTGGGCCTTACAGGGAACCTTGCCCGCGTCCGGAGCAACGTGGGTGAGCGCGTCAACTTTCGACTATAGGTTCTATGAGATCCAAATATGGACCAACTATTTCTGATGAGAAATTGGCATTCAAGTTGCGATGTGCTGTAAGCGTAAAGTACACACCGGATCTGGAAGACAGATGCAGAAGGATGTAAAGACCTCATTAATAATTCTTGCAGAGAGAAGAGTTGTGCAGTGCTTTAAATAGACTGGTTGTTAGTGTGCCGTGTGCTCACTCCCGAAAGTGCGGCCAGGTCCTGCCCGCGACCTGCTTCCCCGTCTGCAAAGTGGCGTGTGCCGCGCAGGTGTGCACCCTGGAGGAGGGGGCCTTGCATACGGCCAAGGCTGGGTGGAGGTGTGAGCCTCAGTATGAGCCTCCGTTATTGTGCCGGTGGCTCTCCCTCCACCCTGTGCCCGTTTCAGCCCTGAGACTTGGCGGTTTCTCCCCCATAAACAGCTCCCCACCCTCCGTGGTCCAGCTGCCGCCGTGGGCCCTGCACCTCACCCCCAGGACCCCTCAGCGCATTACACCCTGGCAGGCCCACCGCCCAGTGGCTCCCGGGCTCCGGGGTATCCAAGGATGCGTCCTGCCCAGGAGGCTCCAACTCCGATCCTGCCCCCCTCCCGGCTGGACCCAGCACGTGCTGCTGGCTGCCTCTGCCTGGAAGCGCCCTGATTTTCACCTCCTGGTCAGCACCTGCTCGCCCTTATCTCCATGTGGGCGTCTCAGGTGGGGCCCTGCAGTTTCCTCCGTGCCCGGCCGGGCTCCAGCTCTGACACCCTCACTGTCCCGCCCTGAGCATGGTCTTGGCCAGCTGATGACCGCGGCTATCTGTGCCAGGCCAGAGGCTCCTGGCAGATGGCTGAGCCCCCAGGGGCTGGAGCGAGGCCCGGCTCCCTGCAGGTGTGCCCGCCGCACCTCTGGAAGGCGGCCTGCTCCCGACCAGGCATGTGCCAGGCATGGGTTAGGGATGGGAATGTTTCCCCGGCTCCGCCTTCTCTGCACTGTGAGTGACAGCTCTGGATGAGCAGAAGCTTCTAGATTGTGAGAGGACCGCGCTCTTACTGACTCGCTGACCCAGGAGTGGCCCCAGGCACTAGCTGCCTTCAATGCGGCAGGCCTCTCCCGCACCTTGCACTGGGGTGCGTGTGAATTTAAGGTGAACTTTTATGTGTTTCGCAGACCACTCGCCAGTATTCCTAAGCTGCCCTTTCTCCATTGGATTGACGTGTGAGCTCTGCTGTGCATGCATGCTTTTCCCTGAGCGCCCGGGGGTGCCCTGGCCAGCCGTGGGTCCACACAGATGCCACTTTCTCCCCGCCCTAACCATCGGGGTTCTGAAGCCAGCCTGGGTCATGTCGGTGTAGACGGCTCGCTGTGTGACTGCATTAGGCTTCGGAGCACAGAGCTGTGGATGTTTCAGCTGAGACCATGGAAATTCCTGAGTAGGCTTGCGAGTACACACTGTTAGCTACATCGAGGTTTCCGACCCACAAGCCTCACACAGCGTCACCGTCTGGGCCCTTCCAATGTCTGTCAAACCATTTGATAATATCACCCATAGAATCCTTTCACATCTAGTTAGGTTTATCCTGAGGTACATGAGTAATGTTTTTGTTTTTCTAAATAAAGTTTAATTAATTTTTTATAAAGATTTTTATTTCAGCAACTTGCTAATCTAACATTTTAATTATAGTTAAATGGAAAAAAAATTAGAGATTTATTTGTACCTAATCATATCAGTATAAATAACAGTATTTTAGTTATTTTTTGCAAACACGTATGCCACATGTATTTGTTTTTCTTGACTTACTGCCCCGGCTGGAATTTCTAACATACTGAACCAAAATGGTGATAAGTTCAAAACAAATTCTGATCTCAAATGTAAAGCTTTTGTTAATTCACCATTTTGTGTTATAACAACAAACCCCCGAAGAAACTCAGCTTCTAGCCAGCAAGACTCAAAGCACATACTAAAGGCAGACTGAAGACATGCCCATTTCCGGGCCCAGATCTGTTTATGTCAGGCTCTGCTTTCTTATCCAAGATATCTGGCGTTCAACAGGAATAAAGCATGAGGGAAAGCAAGAAAAAGTCGGCAAACTGCACAGCGACAGAACGAGCCTCTGAACCGCACACAGAAAAGACCAGGTGTGCAGTGACCAGACGGGCCACACAGGCCTGTGTGTTGTATCCCTGGTCTAAAAGCCGGGCAGGAAGACCAGGAAGGGAATTTTTTTTTTTTTTTTTTTTGCTCAGGGGACCGCGCCCTCCCCAGGGAGAC
>NW_006159879.1:1458836-1465345 GCF_000334495.1 Tupaia belangeri chinensis
ACAGACAGAGACAGAGAGACAGAAAGTGAGAAATCACCCCCCAGGGGGGGTGGCCATGCCACAATCCCTTCTCCTCCATTCTCCTCTCAGGACCCTGGGCACGCATGCACACGCACACGCACTCGGCGTGAGTTTAAGCCACCAGGTCCAGGACTTGAACTGCGGTCAACCACACGAGAGTTCAGCGACATAGCCATTACGCTAACTGCTGGTCCCAGGCAGGGAATTTCAACGACTGGGAGTGATGAAGGATCACGTGACAGTCTTAGATGGAAGGGTACCCTGAGAGGCAGGAAGAGTGCCTTCGTGCAGGTCAGCAGTGGGTGCGACCACCAGGGAGAAGTCCACGCACTTGAAGATGGGAACCTAGAAACGGCTGGAGGCAAGCACAGGGAGGGTGCCGGGAGGAGACAGCACAGCTGAGGCCTGTAAGACACACCAAAGCCTGAAAATGTGGAACTGCCATCCCGCGTGCGGACAGAACGGCAAGGGGGCCACGTGTGAGGACTCATGCTTGACGCTTTCCACGTTAACATCACTGACTGCAGGGTTACAGGTCGCACACCTCCAGCTTAGTTAGCGACGATGATCGAACTGGAGAAGAGCAGTGGACAGACACACGGCCGTACTGAGATATTTAGACACCTCTTCTCAATCCTGACTAATCAGCCCATTTTCTGAACGACGCTATGGACTGCGTGTTTATCCCCCGCGCCCCAGGCTGCAGGTGGAAGCCCAGCCCTGTTTGCAGGGAGGTGGGGGAGTTGGGTAGGTTAGATGAGGTCAGGAGGGTGGGGCCCCCCAGTGGTACCTGTGCCCTCATGAAAAGCGGAAGGGACACCGACCGCGCTGTCACGCCAAGACGCAGGAGGGAGGAGGCCGTCTCGTCCTCGCAGGACTTGGTGTGCTGGCGTCTGGCTCTGGGTCACCCCTCCAGCAGCGGGAAGGCATGGCCACGCACGTCCCCGGCCGGCACTCCGGTCCACGGCGCTTCGCTCTCTGCTCCCGAGCTGATGACGGCTACAGCAGTACAGGAAGGGCAGGGAGTGCTGCGCCCCACAGCTGCAGGACACGCTCCGTTTTCACGTGCGTGTGCAATGTGTACCAAAGCATGTCACGTGCTGGCTTACCAAGCAAGGCTCGCCGTGGCTTAGAAAGCTGACCGTACAGAGCGCGTGTGGCGCCATGGCCGCGACGCAGACTAGGTAGGTGAGCCGTTTCCATCCCTGCGCTCTGGGAGTACCCCATGAATCTTCTATGGTTTTAAAGAATTATTTTATTTATTTAGTTATTAAATATATATTTGACCAGAGAGGGGCAGAGTGAGAGAGAGAAAGAGAGTGAGAGAGAGAGCGAGAGAGAGAGAGAGAGCAGGAAAATGAGAAAGTAGGTCACTAGGTCCGAGACTCAAACTGTGGTCAGCCATGTGGGAGTCCAGCGTCCCTAACCGCCATGCCACCTGGCCCCCCCATGGATCTAGACATGCACAGATTTCTTAGTTAACCACAAAATCGCATATCCATATAATGCATGGACTATGAAGCGGACAGTAACGGACGCGGCACTCATGCTGGAGCGGCGTGAGAGGGGACGCGCGGTGTGAGAGGGGACCGTGAGCCGTGACAGCACCGCACGGCCACAGGAGCTGCCAGCAGGAAGTCCTTCGCGTCACAGCAGGGCCCCAACTCCGGGCGTGCTCTCCCCTCAGCGGCCTCTGTGAGGACACCGCGGCCGGGACGCACAGCTGAGGGGCAGGACAGCGGAGCAGTGACGGGGGCGCCCCGTCTGGCCATGCTAACCCTGAACCAGGCTCGGTCTCTAAGAACAGTTCTGCCCGATGGCTGTCAGACCTGGACCGGAGCTCTCAGCCACCACCTGCTCCAGAGGGTGCCCACCCCTCGTGTGGCCCACGCCCAGAACTTGCTGTCCCGGGGTGGACAGGGTCTGCCGCACACGTCTCCTCCCCGGGGCTCGCAGGTGGGGTCCGTGGCAGCACAGGCTCTCGGAGCGCTCGATCACGAGGTCCGATGCGCTTCCTCTCTGCCCACGATCTGGGGCGCGTTGATGGCGCTTGCTGGCTTGCTCCGGGACGGGGGCTGTACCGTTGTGTCCTTGACCTGTCTGTGAGCAGGGCTGGGCTTTTTCCCAGACGCCACCCCAGAAGAGCCACTCCACCCTAGTTGGGTTTGTGGGTAGGCTCGACTCTCCTGCCCTCACTGTCACCCTCTTAGCAGACTGGTGTGGACGGCGTGGGCATGCCGACTGTGAGAGGCCTGAGCGGCCTCGGTGAGCGAGTGGGGGCTGGGAGTAGACCCGGCCCCAGACTTCTCTCTCCTGGCCCTCTGGCCCTCCCACCCCTATGCTAACCTGTTTTTCTTTCTCCTTCACATCTCTCCTCCGAGTGGAAGCTAGCTTATAGCCAGTCGGCCGTGGCGTGGTGTCTACGAAGGTCGGACTGCACTCTCTGTGGGCTTCCCGGGAGTGGCAGCCGCCTAGGACTGACTCAGTCCCGCCCTGGCAGCCCCGTCCTCCTGTCGTCTGGAGGTGGTGTCGCGTGCGCAGCATGGGCTTCTCGTTCTCCGAAGCTGTTTA
Source organism: Tupaia belangeri chinensis (assembly GCF_000334495.1). NCBI lineage: Eukaryota > Metazoa > Chordata > Mammalia > Scandentia > Tupaiidae > Tupaia > Tupaia belangeri. The sequence goes on from NW_006159879.1 coordinate 1,461,429, forward strand.
CTCTGGGTCTGAGAGTCTCCGCCTCCCTCGTAACCTCTGCCCATGCCCCGGACTTCCAGGACAGGCTTCTCCCCGTCCTGGTGGCCACCTCAGGTGCCTGTGTCTGCTTGTCACAGCCACCGCGCTGCTCCCAGGTCATGGCTATAGAAACCTTGCAGGTGGGTGTTCCAAGCCTACGCACGAGTCACCAGCAGATCGTCTTCGCTTTTTATTTTTGTCAGTGACCTTGGCCGCCTGCTCCTCCCTGATGCTCGCTGGAGCACCCCCTGAGCACAGAGAGGAACCCCTGTCCCTGTTCCAGACTCCCAGGGGTCCATCACTCGCTCCAGAGTTGAGCAGTCAACAGCCCCGGGCTCTACTGTCTGCATTATTACCACGTCGAGTCCCCGCCGGGTCGCAGCACCCAGGACAGCTTTGAAGCACAAAAGCTCAGGTTAACTCTCCTGCAGAGGAGGACAAAAATCCAATCCCTGTCAGCCTGCTCCAAGCTCCAGCACCTGCAGACGGTGACGCTCACTAGCCTGTCTGGCCTCCGGGCAGTGTGGCTGGCATGTCATCGTAGAATCTGACTGACTTCTCGTGGTCACCTCCTCCAGGAGCCCTCTTCTCTAGGAGCCTGGAGGAGGGGGGGTCGCTGTGAGGGTGGGGGAGAGCGGCGCTGCCTCCTGAGAGGCTCGAAAGGACAGGGCACTCAACCTGCTGGTGTCACCGCGGGCTGTGTTCATAACCATCGCCGGCCTGGAATGCAGGACCGTGCTCTCCCTGGGTCCCGCCGAAACTCCCCCTGCCTTGTGGGAGCAGTGAAATCTGTTGAATGAATAAATCAGTAAGTCTAGAATTCGGAGGACCTCCATTTGTTAAAGATAGGTTCTTTGTCTCCATGGGAACGGAGGCTCTCCTGCGGTCCCCTCCCTCAGGCTCATTGCAGGAAGCGGTGCTGGAGTCAGGCTGCCCACCCTCGGCAGCTGACAGCGAACTTGCGGGTGCAGAGCTGCGCGGGGGGCCCGGGGGGGTGCGACGGCCCCTCCAGCTGCGAGAAGTCTGTCTTGGGGTTCCCATGACAACTTCTTATTCTTGAAAGATTCTAAAGAAGATAGTTCATGAGCACCGGATCGTGGTTCCTGGATATGGAGGACGTAACCATGCCGCTCTGAACCCTTCTAGCGTTATCTTTAAAGGAGAAGAGCATTTCTCGATTTCTAGAAAGCTAGCCAGTTTGATTCTCTGCTACGAAGAAGCATTACAGGAAACTAGCCGAGGTCAGCATCGCTACGCGCTCACCCAGTGTCACTCCGGTGGAGAGCGAGCACGTGCCGTTTGGGGGCACTTCCTACACCTCGCTGCTCCCTCCTGCTGCCCCGCCCTGCACCTCCCCAGGCTAGGTGTGCTCTGGCACTCAGACAGCTAGAGACCCAGGGGAGGGTCAGGTGCTCAGTGCGTCTGAAGGCCGAGGAGGCCAGGTGCCCACGTCTGCTGCTTTCCCCTGAAGGTTGGTCGCTGTGGAAATGATCGGATAAAATGTGCACGCTTTGATCTGAGGCAGGCTTACCGGCTAATACAAGCTGTTGATCAGCCATGGTTGAGTTAGAAGAGCACCCGGCTTAGCTTGATTCTCTGAGACCTCCCTGGAAGATGAGTCAGGGTGGGCCAGCTGTCTGTGGACAGGTCTTGATGGTGCCCTTCTGGGTCCCAGCTTTGGTAAAATAATATACTTTGTCCCATGAATGCCAATGGCTTCTGAGATAACTTCTAATTCTGCTCATAGTTAATTTCTCTTTGGAAAAAAAAATCATACTGAAAGAAATGTTAGAGCCCCACAGTTGCAGTTCTATACAGACCAGGGACTGGAGTGGCCTCTGTCCTCGCTCCAGGTTCCCGGCCAGTGAGGATGAGCACCATGCGGCTGCCAGGGGGGCAGGTGAGGGAGGCCCACGGCACCAGCGCCCTGTCCTGTGAGCTCCTGGGAAGCCGATGAACTGCCAGTAAGGCTCAGCACCCCAGCAGGAAAACAGCAGATGCACCCACAGTGCGCCGGCCAGAGCACTCAGCCTGAGACGTGCTCAAAGGAGGGGACAGAGGCCGTGGTTCTGGGAGCCCGGGCCTCATGGGACACATTGTTCCAAAAGGGCTTTCCAGACCCCAGCAGTCTGCTCACTCTGAGACACATCTCCCAACACGCTGAGTTCATTCATCCCTTGAAAGAGCCGTTTGGACCATCCGCTCTGCACTGGCCCCTCGCCCAGGTGCTGGGAGTTCGGTGGATGACAGGCACGATCCCTGCCTTCGTGCGCACCCTGTCCTGACGAGGATGCCAGAGGTAGATGAGATGGAGAAGACCAGTGAGAGAAGTCAGAGAGGAGAAGGGGTGTCGGACTAGCCAAGGGGAAGAGGGAAGGGCAGGCGAGCGGAGCTACACAGACCTCCACACACAGCTTGGAGCAGCTGCGTGGGAAAGGGAGGGACTGGGTATGTGCGTGTGTGTCTAGGCACGTGTGTGTGCACATGTACACATGTATGTGAGCATGTAGGTGTGGTAGGAGTATGTGTGTGTGTGTGTGTGTGTGTAGGAAGGCGATTCCAGGACAAGGAAACACAGGTTCCAACCCACACATGCGGCTGAGCTGTGGAAAGCACAGCAAGGAACAGTGGGCCTGGGATGAACGGTGTGAGTGTGAGAGCTCACAGGGGTGAGTCAGGGGAGGAAGAGCTGGATGGACAGTGTGAGCGTGAGAGCACCCGGGGGTGAGTCAGGGGAGGAAGAGCTGGATGGACAGTGTGAGCGTGAGAGCACCCGGGGGTGAGTCAGGGGAGGAAGAGCTGGATGGACAGTGTGAGCGTGAGAGCACCCGGGGGTGAGTCAGGGGAGGAAGAGCTGGATGGACAGTGTGAGTGTGAGAGCTCACGGGGGTGAGTCAGGGGAGGAAGAGCTGGATGGACAGTGTGAGTGTGAGAGCACCTGGGGGTGAGTCAGGGGAGGGAGGAGCTGGATGGACAGTGTGAGTGTGAGAGCTCACGGGGGTGAGTCAGGGGAGGAAGAGCTGGATGGACAGTGTGAGTGTGAGAGCTCACGGGGGTGAGTCAGGGGAGGAAGAGCTGGATGGACAGTGTGAGTGTGAGAGCTCACGGGGGTGAGTCAGGGGAGGAAGAGCTGGATGGACAGTGTGAGTGTGAGAGCTCACGGGGGTGAGTCAGGGGAGGAAGAGCTGGATGGACAGTGTGAGTGTGAGAGCTCACGGGGGTGAGTCAGGGGAGGAAGAGCTGGATGGACAGTGTGAGTGTGAGAGCTCACGGGGGTGAGTCAGGGGAGGAAGAGCTGGATGGACAGTGTGAGTGTGAGAGCTCACGGGGGTGAGTCAGGGGAGGAAGAGCTGGATGGACAGTGTGAGTGTGAGAGCTCACGGGGGTGAGTCAGGGGAGGAAGAGCTGGATGGACAGTGTGAGTGTGAGAGCTCACGGGGGTGAGTCAGGGGAGGAAGAGCTGGATGGACAGTGTGAGTGTGAGAGCTCACGGGGGTGAGTCAGGGGAGGAAGAGCTGGATGGACAGTGTGAGTGTGAGAGCTCACGGGGGTGAGTCAGGGGAGGAAGAGCTGGATGGACAGTGTGAGTGTGAGAGCTCACGGGGGTGAGTCAGGGGAGGAAGAGCTGGATGGACAGTGTGAGTGTGAGAGCTCACGGGGGTGAGTCAGGGGAGGAAGAGCTGGATGGACAGTGTGAGTGTGAGAGCTCACGGGGGTGAGTCAGGGGAGGAAGAGCTGGATGGACAGTGTGAGTGTGAGAGCTCACGGGGGTGAGTCAGGGGAGGAAGAGCTGGATGGACAGTGTGAGTGTGAGAGCTCACGGGGGTGAGTCAGGGGAGGTAGGGGCTGGATGGACAGTGTGAGAGCTCACGGGGGTGAGTCAGGGGCGGGAGGAGGTG
>NW_006159879.1:1465585-1468527 GCF_000334495.1 Tupaia belangeri chinensis
GGCAGGGGAGGGAGGAGCTGGATGGACAGTGTGAGTGTGAGAGCTCACGGGAGTGAGTCAGGGGAGGTAGGGGCTGGATGGTGTGAGTGTGAGAGCTCACGGGGGTGAGGTCAGCAGTTAAGGGAAGGCAGTCCGTAGGTTCAAGTCTTTTGCTTCTAATGAACTGAGGATTGCTTTGAGAATTTGCGCAGAGCGTTGGTGAAGCGATGTGAGTTCCTAGAAGTGTTGATGGGTGGGCCAGCCGGTGCAGTGATGCATAAGGTGCTAGACACCCCTTGGCCGGCTGTGGTTCTAGTCCTGGACCTGGCTGCTTGGAAAGCACATGGTGTGTGCGTGACCCCCAAATCCAGCTGGAGAATGGAGGGGATGAGGCTGAGCTTGGCCCCAGAGGTGTCATTCCTCACTCCCGTCTTCCTCCGTCTCTCTGGCAAGCACACTTGCCTTACAGCAGCAGAGTAAAACTAAAACTAAAAAGAGAGCTCTGGCACTCTGTCCGTCTGTCTGTCTGCCGGAGAGCTTGGTCAGCACCCACAGGAAGTCCAGCGTGTGGCTCTGCACACGGCGGAGGGGACCAGCTGCGGGGTGGTGGTTCTGCAGGCCCTGGAGGGTGGGTCGGGCTCTGAGCGTGTTCTGGAAGTCTCCCGGGCACGCGCTGAGAGAGGACCCGCTGTTCATGGCGGGCGGGGTGGGGAGGTCGCGGGGCTGGGGGAGCAGATGGGACGTGTGCACTGATGCTGTCTGCGAGGCGTCAGGGTGGCCACTGGGAAACGTGGACGACATGTGTGACCGAGCAGTGGACTCCACGGCCCGGTGTCCCCCAGCCCGCGGTGGCCGATTTCTGGTGATGCGATGCTCCCGTGTCTGCTGTGACGGCTCCAGCTGTCCACAGGGAGGGCGCTTCGTTCCAAAGGTGACGTACACCGTGCCTTCCCAGACATGGGCCACGTTTTATTTTATTGCCCTCTGCTTCGTATGGTCACACCTTGGTGCTACCAGAGTGTCTCTAGAAACCCAAGCAGTCTTGAGCGAGGGGGGGACAACAGGTGTCCGGAACGGCAGAGGCCTGGCTCTGTGACAGGAACGGCCAGGGGCAGCCAGCGAGGCGAGCGCGTCACCAGAGGACGGGACAGAGATGCTGGGAAGGGCTGGCGGGCGAGGCCGGGGGGCCCTGCCAGGCTTGGCGTAGTCGGCACTGCTTTCCCCAGGTACCCCCCATGGGTATGATGGTGGGGAACCTCCCGGAGTGACAGTGAGGCCCTCTCTGACGCCAAGTTTGCATTAAGGGAAGTTCCCAAGGCAGAAGACTCCTCCCTGGAGCCAGGCAGACTCAGGTTCAGGGCGTCTCCCTGAGCCGCTGAGCTCCACTCTGCAAGCTAGAGGCTCCGGGCGGGGACATCAGCCATCAGCGGGCATCTGCGCCTTCACGCCCGAGATGCCGGCCAGGGCATCTGACAGGACGCGGCTCCTCTCCTGGCCTTTCGGACTCCCTGGGCGCAGGCCCTTGTGTTAGGAGCGGTGGCAGCTGGGGTAGCTGGCGCTCTCGCAGGGTGGTCAGAGGGGTTCATCTGCGGAGCACCCCCTGGAGGTGGCGGCTCCCTGTAGTAAGCCTGGACAGGAGCCCGGGCAGGCCCTGGAAGTACCGGTTTCAGGTGGGTGATGTTGGGGCTCGTGCTTCTTGTCCCCCCTCTCGGGGCACTCGGCTTGGCCTCGTCCTCGCTCGCTCCCTCTCAGGGTCACTTCCCTGCCGAGTCTCCAGCAGGGAGAGCCGGATCGCCCCCATGTGCAGCCCACCCTTCTCTCGGCTCTGGCCACGGACACGGGCGGGGAGCTGGGCCCCAGACCTGCCTCCCACCCCCGCCTCATGCCCCACCGCCGAGCCGGGCAGAGGCGGTCAGGCCTGCGGACTCCACGCCCTTCCTCTTGCAGCCCTTTCTGCCATGCCCCCTCCAGCGAGCCGGGCCACTCTCCCCTCCCCTGGGCGCTTAGTCCCCTCCGAGGCCTCCCTGCCCCACCACCTGCGCCCCTTCCGCGCCGTGGCTTCCCTTACCACGCGTCTCCTCTGCGCTGCTTCGCACCTCGACGGCCGCCATTCTAGGCACAGGACCCAGGTCTCGGCGGCCTGCCAGATGCTGCCAGCCTCTCAGCCGGGTTCCCACGTGCAACCAGAGCCACCTGACCCAGGGCCTGGCCCTGCTCCCTACTGAACGATGCTGAGGCATTCGCTTGGCTTCTGCGTGAACACCCAGACCCCCAGGAAGTGCTCAGGGCTTATGGTGGCCGATGGCTCCTGCTCCTGCCTAGCCCCTTCGTGAGGAAGACCAGGGAGCCTGAGATCTGGAGAACCCATGCTAGAGCTCAGCCTAGTGGCACCGTCAGCGCCCGCCAGCCAGGCCCCGCCCATGAAGGCTATGTCGGCAGGTGGCAAAGCTGCGCTTTGGGAGCCGTCCTGGGGTGTTCGTAGTAGGTCGTCCCACAGTAGAGGGTCCTACCACTGAGAGGACCTCTGTTCAGTTCTCTGCGGAGTACTGCCTTGCACTCTGCCAGAGTGAGCAGGTGCTGGCTGGGTGGGACAGCAGGGAGGCTCTCCTGCTTCTCGCCCAGACTTCTCTCATTCAGAACATGGATGGACAGTGCACACGCAGCGGTCACCGAGGAGCAATTGCCATTCCAGACTGCTGGGGGCACCACTGAGCAAGATAGAGACCTCAGCCTCCCAGACTGACCTGCTGAGCACGGGAGACAGACCACGACTGCACGCAAATGTTTCTTTCTTTACTTTATTTAAAACATTTATTTATTTAATTTTATTTATTATTATTATTATTTTAAATTTGCTATAGGGTACATGCGCTCACCAGAGAGAGAGAGAGAGACAAAGCAAGCTGCCAGGTCTGAGACTCAAATTGTGGTCAGCCACATGGGAGCCCAGCGCCTCAGCCACC
>NW_006159879.1:1485012-1497420 GCF_000334495.1 Tupaia belangeri chinensis
GGCCTCGGGCCTTAGGGTGCCCGACGGCTCCTGCTCCTGCCTAGCCCCTTCGTGAGGAAGACCAGGGAGCCTGAGATCTGGAGAACCCATGCTAGAGCTCAGCCTAGTGGCACCGTCAGCGCCCGCCAGCCAGGCCCCGCCCATGAAGGCTATGTCGGCAGGTGGCAAAGCTGCGCTTTGGGAGCCGTCCTGGGGTGTTCGTAGTAGGTCGTCCCACAGTAGAGGGTCCTACCACTGAGAGGACCTCTGTTCAGTTCTCTGCGGAGTACTGCCTTGCACTCTGCCAGAGTGAGCAGGTGCTGGCTGGGTGGGACAGCAGGGAGGCTCTCCTGCTTCTCGCCCAGACTTCTCTCATTCAGAACATGGATGGACAGTGCACACGCAGCGGTCACCGAGGAGCAATTGCCATTCCAGACTGCTGGGGGCACCACTGAGCAAGATAGAGACCTCAGCCTCCCAGACTGACCTGCTGAGCACGGGAGACAGACCACGACTGCACGCAAATGTTTCTTTCTTTACTTTATTTAAAACATTTATTTATTTAATTTTATTTATTATTATTATTATTTTAAATTTGCTATAGGGTACATGCGCTCACCAGAGAGAGAGAGAGAGACAAAGCAAGCTGCCAGGTCTGAGACTCAAATTGTGGTCAGCCACATGGGAGCCCAGCGCCTAAGCCACCATGCCACCTGCGGGCTCTGCCAAGGCCCTGCAGGGTACCTGCTGCAGCCATTTCAGGGCACGTTTTTCTTTCTAAACAGAGATCTTTGCTATAGAAAGCATGCACTCACCAGAGACAAGAGAGAGAGAGAGAGAGAAACTCCCCCAGGGGCATAGCCATGCTGCAGTCCCTCCTCCTCCATTTTTCTCTTGGGATTTGGGCACACATGCACATAGGCCCAGCGTAATTTTCAAGCCACTGGGTCCTGGACTCGAACCGCAGTCAGCTATGTGGGGGTCTAGTTCTTTAACCAGCATGCCACCTGCTGGGCCCTTCCTGGGACTTTCACATGTAGTCGATGTCATCAGTTTTATTATTATTTTTTTTACAGAGATTTTACACACTTTTGTTTCCTTTACTTATTATTTATTTTTTAGTTTATTTAATCAGAAAAACAAAGAGAGCCATCCCCAACAGTGTCTTCACAGCACAGCTGACCCGGCCTCGGCATGGACACAGGTTCTCCTGGCACACACGGCGAGGCCCTGGGATGCGAAGCGGGGACCTCCTGTGCAGCTCCAGCGTGGCGGAGCCTGGCGCCCTGTCATGCCGTGCCGCCGCAGCTGCAAACCACCGTTTCCTGGACTCTGGACACTCGGATGCGTGGTTAAGGCGTTTTCCTCTTTCCTCATTGCCGCTTGGAAGCTGTTTTTCTCAGTGAGACGTTTCCAGTCTTAAACTCGCTTCCCAACCCCACAGCTGTATCTCACCTGGGATGACCCGTTCACCGGCCAGGCTGGGGACGCACAGTCGTGGTCACGAGATAGGAAACCACGGGGCCCTGTGGGACACTGCACTGAGAGGCCCGGGCCCGCCGCGGCGTGCTCACCAACCTCACCCCTGAAAACCTGCGCTTACGCCTTTCAAACGAAGTCCGTTGTCATGGTCCTCATGGGGTTCTGGCAGAAGTGGGAATGCAAAAGCTGCTTATTTGATTGGTTCACTTGTTTACTCCGCCAAGAGAATTGTGTTGCTGGTTTTAATTAAAGGATAATTAAATAATAAGTTTTCTCAAATACTTTTTTTTTTCATCTACTGAGATGGCCATAAGATTTTCCTGATTTAAATAATGATTTTGGCCAATTATTGGATTCGACTTCGAGGGCGTAGATCCCACTTAGTCCCGGGGAAGTCCAGCTGGCTTTGGTCCCTGGGGGAACAGCGCATGTTGCGCACTCCTCGTTGTCAGCGCTCGACTTCAGACTCTCGCCCGGGACTGCGGCTGCCGCCCTCCACGCTGTCCTTTCCAGGCTGTTCTTGTTTTTGTTTTGTGTTGTCTTGATCGAGCATATGGTAGCCTCAGAGCGAGCTGAAGGGCCGCAGGTGGATAGTGGTGAAGACGCTGGACCCCCATGTGGCTGTCTGCAGCTTGTGTCCGGGACCTGGTGCTTGAAAGTCACACTGCACGTGTGTGTGCCCACAATCCCAGGAGAAGAATGGAGAAGGGATCGTGGCATGGCCGTCCCCCCACGGGGGCCCATTTCTTACTTGTCCTCTCTCTGTGTCTCTGTGTCTCTCTCTCTGGCAAGTACATGTGCCCTATGGCAAAAACATACAAAAAAAAGTAATTTGATATATTTTTATATGCTCTAGAATATTTGAGATAATTGAGGATATTTACTACTTTCAAGTTGGGTGTATACCTATAACACACATCTGTAAACATGTATTTCTGCAGTTCTTTGTGGGTGATTTTTAATTTTTTTATTTTTGAGAGGTTTTTGCTATAAGGTGCGTGTGCTCACCAGAAGGACAGAGAAAGACAGAGAGACAGAAAGTGAGAAATCATCCCCCGGGGGTATGGCCACGCCGCAATCCCTTCCCCTCCATCCTCCTCTCGGGATCTTGGGCACGCACACACACGTGCCCGGCGTGAGTTTAAGCCTGGGATTCGAACCACAGTTCTACGTGAGAGTCTAGTGACATAGCCGTTAAGCCAACTGCTGGTCCCATGTGAGCGATAGTTCATGGTCACATTTTAATAGCTGTATGTAGAATTGTTTTAGTTTTTTGCTTCTGTTTGAGTCAATTGTGGGAAATTTTATCTCTCTGAGAGTTTGGTCATTTCACTGAGGTCTTCAAATTTATTAAAATGTGCTAGGGGATTTAAAACATTTATGTAGAGGGACCAGCAGTTAGCATAATGGCTATGTTGCTGGACTCCCACGTAGTCGACCCCGGCTCTAGTCCCAGACCCGGTGGCTTAAACTCACACTGGGTGCGTGTGTGTGTGTGCTCAAGATCCTGAGAGAAGGGAGGAGAAGGGATTGCGGCATGGCCATCCCCCCCCCAGGGGTGATTTCTCGCTTTCTGTCTCTGTCTCTCTCTGCCTTTCTGGCAAGTGCACGTGCCCTATAGCAAAAACCTCTCCAAAATAATAATAATAATAATAATAATAATAATAATAATAATAATAGTAATAATAATAAAACATTTATGTAGAAATGCAATCAAGTACCAGTTTATTTTGGTACGAAAACTGTGACAGCCTCATCTCGTTTTCCATGAGCGTCTGCACACACTCCTCGCAGACCCACGTGGATGCACCCGTGACAGAGTCCCTGTGCTCACCTGGTCTCGTCACTGTCCAGCTGTCTTTCCTGATATGGCTTCTCTGTCCTCACCTCCTTTTTTCTTTCTTTTTTAAAAATAATTATTTTATTGGGACCAGCAATTGGCGTGGTGGCTCTGTTGCTGGACTCGCACGTAGTTGACCGCGGTTCGCATCCCGTACCCGGTGGCTTAACCTCACGCCAGGTGTGTGTGCATGTGTGCCCAAGATCCTGAGAGGAGGCGACGTGGCCATTGCCCCTTGTGGGGGGTGATTTCTCGCTTTCTGTCTCTCTGTCTCTGTCTGTCTGGTGAGCGCACGTGCCCTATAACAAAAAAACCTCTCCAAAAAAAATTATTATATTTAATTTCATTTATCCATTTATGTATTTATTTCAGTTTGACCAGAGAAGCAGAGAGAGAGAGGGAGAGAGCAAGTCGCTGGGTCCAGGACTTGAACAATGGTTGGCCATGTGGGAGTCCAGCACCTTAGCCACCACACCACCTACCGGCCCCGTCATACTTCCCGTTGTTAAGCCACACGCTCATCATCCTGAACCTTCCCACACGGTGTCTGTGGCTGTTCCCACCTCAGTAAATCCTGCTCGGCTTCTCCCTGGGCAACTTCCGGGCTGTGTCCTCCATCCTGGGGGGCCACAGACACCGGCCCAGCCTCCCGGTGAGCAGAGGGGATGCCTTCTGAGTTGCAGCTCTGCTCATGGCTTTCCATCTCTGAATTCGCTTTCTCATGTCAGCTCCCTGGCGACGAGGGACGTGGCCTCCATTTCTGTAGCACTTAGCCGGGTGGGCCAATAGCGTCGCCCTGCGCCCTGCACGCTGCGCCCTGCGCCCAGAGGCCTGAGCCTGCTTGCCCGGGCTCTGTGGGAGGGAAGGCTCCCTCTCTCTGGCTCCCTCCCTCCCTCCCAGCCGTCCTGCCTTCCTCGGAGTCCGCAGTACTCCTTAGATTGCCCCACGTCCGGAGCCCCCATGTCCGGGCTGAGATGTTTTGTGGGACACCCTGCCATCCCGCTGTCACCATGAACTTGTCCCAGGCCTTGAACTCAGGTGAACAATGAGCGAGGAGGTGGCCGAGGAGGACGAGAGGCTTCTTTTACTTTTTGTGCGGCCCCCAGCCCCTCGCTCGTGACCCGCTGGGTGTAACCTTCCTGCTAAATCCCCGGGCTGGACCGGTTGCTGCTCTTTCATGAGGAATCTCGTGCCATTAGAATGTGGGTGCGAGGGGGTCTGCCGAGACAGAGGCCATGGGTGTCAGCTCTGCGAGTCTCTGCTCCAGAGAGGCCGTGCTGTCTACACAGCAGAGCCCGGGTGACAGCCGACTCCACCACGCTCCGCGTACACAGCAGAGCCCGCGTGACAGCTGACTCCACCACGCTCCGTGTACACAGCAGAGCCCGCGTGACAGCCGACTCCACCACGCTCTCTCCACCCTCCTGTCTCAGAGCAGCGGGAGGCCGGCCGCACTCAGTGCTGTGGCTGGGCTGGAACCAGAACGGCCAGGCTTCGCGGCCAGAAGTGCCTTGGCTGAGACCACACGGCTGCTACGTGGCCAGGGTGGCTTGTCGAAGACCCTGAATCCATTTGCTTTTCTGGATCACAGGTCACCTGAGCCTTTTCCACGTCACAGCTGCACACGGCGTTTCTGTGTGTGGCTGTAGCAGGACGCATCTGGCTGCCCTGCCCAGCGGCTCTAGGCCGTGAGGTTCCCTGTCCCAGCTCCAGACCCTCTGCGCCAGGCAGGCACATGCTCCGCAGCGGGGCAGGGACACGAAGGGCAGTGGCCCTTGCGCCCGGTCGACGGCTGACGCTGGGCGGCCCATTCTGCTGTGCCGAGGAGGGCTGCGGGGAGAGCCTGGACGGGAGGCTTTGCAGCAGTCGGATGGAAGCCTGCACTGAGGGAGGCGCCGTGGGGTGAGGCCAGAGACCCCAGGCATGTCGTACTGGGTGTGGGCATAGCTGAGGAGCGGGTGGCTATGGGGCCGAGAAGAGGCAAATCGAGGAAGACCCAATGAGTGTTCCCCCAGCCAGCTGACGGTGGGGTTGCGGCTCAGCACGAACACCTGCAGGGCGCTGCAGTGACCCCCCACACCACATCCTGACCTCAGCGGGGGCACCCACCCGGGGAGTCTGAGAATCTGAATTTCTTTCTTTCTTTTTTTTTTTTTTAAGATAGATTTTGCTATCGGGCACGTGTGCTCACCAGAGAGATAGAAAGCGAGACGTCAGCCCTGGGGACACAGCCACGGCACAGTCCCTCCTCTCCCAGTGTCCTCTAGGGATCTGGGCCACGCACACACTAATGCCCAGCGTAAGATTAAAGCCACCAGGTCTGGGACTCGAACCGGGATCAAGTACGTGGAAGTCCAGCAGTGTTACCATTACACCATCTGCTGGTCCTGAGAATCTGAGTTTCTAGCCGAGTCCAGGCGATGCTGAGTTCCTGATCTGTTGACCAGAACATGGGGGCGCTGCTGGGCAGGACCAGGTTCGGGGGAAAGTTCTGAGCTCTGCCCATGCCCGGATGATGTAATCGGACCCTTTCCTCTTTGATTTTGCTCCGAAATCGGTGGGCACGTCCGGCCCTCCTCCTCTCTCTTCAGGGAGAGGCATCATGGTGAAGTGCATGCTGGGACTTTGGGCTAAGTGTGCGACCTTCGTGACCGATGGCTCTCCAGTCATAACGTGGACATGCCACGGCGGCTATCTGACGGAGCCGCGCTATGCTCCCCACCATGTGGCTTACAGGAGCTGCCCAGACTGGGGAGTTTATGGAAACAGGTGTCGACTGGGAGGTCCACAGGCAAGAGGTGGCATTAGACCACCACGCAGTAGGGCCGGCACGAGCAGAGGACGGCTTGTGCATGCAGGGCGCGTGCTGCTTCGCGGGGTCTCTCTCTCTTGCCTGGTCTGTGTCCCTCTCCAGGACTCAATCACAGGGCCCCACCCTAACTGCTTAATCACTTATCCCTGCCCAGGCTCCACTTTGCATGCCTCGCCATAATCAGGTAAAGTTTTCACCCTTTAATCCCCTCAGGGCTGCGTCATGCAGGAATTCTGGGCGGGCGGAGAGAAGCACAGGGCGCGGGGCGGGGCGGGGACAGCAGCTGTTTAACTGAAGCCCACTGTGGGTGCTGGCTGCGCCGTGAAGGAAGGCTGCTGTTACATGCCTGCTCCTCTGCGTGCATCTCCAGGCCGTGTGCCCCTCAGGCAGGGTCGTCACATCTGCCCCAGGAACTGGCTCAGGCGTCACCTATGTTAGGGGACTGGTCAACAAAAGCTGATGGAGTTGACTTAAACATTTAATGCTGCTCACTCTCGAGTCGGGTTTTCACGTCCTTACCCATAAACCTTGTGGGACTGTGCAGAACAAGCCCTTCTCTGTTCCCCGGGTACAAGCCACCTTGCTTACCCTCCTCCGGAGAGCAGCGGAGGGCCGCCTCCGTGTCAGCCCGCCTGCTGGGGTAGTCATGGCATTCCAAAGAGCCGACACTCCACCTTGGTGATGTAAATGTACCACTATATAAATATACATACCAAAAGTTCCTGGGAAACTGTAATTAAAGTATGAGTCCTATTTTGGTGCAAAACTGTCTGAATTTATGAGTAGTTTTCCATAGTGTGCACTCTCTGTGAGCTCTAGGAGACCCTTGTACCTGCATGTGTGGTTGCCCTCCATGTCCGTGCATCCCGGCTCCTAGACGCAGCGCCCTGCGGGGCAGACGTGTCCCTCTCTGACCTGGGGTACGCAGTTAGCCCTGCGGCGGTGCGTGTGCACTGAGCACGTGCAGACGTTACGTTGTCCTTATTCGCTAGACAAGGTGCCGTGACAACTGTGTGCGCCCCAGGTACATCCTATCAGGCACAAGGGTATGTGCGGGGTCCACGCAAATGCTGTTCCTTTTATAAAAGGGAACACCCCCTTCCAGCAGCTGTAGAATTTGGTATCTGGGGGGAGTCTGAAGCCAATCTGGATACAAACGGATGACTGTGCCTACACACATATGCACACATGTGCACGCACATGCACACACATGCACACACACAGGAACTTCAAAAAGTTCATGGAAAATGGAGTTTAAGAGTTTGATGCAAAAAAGTTTTGAGCTCCAGCTTTTTCATAAACTGCATCGTTCATGAACTTCTTGACGAGTGTGTAGACACACACGTACACACGTAAATATGCAGACTACGCAGAACAACATCAAATGTGACTTTGGCTTCAATGGCTTTACTACTAACTTTTATTTTTTAATTTTTAATATTTTTCTAGATCTACTTACAGTGTATTTGCACATGATTATAATACTAGAATCACATTTAAGCTTTAAAATTATAAACAGTTATTTCATTTGACCCAAGTCCTAATATATGAAGTCAGAGACTTGGGACAGTTTGAGCTGTCACCCAGGCCCCCCGTATCCCCACTGCAGAAATCTGTGCCGCTGCTGGCCAGGAATGAGAACAAGACTTAGGTGAAGGGCGGAGCTTACGTGAACTACCAGACGAAGTGAGAAGTCTCGTTGTTTTCCCAAGATTTTCCCGAGACTCAGAGGAGAGGGACATTAATGTCGACTAGGACATGCCCACACAGACCTGCACACTGATGTTTATGGACTGCAGAAACTTGGAAGCTGCCAGGATGTCGGCTAGTGGGTGAGTGGGTGAGTGGTCTGCAGTGCCACTGGCCCCGGGGCTGTCACTGAGCCCTAAGAGGAGTGAGCAGCCCAGCCAGAGAGGGACAACGTCCCTAGATACCCGTTCCTAAGGGGAGGAAGCCAACCCTGAGAGGCTGCAGCCGGGAGGTCTCCATCGATCTGATGTTCTGAAAAAGGCAACACGAGGAGCCAGTGAGCATGTCAGTGGTTGCCAGGGCCTGGGGAGGGAGGGGAAGCGGGTAGAACACAGAGAAGAGTCGAGTGGTGAAGGAGTCGGTGAGTATTATAACCCACTGTAGTGATGGGGACACGTCACTTCTCACTTATCCGAACCTCGGAACGCAAGCACAAGAGTGAGCCCTGACGTGATGTGGACTGGTGACGTGTCAGCCAGGGTCCCTCATCACGGCCAGTGGGGCACGGCTACGGGGGTGCTGAAGCGAGGGAGTCGTTCGTGTGTGGGGCAGGTGGCCCAGGAAACCTCTGTACCTTCCTCTTAATTTTCCCATGAACCTAATACGCTTTTGTTTTTGTTTTTGTTTTTTTTTTTGAGAGGTTTTTGCTATAGGGCGCGTGCGCTCGCCAGACAGACAGAGAGAGACAGAGAGACAGAAAGCAGGAAATCACCCCCCAGGGGGGATGGCCACGCCGCAATCCCTTCTCCTCCATTCTCCTCTCGGGATCTTGGGCATGCACGCACACGCGCCCGGCGTGAGTTTAAGCCACCGGGTCCGGGACTCAAACCGCGGTCGACTACGTGGGAGTCCAGCGACATAGCCATTACGCTAACTGCTGGTCCCGAACCTAATATGCTTTTAAACGTAGTCAAAAATGACAAAATAGGACTAGCTAGTGGCATGGTGGTTATGGCACTAGATCCCACATGGTCAACAGTGTGGTTTGAATCCTGGACACAGTGACTTCAAAAACTCATTAGTGGGACCAGCAGTTAGTGTAATGGCTATGTCGCTGGACTCCCACATAGTCGACTGCGGTTCGAGTCCCGGACCTGGTGGCTTAAACTCATGCCGGGTGCGTGTGCGTGCGTGCCCAAGATCCTGAGAGGGGAATGGAGGAGAAGGGGTTGCAGCGTGGCCATCCCCTCTGGGGGATGATTTCTCGCTTTCTATCTCTCTGTCTTTCTCTGTCTGTCTGGCAAGCGCACGCACCCTATAGCAAAAACCTCTCAAAAAAGAAAAAAAAAAAAAAACTCATTAGTTGTGTGTACAAGCATTCCCAAAATCTCAAAAGGATGGAGAAAGGGATTGTGGCATGACCATTCCCCATGGGGTGGAGGATGCTTTCTCCCTCTCTCTGTCTCCCTTCAGCAAGTACACAGCATGTCAAAAATTAAAAAAACAGAACAACCAAACACAGAAAGACTTACATTTTCCTTAGGATACAGATGTTGAGCATGCGAATGGCTTTTTGGCTTTTGGTCATTCGTATGTCTTCCTTGCCTGTTCAGCTCATTTGCCCATTGCTCAATTGGATGTTTTTGTTTGTTTGTTTTTGCAGGTAAGCTGCTTGATTATTGCCCTGTGTGTTCTGGTTATCAGTCCTTTATCTGAGGCATAGCTTGCAAATATGTGCTCCCATTCTGAAGGTTGTCTCCTAGCACTAATTACTGTACCTTTTGCTGTGCAAAAGGTTTTAGCCTGAGGTAGTCCCACTTGTCTACTTTGGGGACTATTGTCTGTGCTTTGGGGGTCTTATTTAAGAAGTCTTTGCCTACTCTGATGTCTCCAAGAGATCCCCCTGTGTTTTCCACCAGTAGTTGTATGGCTTGAGGTTTTATGTTTAGATTTTTGGTCTATTTTGAGGTGATTTCTGTTAGTAAAGAGAGGTAGGGGTTCAGTTTCATTTTTCTGCAGGTGGATATCCAGTTTTTCCAGCTCCACCTGCTGTGGATATGTTCTTTTTCCCACTGGAGTATGTTTTTACCACGTAACATGCACCAAATACCTGCACTCCGTGGCAGGACCTGGAAGACAGGGAGGCATAATAGCAGGCAGGGCACCCGAGGACACTAGAGACCATATGGGAGGGGCGAGAGGGAAGAAATTCCAATGGATACAAAAGTGAAAGTAGCTATGACACGTACCTGGCAATGCTATAGCTTGAATAACATGCACTCTACTCACAGTGGGGAAACCATTCTGTACATTCGAAGGTGGGCAGTGACTCGAAGTAAATGTTTAAAAAGACGAAATGGTGGGACCGGCAGTTAGCGTAATGGCTATGTCACTGGACTCCCACGTAGTCGACCGCGGTTCACGTCCTGGACCTGGTGGCTTAAACTCACGCCGGGTGCATGTGCGTGCGTGCCCAAGATCCCGAGAGGAGAATGGAGGAGAAGGGATTGCGGCGTGGCCATCCCCCCGGGGGGTGATTTCTCGCTTTCTTTCTATCTGTCTGGCGAGCGCATGCGCCCACCCTATAGCAAAAAAAAAAAAAAAAGAACAAACCTCTTCAAAAAAACAAAATAGACGAAAGGGGATGTTTTCAACGCTTGCTTCTACTCGCCTGCTGGCATCATGCACACGAGGTGACCACAGACACGTCACATGGCTTAGACCTGTACGGCATGTTGAACAGCATGATTTCGCTTTTCTTAACATGAGTGACAGTGCCCGAAAAATGCATGTAAATCAATTTATAAGCCGCTGTGGGCCACACACATCACAAACACATGCAGTTCTAGTCCTGGCAGCAAGGGGACCATCCCCTGTGAGCACCTTCCCAGCCTATACAAGACAAAGAAGCAGACAGCTGTGGAGTGTGTGAGTGTGTGCAAGTGTGCACATGCAGCATTCCCTTCCTCTGGCTTCCCTTTGCATTTATGGCTGACATCTTTCTCCACGGGAAACTCCATGAGAAGTATCCACCCGACCACGCCCCCGGCTACTGGTCACGCTCTGTGACCTCAGGGCCGTCACGCGTGGCCCAGTCTCCCACGGCTCTTCCTTTCCACCTTGCCCTTTGGATTCCCAGATGGTGTGTCTAGCACTTGCTGTCGTGTTTTAAGCGGACCCTTGCTTTCAACACTGCGTCTCGGTGCACTGTATTTTATAACGGAGTTAAAAATAGTTCAGAAGCTGAGTGGAAGTCACGGCGTTGGGCCAAAGCCAAGTGTAATTCAAGCCTCCAAACTCGCGGGAGCTCAGTGGCTGCTTTCAATTTTTATTTTTGTGTTTGTACATGACAAGGGCCGCCGTGAAATGGCATGTCTGCAGTTGAACCCTCCTGATAAGGAACACAAGGCACGTGTGGCTGCACAAACCTTCGTGGTGCCAAGCTTCGTCCACTCTTGCATCCCGAATTTGCGAGGAACGCCTCACCCAGAGCCTTGTGCCCAGTTCGCTGTTCATGTCAATTTACAGCTGCGTTCTGGGGCCAGGCGGTGGAGCAGTGGTGAGTCTCAGTGCTCTGAGAAGTCATCAGCCGCGAGGGTTCCAGGCCCACATCTGGAGACCTCCGCGAGTCTGCCAGTGCACGCCTGCCCCAGGTCAGGGCTGGCTGTGGCTGGGGTGGACCATGGCATCGGGACCGCTGTGGCACCCACGTGCACTGCCAGGGCCCTCTCTTCCCACTGCCCTCTTGCTTACAGAAGAAATGAATAACACATGTTTTTGGAAGTTTTCTTGTTTTCCTCTGTTCTGTGTTCACCAAGTGAGCTGATATTTAACAAATATATTTACAAAGAAATTTCTAATTTTATTCCCAAAGTTAGTTTAGTTTTGTTGCTCTCTTCCTTAATAATTAATTTAATTCTCAAATAACTCTCCAGGAATTAATCTAGTTAATTTAACTGAAGGCGTTGATGAATTTTCTGCAAGTGTTTTGGCTGGTTTTCCCTTTTCTTTGAAATGGAGAAGATGTGGTACGAACCCCGGGGCTCCCATGCGCACTGTGTCCGTCCTCGCTGGCCTGACCAGGTGTGAAGGGCTTGCTGGCGGGACGGGGTGGCCCTGACGGCAGCACTCGTGCAGGCATGAGCTGCCTGAGCTGCTCTGCCGTGAGCCGACCACCAACTCTTCAGGGTGCCCATGCACACTTCCCTTAAACGCGCCCCATTCTCCTCAGGCGCAGTCACCCGTTTGCTTCCTGTGAGATCGGTCCAGGTGAGGTAGGATTCATTCACTAGAATGTGGATTTCGTGATTATTCTAAGTCAGGAAACTCACTTTCCTTAGGATCGCTTTAATCGGTGTGCTTCGGATAATAGTCCTTACTGGGCAGGGTTAACATAGGTGAGTGCGCGCTACACGCACGTGTGCGTGTGTTCATGAAAAAC
The DNA here is from genome assembly GCF_000334495.1 of Tupaia belangeri chinensis. Taxonomy (NCBI): domain Eukaryota; kingdom Metazoa; phylum Chordata; class Mammalia; order Scandentia; family Tupaiidae; genus Tupaia; species Tupaia belangeri. Next base: position 1,497,256 of record NW_006159879.1, read on the forward strand.
AGACTCGGTCATGCGTGACCGCATTGACGGCTCGCTTCCTTCTCATGGGCTCTTTGAGTAAGATTGCTAACACAGTGTAATTTTTAAGTCCCCTCGTTGAGTGTGTGTGTGTGTGTGTGTGTGTGTAATAAAATGATAGGTCTGCAGTCAGTGTCTGCATGTCTG
>NW_006159879.1:1497796-1504632 GCF_000334495.1 Tupaia belangeri chinensis
GTGTGTGTGTGTGTGTGTGTGTGTGTGTAATAAAATGATAGGTCTGCAGTCAGTGTCTGCATGTCTGACCCACAATGCCCTGGAAACCAGCGTTTCTGTGGGGTTCAGCGGCCGTGGGCGCCAGCCTGCCCTGAAGTCAGCTGCTGGACGCCGTCCCAAGCTCCGTGGAGGGAGCTGTCCTGGGTTGTCTCACCTCCAGCCTGGCTCTCCACACGGTCCCCGCAGCAGCCGGTGGCCTCTGGTAACCAGGTGTGGCCAGCCTTCTGGTGCCATCCATGCGCAGGGTCCTGTGTCTTCTCTCGGGTCTGAGAAATAAATCCGCATTTGACACATGTGTGCTTCCAAGCATTTCGGACAACTGTTTGTACTCTTCTGAGGCAAAACTGAATTTGGGGGATGCCAAGCTGTGGACATCTTCGGTTCACTAGTGTCTGTGTAAGTGGCAAATTTAAAAATTTAGTCAAGGTCAAAATCATTTCTTATGGCTAAGTCCCGGCTTGCTTTTGAACCATTTCAGAAGGGTTAAATAACTTCGGGACCTCAGAGATTTGAAAGCAGCCACTTACTAAGTAGTGTTTGCCCCAAGCACAGGGCTTTGCCATTACCTGAGGACCCGGCCTCCTACCCAGTTAGCTGGTGACAGGTCCCACAGTGCCCTAGCCACCTCTGGTCCCTGGCAGAGCCCATGGTCGTGTGCAGCCCGGAAAGAGAGAGGAAGCGCATCCGCACGGCCGGCGCTCCTTCCGGCTGTCACGTGGGTGGCAGAGGTAGGGCCTGCCCCGCCTATGGTCACGGAGGGGAACACGACAGCCCCGCCTCCCACAAGGCTCCCCGAGCACCCCGAGCCTTCCGGTTGCGAGGGCAATGCCCCTCCTGAAGCTCACCCGCTAATAATGCTGTCAGCAGGGGGACCCTTTGTGAGGACACTGACCTTGGCTTTGAAAACTCGGTCCTTGCGGGCTGACTCCATCGGGTGGATGACCAGAGTCGGCTGACATTTGGGAGGCGCTTGCATTCGACGAGGTGGCCTCCCGTGTATGCAGGCAGCAGCTCCATCACGTCTACGCCGGCTTCCTCCTCGCGTGCGCACACGCCTGCGTAGAGCCCTGGAGGGAACATTTAGGGCTGCTTGCTTTGGACCTGCTTGCTTTGGCTCTGTCAGACGCCTGCATGGACCTGGCGGCGTCTGACAGAGGTGTGTGCAGAGAGAGCGCAGGGTCTGTTTAACTCTGCTCGAATGGACTACAGGGAGCTCAGAGTGCCAGGGAGCTGGCCCTGAATTCAGGGTACAGGAGACAGGGAGAGGCCACTCCTCCAGGGTGAAGACCTTATTCTGAAAGCCCTCTTCTGTGGGAGGACTCTCTCTGTGGCTCTCTGAGTTACATAATTAGGGGAAGGGGGTGTGAGATGGTGGCCCTGGTGTGAGACGGTGGCCCAGGTGTGAGATGGTGACCCAGGTGTGAGATGGTGGCCCAGGTGTGAGATGGTGGCCCAGGTGGGAGATGGTGACCCAGGTGTGAGACGGTGGCCCAGGGGGGTGACAGCCCTGCTGTGGGGGAGTGACAGCCCTGGTGTGAGGCAGTGGCCCAGGTGTGAGAGGGTGACCCAGGTGTGAGACAGTGGCCCAGGTGTGAGACGGTGACCCAGGTGTGAGATGGTGGCCCAGGGGAGTGACGGTGGCCCAGTGTGAGGTGGTGGCCCAGGGGAGTGACGGTGGCCCCGGTGTGAGGCGATGGCCCAGCTGTGACATGGTGGCCCAGGTGTGAGATGGTCACTCAGGTGAGTGACGGTGGCCCCGGTGTGAGGCGGTGGCCCAGGTGCGTGTGGTCTCCATCACGCTGTCCCCCGTGCCCGTCCGTCTGTACCGCCAGGGCTGCCGGCTCTCCTGGGGCAGGCTAGGTGTGCTCCCTGGTGGCCGGCTCCGAGAACAGAGTGCGAAGGTCCGCGTGGTAATGAGCCTCGGGTTCTCAGGCTGGAGAGCGCTCTCCTCCCTCACCGGGCGCAGGAACGGGGCTCGCCTGGGCTTTGTGGCTGTCCGTCGCACCCAGCAGCGCGAGGAGGGACGCCGTCTAGCACGCCCTGGCCGCGGGGCTTCCCAGTGGCTGTCCTCTGGGCTGTGGAGTCGCAGCACAGGCATAGGGCACGTGCCAGGACTCCGACTGGCAGACGTGTGTGGTGACGTTATCGAATAAAAGGAGGGAGGTGGCCGCCAGCCAGTGGCCTGAGTGAGCGCGTGGGCCCAGAGAGCGTGAGACAGAGGCCGTGAGGAGGCTGGAGAGGACGCAGGTGGTTGCTAGGTGGGCCCCGTGCAGCCAGGACATGGAGCACTCAGCCTCGGGGTGGCGGGAGGGTAGGTTGGGCAGCGCCAGGCTGCAAGGGCACTGGCCCCAGAGCCACCAAAGCAAACAGGCCCTGCAGACCCCACAAGTGCCTCCCATGTGACAGGCAGAAGGAGCGGGACTTAGCTACGATCCAGGGCTTCGGAAGTGGGAGGTGCCCGCTGCAGAATTTCCTAGCAAGTGTCCTCCTGGCTGTGGCTGCCGCGTGAGTCTCAGCAGGACCACACAGGAAAGCTGTCCTGTAGCCCTTTCTCATAAGAATGTTAGTTGTGCACATTTACCATACCTCAAAACTGTAAATACTTTAGCTCCAAAAAGTCACACTATTGGAATCTGACTTTACCTCTCTGCATTCTTTTAATTCATTGGTATTGTTTACCACTAGGTTAGAAATAAGCTAAAATGAAAGATGGAAAATTAGAGATTGATCCAGATGATGAAGAGAGAAACAAAATCTTCCATATTAAAAAGTTACCTAAGGTGGGGCCAGCAGTTAGCATAATGGCTATGTCGCTGGACTCCCACGTAGTTGACCGCAGTTCGCGTCACGGACCCGGTGGCTTAAACTCACGCTGGGCGCGTGTGCGTGCATGCCCAAGATCCCGAGAGGAGAATGGAGGAGAAGGGATTGCGGCATGGCCATCCCCCTTGGGAGGTGATTTCTCTCTTTCTGTCTCTCTGTCTGGCGAGCGCACGTGCCCTATAGCAAAAACCTCTCTCCCCGCCCAAAAAAAAGAAGAAAAAAAAATAGTTACCTAAGGTGTTAATAGAACCCTAGTGGAACTTAGCGCCGGATGGGACATCCCGGTCACTTTTCGTTTTATCAAAATCACACATTTATTTAGGTTAAAAACGCCAACAGTTCTCCAGTGTTTGGGGACTACGGCAGCGGTCAGTCGTGGCACTGTCGTGGATGTGGCCATGCCCCCACCTTTCTCTGACAGTTCTCTCTCCTCCACTGCGCCTCTGCTCTGGTGACAGCTCCGTGTGCCATCTGGGCAACACTTCTGGCTGCTTCTGGTTGGGTTAGAGTCTCGGGACTCTCCACTCCGGGAGAGGAGGACTTCGCTCTCCTATCCCATTTGGACTGTGCCAGCTCTTCCCTGCGCCCGCCTCCAAGCCAGTCCGGCCTGATTGAGAGCAAAGGCCTGGGTCACTTCACCCTTAGAACACCGAGGCTCACAGGTGTGGCGCCTGCATGTCTCCTGTGAGTCACTTGTGCCGTTTGCCCTGGGGTGACAGAGCTCCCTGGTTCATCTCCACACTTGGTCCCAAGTCCGAATCCGGTTCAGCTGTGCACTGCAAGGACCATCCCAGAGCCAGACACCACCCACCCTCCGCCTGGACCACGTCTTGTAGCTCTCTTGGTCTGCGGCCCCACGTGGCCAGTTGCCCCCTTCCGCTGGGTTGCAGTCCACACTTGGCTGGCGTGGTGCTCTGTGGGCATGGGCGGGGTCTCTCCAATAGCAAGAACACGCGAGAGGCAGGTCGTGGCACGTGAGTGCTGGGGTCGCCGGTCCGTGTGGGACCGAAACCCTGTGCAGAGAGTTTTGTGGTAGAGGCGCAGTGGGGCGTGTTCTTCCCACGTGGAGGGAGCGCGAAGGCGGGGCGCTCAGCGCCTGCCGCACCACTGAGCTCTCGCGTCCACGCCATTCTCTACGTCATCCTCAGGTTTCTTCTTGTCTGTGTTCCAGGAAGAAAAAGGGAAACAAGCTTCATCTGACGCGTGTTTTATTTTCTGTTCGGGAGAGAAAATGTTCCTGCGGGATTCCGCGTCCGTCTCGCGGGTCAGAGCGACGTGAAGTCAACACTCCCAGATGTAGCCATTTCCTGGGCCCTTGACTCTCGGGGACAGAGCCTGACCAAGAAGGGAACAAGGACTACGTAGTTCACGGGGTGCACACTGTGCGTGGCTCGTCATACGTGTTTGCCGAGCCGTGTTCACACCGTCACTCCTTCTGGCCCATTTGCCTGGCCCCCATGTGAGGCTGGAGTGACTTTCTCAGACTTTTGGAGAAATCCCCCATCGTGCTGCCCACGCGCTCAGCTCGCCTTCTACTTTCCCAGAGTCGTCTTAGTTGCCTAGTTTATGTTCCCATGCGACAGAGAAGGAGAGACAGAGACAGGCACCCCCGCAGGGCTTCCGCTGCTGATCCTCCTGTCAGGCAGCCCGATCCCAGGCACGCAGGTGCACACCCAGCTTGCACGAGGACGTGAACCCACGACCTTCGCGTGTGAGCCAGCTGTGTTGAGCACCGCACCACCCACCTCTGCCTCGGCTTGTGTGCGGCCCCTCCTGCGGTGATGGCCAGGGCTGCAGGGCCTGGCGCGGGGTGGCCTGCTCTGTGCATGGCGGGTCTGCTGTGGATGCACCATGGCTGCAGCTCGGGTCCCTTCCTGGCTCTCCTCTGCCCCCGGGTGTCCCAGCACACGACGGGCTCTCTAGCAGTCCGACCTGCCCTTCTCTTTTTGTCCACCTTCTAGAAATCTACGTGAGATGGTATCCTGCTCCTTCATTGCTCTTGTTTACGCGCCGTGAAGTTTTGGTATTTAAAGAGTTTTATGGCCCTTCGACTCTCCTTCCTGTTCACATGAACTCTCACCTCATCCCCTGACAGCACTCCGGAAGTTCCCTCTGTCGCTTTTCTTTTCTCCAGGTACCCGAGCTCACCTGCCCTCTGTCTCCCTCTGTTTTACGTCGGGTTTTATTCTCAGGTGTCTGGGGCACTTGATCCCCTGGGCTGACCTGACGTGTTCCGGCTTCCAGACTCCTGCTGCTGTCACCTTTCATTCTGCTCTTCGGTCTTCCCACGGGGTGTGTGCCGCGTCTCATCTCTGCCGTTGCCATGAACTTCGAGCAGCCAGCTCTGCAGCTCCAGCATTTGCGTCCTCCCACACCGCACACACACCTGGCGTCTCCCTCCCTCCGTACCTCCCGGCGACTCCTGCCAGCCCAGGAGAGAGAAGGAGGCCATTCAGCACTCGCCGGAGTAAGAGCAAGAACTCCGTCCCCACTCCAGTGTGAATCCAGGAGGTTCACGTACAGGGTCCGTCCACAGCTTCCAGACGTCAGGACCCGGGGGTCAGGGGTGTCCCTGACATGTAAACCGAAGGTGGGCCGAGTGTTCAGAATACAGCAGACCAGAGGGTTCTTGACGTGTGGCCAACTTGAACTAAGTTTGAATTAGGTTCAAGAAAAATACCCTAAACTCAGTCTTGGGTGTGGATGTGGCGGTCTGTCCTGGCCACCCATCTCCCCAGGTCATGCCCTATGCCAACGCCAAAGGCTCCAGGTCCTCTCGGCCTTGTGTTTTCACTCTCAGTATGTTTCTATGGGGTCTTTCTCCCTTCGCAATGATCCAGAAACTCTTAAGACACTTGGTTAAAATTCGGCAGTTTGTCTAAGGATAACGGAGACTTGGACAAAGAACCTCTACAATCTTACCTTCTGTTGTAACATAGGCAACAGACAAAATCCTAAAAGGCTGATTAAAATGTATGCATGTCTATAAGTTCTAAAGAAATTATCTTAAAGAGTACTAGGGAATGATAATCTCATATTAAAATCGGAAACCTGGGAAATACAAAATAAACCGATATTCAGGAACGCTCCCGTCTGAGCGGAGCTCCCACACGAGCAGTCACGGACCGCCCACTCGGAGTCACTCGTACTTGGAACCTGCTGAGGACGTGAGTGCCAAAATCAAGCTCTCTTCATGCCCCGCGGGACTGAGACTCACCCTGAGGATTTTAATCGTAGGAGAGCCTTTCAAACTCTCACTTGAAGTCAACTCTTGTCTTGCACAAAAGTCAAACAGAAGCGGTTGCCTCAGTCTGCAGTCGTGGGGTGGGAAGGGCCGCGAGCCCCTCTAGGCACGCGCTCTAACGAGGGAAAGCCCACAGCTCACGGGGAGCGGCAGGAAATGTATTCTGAAGCGAGGCAGAGCCGCAGCGGAGCATGTGGTACGAGATAGATTTAGAGCCACCGGGACGACGCGTCTGTAACTCGGTGTGGAGACAGATGGGCAGCTACAGAAATAGGCCCGGTGCCGTGTGCGCGGACTGGCCGTGCACGGCGTGTTCCCGGCTCCGTGTGCTCAGACCACGGCTCCAGGCCAGTAGCCCGAGCTCACCTCCAGCCCGGATCTTCGTCTCTAAGCCACGCTCCTGTGAAAGGCCCCCGGCTCCTCGGCCACGCGGCCACACCCAGCACCAGGCAGCAGAGCCACGTGGTGAGCCTGGAGTGTTTCTTAGTTCCAAACAGCCTATCACGTGGCCTGCCGCAGGGACACGGGCGCCAGCCTGAGGAAGCACTCAATGAGCAAAGCTGGAGAAAATTAAACCCCAAAGCATAAAATAAATACTGCAGGGACACACAGGCACAGGAAGTAGCTGTGTCCACAGGTAACGGCAGGGGGACCCACAGGCCCGAGGGCTCAGGAAGCGTGGATGGGACCCCTGGCGGAGCTGGAGCACCGGCCGCAGGGGGCTGGACGC
>NW_006159879.1:1504723-1508760 GCF_000334495.1 Tupaia belangeri chinensis
CCCCCGTGCGGGAGCTGGAGCCCCGGCCGCAGGGGGCTGGACGTGGCAGCCGCTCCGCGGAGCACAGAGTGGAAGGTGAGTCGCGCCAGAGCTGAGAGCTGCTGCGCCACCCCAGCTGTGACCCCGAACACTAGCGAGGGCACCCGTGGGCGGTGTGGCCTGTGCTGTGGTCCTCCACCCAGGTCCTCCTCCCAGAGCACCCTCCCAGTACTCGTGGGAGATACGGGTCACCCAGACTGAGGGGGAGTCTGCGCCGCAGTGATTAGACCAAGACCGCCCAGGTCCTGCGAAGGAGAGTTAGGGAAGCCTGGGCTGGGGCTGAGTGCCACGGGATCCTGGGCCACGGAGGTGAGGGACTAAGGTAAGGACTAAGCACACGGACTGTCGTGCATCAGGGGACGACCCTGGCTCGTTGATCATCTCAGGTGTGCTGTAGTCAGGGAGGTGCCAACGGAGGGGGAAGCTGGGCGGGGCCGGACAGGGCCCCACTAAGGAAGCTCAGTATTAGAGACAGTGGAGCTCCAGTCGAGGGACTTCGCACATGGCAGCCGGGTTCCCGGTCCCCACAGTGCCGTGGAGGAGAGCTCGGAAGCCCGCTTTCGGAGACGACCAGGTCTGCGTCCGTGTGCCGGCAAGCACTCCTGGCCTAGAGCTCTTTGTAAGTACTTAGCGTGTACACCGGGGCTCAGCCCGTCTTCTGCAAAGTGGAGTTGGCATAGCGCCTATCACAGGGCTTCTGAATGACTGCACCGGCCCTGACGCTAGGAGCACTGAATCAGCGGCAGGGGCCACTGGTGCTGCGGAGGTCGTGAAGAGGACTGGGTCCACGTCAAGAAAGCACTATGCACCAACTTCATCAGGAAGAGGGACGCTGTCGACTGTGGCAAGTCCCACCCAAGCGTGAAACCCAGAGCCTCCCCACTCAGCCCATGGGCAGTGAAGGTGGCCTGGTATGGAGGCCGCGGCCTAGGCCTCCCTGCTCTCAGCAGAGGCAGAGGCCAAGGTGAGCCGAGCGCACCATCGGCAACGCCCATGCTAGCGGTGTGGGGACGGCTCAGTGGCCGCTCAGACCCACCGTAATGCGGCCTCGGTGCACTGCTGTGGGAGCAGAGTCTGCGGGCCGGGCCCCAAGACCTCAGCTGCCTCCCCTCCTGCCAGCCAGGGCCCAGGGGAACGACCATGCACCTTTGGTGAACCCAGGGCCCTGCTGGGTGGTGTGGGTCCCTGTCTCTGGCATGGCAACCCCAGGTACAGGCATGGAGTGCACCTAGCGGAGCGTGAGCGGCTTCCCCACTGGCCTGCGCGTGGCCTCACAGTGGGCATCACAACGCGGGCCTGTGTGGAGCATCAGGACCCGTCCTAGGCTGGGATCACGCCTGTGAAGGCTCTCGCAGCACGGCCCGGAGACGGCACCCTGGACCTGGGCCACGTGAGACGGAGCCGGCACTCTCCCAGCTGCTGCAGGGCGGGCTGGGCTCCCGCCGGCCTGAGGGCCGAGAGTACTTCTCGTAGCTGGAGATGGTCAGGGAGCAGCGTGGACGCCCCGGTGCTGCCCAGGACCCGCTGGTGCTCAGCCTCAGCCTCTCTATCCTTTGGGGCAGTGCCCGACATCCGGCAGCGGCTCCCTGCCCTCCTTACCTGTGCCCTTCCGTGGGCATCCTCCGGCCTACGCTGTTCCACAGGGGACATCTGGAGTGGCTTCTACGTCCCTGCTTGGGGCAAGCCCGGGTCTCCTACTCTCTCTCGTGACTGCTCAACTCCTTGGGCTCCTTTTCACACAAGGCACACAGAGGCATGGCCATGTGGTCACTGGACCTGTCACTTGTCCACTGATGGCCAAGGCGTCAAAAGGAGGGGACTGGGGCCCCCTTGGTGCCTGCATGGCGCTCCCAGAGCCGTGATCTTTCCATTTAAATTCACAACATAGCTGCCCGGTTGTGCAGGGCTGCGGTGCGTCCTCCCAGCTGCTCTCACCTAACACGGATGTTTGGGGACCATCAGGAGACCAGGACGGTCCTGTCGCCCTCACTCACACGCTCTGCTGTTCTCACGTCCGACACGCATCACGCCTCGTCTCTGCGTCCCCATGTCCTGTGTCTGTGACAGTTCTGCTGCCTCCCATGACCTGGGGGAAATGAAGCCTGTGTTTGAAGACAATGGCCCGGGGCCAGCAGGTGGTGCTGGACTTCCACCAGCGTGCACTCGGGGTCCCGGACCAGGCAGCTTGAAATTCACTCCAGGTGCGCGTGCATTCGTGGCCCAAATCCCAGGAGGCGCCTGGAGAAGGGATTGTGGTGTGGCCATCCTCTCTGGGGGTGATTTCTCTCTCTCTCTCTGGTAAGCACACATACCCTATGGCAAAAAGCTAAAAAACAAAGCCAAAAAATAGACAAAAACCCACGTGTGGGATCGCACAGGGCGTCCAGTGTCACTTGGTGAAGCAGAAGCCCCTCCTGTGGCCATGCGTCCTAGTGCAGGAGACAGAGCACAGCCGCCATGACACCGCGCCACCCAGGAGAGGGCTTGGCTGACGGCCGAGCGAGCTGCATCTCCCCAGGTCTTCAGGCGTCCCCGCGGGGATTGATCACCTGAGCACTGGTGAGGCCCGGCAGGGAGGGCAGGGCGCTCCCACGTGGCACTGATGGTACGAGCGTTGAGGGCCAAGACGGTGCCTGCCGCACTGCAGGCTCACTCGCAGGCGTGTGAGGTTTGTACCTGTCAGGGACACCACACCAAAGCTTCGCGGCCCTGTGGACAGGACATGGGCTGTGTCACATTCATAGTGATTCATGTCCAGGCGATGCGGATGGTCTGAAGTAACAAGAATCTGTAGTTTTCAAACACGTACACACATGCACACAACAAACACGTGCACACACATACATATGAGTGGGCACACATGTACATATGCACATGCATGCACACGTGTACATATACACACATGCAAATGCATACGCACACATCCACACATGAATGCACACATGCGCAGAACACTGAACTGCAAAATTTTGTGACAGTGATGCTGTCAAACACGAAAAAAATTAACATGTTAATACGGTAATCCTCTCTTATCTGTCGGGGTTCGTCCCAAGACCCCAAGTGCATGTATGTGCAGCATGTGTGTACCATGTTACTTATGGTGTTTTATGCCATATGTACTATGTTTCCTTTTCCGACGTGCAGAGAGGCTTAACTTGTGAATGAGTTGCAGTAAGGAGCCAATGCCAGTGCCCGGTGATTGGAGGGTGCTGGTGACGCCACGCGCAGTGAGGGGCACTGAGGTGCTCACCCCCCTCTTCCAGAGCCACTCACTGAGCTGTCTGCCTTCTCTGCTGGTGACCTGGGGTTCTGATGGCCAGGGTGGCTGCTGAGACGGGGTGCACCCACCTGTGTGTCGTCTGGGTGCAGGGGTGACTCAGGCCTGGGCAGGACACAGCAGGGCAGCTCGAGACTTCAGCCCCGCTCGGAGTGGCCTGTTTATCAGAATTTCATGTAACATTTCGTGCCACAGTTGACCTTGGGTAACAGAAACCTTGGGGACGAGCCCACGGGTGGGGGCATCTGTACGCGTTTCCTGGTTTAGCTGCCCGTTTTAATTAGATGTAATTATTTAAGGGACTGTTCTGTGGAGCGAGTACATCGAAGAGCCCCGCCCTGATTTTTAATTAGACTAGTGTACATCCATGGGACAGCAAAATGCCGCGCAGGATGCCTGCCGCGCCAGTTTTGTCTCGGGTGCACGTGCGCGACAGCGAAACTGTATGAAGTCGGTGTCAGCCCGAACCCAGGCAGCAGATTGCCTGCTGTCCCATTCCGTGCGCTGTCCCTGTGTTCTCCTGTCACGAGGCTGTGAACCCTTCCTAGGTGGACGTCAGACGGCGGGTTGTGGAAGGCACCTGCCACTTTACGATAAAGGGTTTCATTTGTCGTTTTTCCAGCTCTTCCCAAATTTAAATCTCAGGTGCACCGGAGGGGCCGGGCTAGCAGGCTGCTCGTGCAGTCAGGGCAGTGAGAGCGGCGGGGGGGGGCCGGCTCCC
>NW_006159879.1:1508951-1552830 GCF_000334495.1 Tupaia belangeri chinensis
CACGGCCACTGTGGGCCTCGAAGGCGTTTCATCGGCCACGGCCAAGGGAAGGGTATCAGAGGCAGGGTAGGAGTCACGGGAGAAGGCAGCAGGTCTCGGGGCTGGTTTGAACACTGACGGGACCATTTTCCTGGCACGTCCGCCCCACATCACTGTGACTGTGACCTAGAGCTGCACAGAAGAGCCTCAAGGTCAAAGCACCCACAGAACGAGTGCACACCCACGCCCCGCCCCGCCCTAGGAGGCACGCCTGCCATCCGCACCCCAGAGAGCACAGCCAGAAACGCCTGCACCCACTGCCTGCACCCAGGAGAAAAGGGAGGAAGCGTGGGCATCAACAGGTGGAGCATCCCTAACCCCAGAACCGGAAATCAGGAAATCTCCAAAATTTGGGACCAACAAGTGGCATAATAGTTACATCGCTGGACCCCCACATAGTGGATCGCAGTTCGAGTCTTGGACCCGGCTGCTTAAAACTCACATTGTGTGTGTGTGCATACGTGCCCAGAATCCCAAGTGAGAGGAGAATGGAGAAGAAGGGATTGTGGCCTGGCTGTCCTCTGGGGGGATTTCTCGCTGTGTCTCTGTCTCTCTGGTGAGCGCATGCACTCTAGAGCAAAAAATGTTTCTTAAAAAGAAGAAAAAAAAAGATCTTCAAAATTTAAATCCCTTGAGTGGTGACAGGACGCCACAAGGGGAAAATTACACCTGCTGTCAAGTGACAGGTCACAGATCAAGCCCTGCTATCGCAACGTCCTGTAAGAAACCCCCTTCAGGCATGTGTGGATGGTGTCTGTGGAGCATAAACGGGTTTCGTGTATAGAGTGGAGTCCATCTAAGACAGCACATAATGTATATGCAAATATTCCCAAATCCCAAAAAGTCAGAAATCTGAAACACTTCTGATCCCAAGTGCTTCAGATAGGAGATACCGCATCCTGTAGTGTTTCTTTTCCTTTTTGTTCTTTAACGGAAGTGTGCGAGCTCAGCGATTGGGTTTTCTTCAGTGGCTCAGTAGATGTGATGCAGGCAGGGAAGCAGCAACGCGGAAGTGAGGTAAGAGGTGCCATGTGAGCTTCGGCCACAGGAGGAGGCTCGGGAAGAGCAAAAAAAAACAGGGTGCAGCAGACACAGTGCCAGGAGGTCAGGGAGGGAGCGCGAGGGCGGAGGCGGCAAGCTGCAGGCTGGGCCTTGCGGACCTGAGAGCCAGCGGAGGAGGCAGGGGACAGTGTGAAGCCCGGCCATTCTCGGGAGAACACCCTGATCAAAGAGCTTGTCTTCTGCCCTAAGTAGGTGAGGGAAAGGGAAAAGAAAAAAGAGGTCCAGACACAAGGAGAACTTAGGGTCGGAAGCCCAGGAGGCCATGTTGTTGCCAGTGTCAGACAGGCTCCAGCCCAAACTTTATGAGACGAGTGTGATTGGCATGTAATTATAGAATCTACGTGTAGGGTCAGCAGGGGCATGGTGGCTACGGTGCTGGACTCCCCCATGGCCAACCACGGTTCAAGTCCCGGACCTGGCGGCATGCTTTCTCACTCTTGCACTCTCTCCCTCTCTCTTGGGTGAGTGCATGTGCTCTGTAGTAAATTTTAAACAAGACGATAGAAAATGCATGACGCACTCTAAAGATCCACTTGTGCAAGGTCTAGGGACAGCACGGCCTGTCAAGCAGAAGGCGACCTCAGTAAGAGCTGGTCTCAGTGGGCAGCTCGACTGCGGCAGCCACAGACGTGGATCAGACGTAAATCAGCCCCAGGCTCGCACCGGAAGCTCAAAGCTCATGCCAAGCAGTACTCGAGGCGCACACCCATCACAGTCCAGAGCGTGGCCACGGAGCTCTGAGCTGCACACGCGGACTTGGAAGCCACACTCACCCAGCCCCGCACATCCCGAAGGCTCAGACGTAGATGAGCATTAGCACAGAGACGCTGGCGACAGGGCCCCACAACAGGTAACTACGAAACGGACGGGCTGCATCTCGTATCAGGCATGGGAAAGCCCACGTCTACGTGAGGAAAACCTCTGTGGGGACAGGTGAGTGCCACCCACTCCCAGATGAACCCACACACTGACAACGGGCAGCACGGCCCAGAAGGTGGGTGTGCACGTGGCTGCTCGGGGCACGGGGGCTGGACGGCAGACGAGCGTGTGCGAGGAGTGGCTGGTCCTGCAGACTGGGATGTGGTGCACTCAGGGGACCTTGGGCATGGCCATGGAGCAAGGCGGACCGCATCTCCTGTTAAATCTGGCTTTGGGCCGTCAACGTGTGTGTGTGTAAATCTGCGTGTGCGTGTATAGATGTCTCACACACATGCCCATAATTGGTCAAGTACTTCTGAAAGTCAGTGCTCCCGTCTATGGTTCAACCTCAGTGAGTGAATCGTATTGTTCAGGACTGACAGTAGGCCGGTTAGATACGGAAGTCCTCCTCCTATTTTGTACTGTGTTTTGGTGCTCTGAGTTGGTTTCCTTTACTTCTGTTCGATAGTTATTATTGGAAATTAGTTTAACGTACATGTTTCACTGTAGGTTCTAGTTTATACATGAACTTACATGTTTGTGGGCTGCAGTGTGGCTTCTCCCGAGGGCCCCAGTTACGTGCTTAACACGTTCGGGTCTCCTGTTCAAGGAAGGCAGTGCTCAGAGACAATCGTGTGTGCCCGGGGGAGGGCGGAGGACCGCGAATGCCCTTTCCGTATTCAGGGAATAATAGGTTTTCTCAAATCCCCATTCAAATCTCTCCTGAGAAAAACCTTCTGAGTTGTCAAGTGTTCTAAAGAAGGTCCCTGATGCTGCAAGTTCGCACGCGCTAGAGAGAGAAAGAGCCCTGACAGGCCCTGGTCACGCCTCGGCCTTCTGCCTCCACTCGCCCGTCCCGTCCGGATCCTGGGCACGTGTGCGGGTGCTTTCTCATAGCTACCACTGTCTGGAACGGGGCAGGGCGGCCGAACCACGGCCCCCGGGGCTGGCCTCTGCGTCTATGGCAGTTCCTAAGCTGTGAACGTCTGCGTGTACTCTCCCTGTAAACACACAGAAGCCGCCCTCCCAGACCTCCTGCTTTCGGTTGGCTACGCATCCTCCGATACGTTCCACTAACCGAAGGATAATGCGAATAATTATTAGGGTGAAAATGTTTTCCAATTCGATGGTCTTCGAATTCTTATTTCATGTGCCGTTATTCTTAGGTGTATAAAGGCCAGAAGGGTAAATAATCGCTGTCCTATGGGGAAAGTCCACCCTCTGTCAAATCAGAAGAGGACGCCCCAGATGAAGGCCCACAGTGAGGTGACACGAGGGGGCTGTGGTCCCGGGAGACCACACGAACCTCTTCAGGGCCTCAGAGGCAGGCCCACTGTCTCACAGAGCTCACTTTTCCTCCTTGGCTTTTTGAGGACCTGAGGGAAGAGGGATGCTGCTTAGAGGAGTTGGAATAAGAAGCATGGTTCTAAAAATCGGTTTGTTTTTTCATTAGGGAGATTTTTGCTATAGGGCATGTGCGCTTGCCAGAGAGACAGAGAGACAGAAAGTGAGAAGTCACCCCAGAGGTAATGGCCACAGCGCAATCCCTTCTCCGTTCTTCCTTGGGATCTTGGGCACAAGCGCACATGTGTCCAGCATGAGTTTTAAGCCACCGTGTCCGGGGCTCGACCCACGGTCGACAACGTGGGCGTCCAGGGACGTAACCATTATGCCCTCTGCTGGTCCCAGAGTCTGTCAGGTTTCTAAGCACCTCTCGGGGTCCTTCTCTGAGGGTGAACTGTCGTACGTCGGACGGAGGGGATCGACCCTGGTCCGGTTGGTCCCAGTTACCACGCCAGGGACTGTGCAGAAATTGTTTCCTCTCTGGGCGACCCATTTTCTGGGACCCATCCCTTCTCGGGAGCTCTCTTTTTCCTCCACTCTCTTTTAATAAACTCCCCACTTTGCTAAACTTTAAAAAAATAAAAAAAGAGAAGAAGAAACAAGAAGCCGCCCCTCCCCTCCCCCTCACACTGCTTCCATCGTCCTTGCCTGGACTCTGCTGCCCCACGTGCCTCTACTGCCTGCTGGAGCCACGTCGGGGTCGCGCCCACCAGGAACACGGAGCAGCGGTGTGTCTCGTTTCCCGAGTCCCGACTGTCCATCTGAGAGCGACAGCAGGAGGATGGCCTCCCAGGGCTGGAGCAGGGCCTGGTCAAGGCGGTGGGGGGGGGGGCGGGAGTAAGAGAACATGAGGGGGCTGGCAGGTGGTGTAGTGGCTAAGCACTGGACTCCTATGTAGTTGTACCACAGTTCAAGTCCTAGACCTGGCAGCTAGCTTTCTCATTTTCTTTCCTTTTTTAAAAAATTAATTTTATTTATTTATGTCTTTATTTCAATTTGACCAGAGAGGAACAGAATGAGAGAGATGGAAAGTGAGAAAGCAAGCCACCAGGTTTGGGCCTCAAACCACGGTTGACCACGTGGACTCCAGCACCCTTAACCACCATGCTGCCTGCCGCCCCCAGCTTTCTCACTCTCTCTCTCTCGCTGGTCAAATTAAAAAATGATAATAATAGATTAAATAAATAATTCTTAAAAAATAAAAAGAAAGGGACCAGCAGTTAGCGAATGGCTATGTCGTTGAACTCCCATGTAGTCAACCGTGGTTCAAGCTCCAGACCTGGTAGCTTAAACTCACACTGGGTGTGTGTGTGTGCGTGCCCAAGATGCCGAGAGGAGAATGGAGGAGAAGGGATTGCGGCGTGGCCATCCCTCCTGGGAGGTGATGTCTCGCTTTCTGTCTCTCTGTCTCTCTCTGTCTTTCTAGTGAGCGTGTGCACCCTATAGCAAAAACCTCTACAAAATAAAAAAAGAAAGAAAAAAAAAAAGAAAGAAAAGGAGAACAGGAGGCGTTTGGAAGATCCACTTGTCCAGATAGGTCTGGAAAGGAGGGCAGGCACGTGGTCCGGTGTGAGGTACGAGGGTGAGACGTCAGGGAACAGTGACAGTTAGCATTGTTCTTTGGAGACTTGCCTGCTTTTTAGGCTGATGCAAAAGGTTACTGTCGGGTATTCTCATGCTGTCACCTGCCACGTCCTAGTGGGTTCTGCTGTGGGAGGGAGATGGCAGAGCACCGGGGCCCTGGCTGCCCATCGGAAGGGGCGGGACCACATTCGGCTGTTGCGCTGCTTGCTGTCCGCTGGCACAGCCTGTGAGTACGAGCAGCCTGGTGTTAACACCGCCCACGCTGTGGTGGTCTACAAATACTATTTCCTGTAAGAGGAGCCAGCGTGTCTCAGCAGAGGACAAATGAGCCTGGGTGCCCTGTCCTGCTGGGAAAGAGCACCCTCAAGACCCCAGGAACCGAGATTCAAGGTTCATCAGGACTCGCTCCCACTGGCTGAGGACGGACTCTGGGCTCCGGTGACAAGGGCAACTGTGAGCGTGTGGCGACCTAAGGAGTATGTCGGACCTACTTGCTAAAATTGTGGGGAAAGACCTAACTGGTCACCTTCCAAAGTCGAAATGATGATCTTGACAACGAAGAGCCCCACTTCCCCGGCCTTTCCTGTAGAAGTCTCCTGGGGCCCTCCAAGCAGGGGAGCCCTCCTCCTGCTACGCTGCCCCCCTCCCCCGGCCCACAAGGAACAGCCCCAGGATTAGGAGGGTGGCGTCTGCAACCTCCATGTAGTGGAGCTGGGCAGCTGACATGGCGGGAAGCAGCCGGCACCAGGCACAAGCTGATGGGCGCCAGACCCCCGGGGTGGATCCCTGGGGTGGATCCTGACTTCCGGACTCTGGATCAGGAAGGCTGTTTGCAAGAAACAGGGACAGACATGACAGCTGGCAGCACGTGTGAGGCTAGGAAGTGTACCAGCCGGTGTGATGGTGACTAACGCAGGGAAGTCTGTGATGGCTGAGCAGGAGGTCACATGGGGGGCTGGAAGGGAAGGGGGTTCCCCTGGGTTACCCACTGACCCTGGTCTGGTCTGCGTTTCCCATGCCTGCATCTGTGTTTGATAACTGAAAACAGGGCAAAAATCAAACAAGACAAAAATCAAACAAGATCTGTATGTTTATGTAGCTGTGTTTGGGGGGATTAAGATAGAAATGAATGAAGCTATGTTGACTTTAAAAATGTAACACTTTTATACATGTAGAAAACACAGGAATAACACAGGAAACCCAGCTCACGCCAACAAGCACCTCTTGTTCTACATCCTCAATTTTGATTCACTTTTTTAAAAATAAATAAATACAGCATCAAAGGTAAGTGCTGTTCTCTTCGCTCCTCGACCTTTGTTCCTGCTGCGCCCTGGCCCAGGTGCCCGGATTGCCACAGTCCAGCACCATGGACTCCCTGCCACCTGCTTTCCTGCAACTTGTGGGGATCGACCCTTTGCACCCTTGGAACGGCCCCGCAAAGCCTCGCTCCTGGCTCTCAGCACAGAGTGGGTCAGGGGCTAGGAGGGCCTTGGCCAAGGGCTCCACGGTGTGTGGCCACGCAACACCAAGTGTGTCCACGGGCCACCACGGCCACTTGCCCGAGGGGAATGTGCTAAAAAACGACGCCCACCTCCTCGCAGCGCCGATGTGGGCTTGCCTGTCTTCACACACGTGAGGGTGCTGCTTGTACATGCATTGGGGTGCTGCCTGCACACGCATCAGGGTGCTGCCTGCACACGCATCGGGGTGCCTGGGACCTTGGCCTCACATGGGACGTGAACTCCTGGCCAGGAAGGCACACGTTTATGAGGCCGTGACTCCCTTGGAACGTCCGGACTGTGTGGAGAGGAGTGGGTGGTCTGAGCGCCGGCCAGACACCCTGACTTCGGACGGGCGCTCAGTGCAGATGCCGACTTCCCGGGTCCGCCCCTCACGCAGGGAACTGGCGCTGGCACTAAGTTGCTCTTGGCTGTATTTCCAGCGTTGGCAGTTGTTGAGAGAGTGAGGGAAGGTAGAACTCAGTTCTTATGTTTGGTGCTAAGAACTAAAGACCGGCAAAGGGCCTAGGGCTGTGCACGGACAGAGGTTGCAGAATGTGGGCCGCATGGAGGGCTACGGTGTGATTTGAGCGTCCCGGTGGGTGAATGTTTTAAGGGACCGGGCTTCGACACATCGCTGTCCCGTGAGAGCTGACTGGTATGCCGCGTGCTTTCTGTAGTTGGCAAATGAAACAGTGAGGCTGTAAGCGGGCACGCCATCCAGTGCCCCTCGCCACTAGCCCTCCAGCTCTGCCGGCCCTGTCCCCTCCGTCCCCGCTGGAGCTGCCGCACCCTGTCCCCCCCATGGAGATGGCGAGGCACCTGGTGCCCAGGGGCCCTTGCCGAGTGTCTCCCACGAGCGGCCTCCACGGCTTCCTCCCATGTGCACAGCCTCAGCCGAGGGCAGTGTGCACACCTCCCCGGCCCCACTCCAGGGGCTGACCCCCAGCTCTGCCGACACCTAGGGCAGCCCCGCTCTGTGCGAACCGCGACTGCAGATCCCCCGCCGCGGCCTCCGCTCTGCCTCTACCATGTGCTCGGTCTGCCTTCGGAATCCCCTCAACTCGGGGCCTGAGAGGCCCCAGCAACCTCGGTGAGCCAACTGAGAGGGTCTGGGTGTGACCGAGGCCCTGGTCCCGAGCATGTCACGAGCTCACGTGGCCTCGACTGAAGCGCCGACTTGCCTTGAAACCTGCCGTTCCGAGCCGGTTCATAAGGCATGCACCAGGAAACCAGCCTCGTCACCTTTAAACACTTCTTATTTTTATTTCATTTCATTTATTTCATTTTTATTTCATTTCATTTTATTTACTAGAATTGATTTTTGAATGATTTTGACTCTTTCTAGAAATCCGTTCTCCAAGAATAAAGATTTTTCTGCCCTGAAAAAGTTATATAAGACAGAGCAGAGAAGTTGCAGGGATCCCAGACATTCCCTAACGGCCCAGTCCTTGTCTAAGACAACATGACCCTGGCAGAGGCGCGGCTGCCCACTGCGCTGTGTCAGAGCCTCTGCACAATCACTCCTGGGGTTCGAGACCTGCCCACTGCGCTGTGTCAGGGCCTCTGCACAATCACTCCTGGGGTTCACAGACCTGCCCACTGCGCTGTGTCAGGGCCTCTGCACAATCACTTCTGGGGTTCACAGACCTGCCCACTGCGCTGCGTCAGGGCCTCTGCATGATCACTCCTGGGGTTCGAGACCTGCCCACTGCGCTGCGTCAGGGCCTCTGCACAATCACTCCTGGGGTTCGAGACCTGCCCACTGCGCTGCGTCAGGGCCTCTGCACAATCACTCCTGGGGTTCGAGACCTACCTCTGACTTCGGATTACGTGAAGCGACGTGTGGTGGCAAGGGTTTGACGAAGTCCCATTCTTACCTGGTGGACCCGGCCCAGATAAAGGAACAAAAAGCAGTCAATAGATTTTCAAACCTCGCTTGGAATCTTTGATGCAGATAAATTCAATTTTGAGTTCATGCCCAATCTGAGCTCTTGTGGCCTAGAAATACATTTTTACCTTTTTTGAGAGATTTTTGCTACAGGGCACATGTGCTTGCCTGGAGAGACAGAGAGAGACAGAGAAGCAAAAACCAAGAAATCACCCCCTGGGGAATGGCTGCACCACAGTCTCTTCTCTCCTCGGGACTTTGGGCTCACACACATGCATCCAGTGTATTTCTAGCCGCCAGGTCTGGGATTTGAACTGCGGTCGACTCTGAGGGAGTCCAGTGACATAACCATTATGCCATCTGTTGGTCCCTAGAAATACATTTTAAATTTCTTGCTAACTGTTCTTAGATGTCTTTAAGAGAGCATAATCTCAGTGACAAAACCACTGGGCTCATTCCTACAGGCCAGACTTCCTCCTCGGTGAGTGGACGTGCCATTTTAAAGGACTTTGCTGTCTCTCTGTCTCTGTCTCTTTATCTCTCACTCCGCGTTGGCTTAGAACCACAGTGCCTTTCTGGGTTTCTGTCCCCTAGACTATAAAGTCGATCCTCTCTAAGATGACCTTTTCACTTCTAAGTTTTTATAATTCCCACATCTATTGACATTTACGTTTTTACCTGTATCTGGAAAGGAAGTGCATTTGGGAGATGGGATCCAGCCTGTGAACTAAGTTGTCTACATTAGACAATTACCTGAAAGAAATCTGGGTGGTGGGGCTCTGACTCCCCTCTATGGCCTCCATAGAACCAGACGCCTTCGAAACCCCCGGAAAGGCTGGAATGGGTTCAAGGAAACCAGTCCAGGTTGTGCGCCGAGGGAACAGCGCCGAGGAGTTCTGAGTCGCTCTAGCATCGAACCCACGTCCATTGCAGCCCTGTGGTGAACGTCTCAGCAGATAGCGCGATGTCGGAGTAGGCCTGGCGGAAAGAGCCCAACACAAAGGGGGCTGCCACGCGCCCCTGGGAGCAGCCGGGGAAAGCCCCCTTGTGACACGCAGCTGCAGGCTTACTGGCAGGACAAACGCCCAAGGGCACGTGACCTCGAACCACGCAGCAGAGGAGGGAGGGGTAGAGCAGAGAGGGCGCAGGGGGCCCAGACCCACGTCAGGGGACCCGTCCTCCTGGTGGCCAGCGTCCATTCACTCAGCGAGCCAACGGTGCTGCGGGGCTTTGCCTGCATGGGCAGCACTGGGCTCTATCCTGACAGGACACGCTCTGGCACCTGGCCTCACCGTGGTGGCTCTGGGCCCGCCGCCCTCAGACCTTCCCAGTGTGAGGACGGCAGAGGGAGTGCTGTGTGGGGCCATGCGGCCCCGCGAGGTGCTGAGCTCCCAGGCTGAGCACACAGCCATCAAGGGTGTGAGCATGCCACTCACAAGCTGTGTGTCGACGTTTGCAAATAATGGTCCCGATGTATCGGTTAAGTGAGATAGCAAAGCTAACTTCACACGCTCCTGTTTCCTTTTGACGCGCGGCTTCTGGTGAGCGCGAATCGGATGTGAGGCTTTCACTCCGTCTCTTCTGGAAAGTGCTGGTCTCGTTCACCATTTCTCCGACTCTTCTGTGCATGCCGACCCCGGAGAGTCGTGTCTAAGTGCACACTGGACCCCGTGGGTCAGGCCTAACCCTAGGCCTGCCTGTGTAACCGGGAGAAAGCGCCTTCGGGCAGCGCGCCAGGCATTCGTGGGGAGGACCCCGGCAGGCACCAAGGGCCTCAGCGTGTGACGGAGTGACTGAGGAAAGGGTGCGGGATGATGAGAGGCGGCCCTGGCCCTGCAGATCCAGGGCGTGGTCCCTGTGCGCATGTGTGTGTTTAAATGTGTGTGCATGCATGCACGCGTGTGTACCCATGTGCTCGTGTGTGCGTGTGCTCACGTGCCTGCCCTTGCCCGTGTGCTGCAGCAGAGCCCTCAGATGTGAGTAAAGGGAGCCAAGTGGGCCGCTGTAGCAGGACAGGCTGGTTAGCTGAACGTGAGGTCACAGGGTGCCCACCTGGGTCGGAGGGCACCGAGGCAGGGCTGTGTTTCGTCCTGGTCTGCATCCCCCAGCTGGGTGTCCCCGCAGGATCCCACGTGGCTCCCTCTGTTCCTGCTGCCCCCGAGGCTCTTCCCACCCTCCGAGGCCCACCGCACGGAAAGTGTCCCTCGGGGTGGTCTCAAATGCGGAGCGTGTCCTCTATCCCCACTCGGGCAGGCCCCCGGCCCCTGCGTCCTTCGAAGGAGCTGCCCGGCTTTCCGTGCCCATCCCAGGCCAGACCCTCTGGGTGTCCCCGGCAGTCTCCTCGTCACCACTCCTTGCTGACACACGGGGTACTGCAGGCCCCATCACCGCGGTCTTGGGGAGACGGGAGTGGAAAGGAGGGGAGCACCAGACTGTGGTGTGGTGGTAGCTCACACAAACCCACGGGAAGGCCCCGGGCCCCCGGCCCACGGCATCCTGGCCCTGCACACGCCAGCACTCCGGGACAGGAGGCGTCCCTGACCTGACTGCTGAGGCTGTGGGCGGGTCGTGGTGTGAAGACCGTTGGGGATACCGACTCTCTGTCTCTCTCAGATGAAATAGATCGTCTTCACAAAGGAAGACTTGGTGTAGAGACACATGTGTGACAAAGTGAGGAAGGTGCTCCTGCCAGGCCAGCACGGCACGGGCATCTCTCCTGCCTGCTGCTCCGCCAGCACCCCGGCTGTGGGAGGCGCTCAGGGAGCAGGTGTCCCCGGTGTCTTCCCTGAGGGCGGGGTCTTCTGTTAGGACAGAACCTGGCATTACCGAGCAGGGCCCCCAGGCACCCTGTTCCCGGGTCGTCCCTTCCCCTTCGCCGCCCTGGGTGGCAATCCCAGGGCTCCCTCCATGTGTGGGGGCAGCCCTTCAGCCAACATGTAAACCCCGTTCGGCCCGCTCCCTGAACCTGAAGCCCACATGGGTGTGTCTCGCCCTCTGCCTGAGGCCAGCCCCATCGCTGTCCAGACACTCAGCCCCAGAGACGTCACGAGGTGTGTGACACCAGTGGTGTTTCGGGTTCGCTCCCTGGCCTCTGCTAACTCTTCCCGCTGAGTATCCAGAGGGAACACCGGCCCCTGTCCTTCAGGTCCCTTCAGTGTCTTGCCATTGCTGTGGGGACACCTTCGGGGCCCACCGGGCCAGGTGATGGTCGTGTTCTTTGCAAAGTAAGGAATTCACTAGAGGGGACACAGGCCGTGGAGAGGCGGTCGTGCCCAGCACGTGGACAAAGGCGCTGCTGGTCGAGGCCGTTGGGGAGTACAGTTCACAG
The DNA here is from genome assembly GCF_000334495.1 of Tupaia belangeri chinensis. NCBI lineage: Eukaryota > Metazoa > Chordata > Mammalia > Scandentia > Tupaiidae > Tupaia > Tupaia belangeri. Next base: position 1,520,617 of record NW_006159879.1, read on the forward strand.
CCTGCTCTGGAGCTGTGCCCGTTTGCCTGAACTGAGACGACACCGTCACGCCGGCTCCTGCTCATCACCATCGTCCCCGAGGCCCGTCTTCCGCCCAGGCCGAGGGGACAGGAGAAGGACAGATGGGCAGAGCTGGGCCTGTCGTGGCCGGCTGGTTTCCCACGTGAGGCGGGCCCTCACAGCGGCGTCTGTCAGCCCAGCCGCTCGAACTCCCGTCCCGCCGAACATTCCCTGTAGGACGAAGCATCCCTCCCACTGGCTGGAGGTGGATCCTGCCACCTTAGTGTTAGCACAGAGGCACTTCAAAGCCTTGCAGAAAACAAAATTAAAAGACAAATGGGGAAAATATAAACCTCACCTCACTGCCTAAGCTCCATCAAGTTCGAGACGCTTCTATAAGAGAACAACAGCCGCTCAGCACGCCTGCTCGGAGCCGAAAGGCCAGTAACTCCGGGACCCGTTAGCCCTCCTCTGGGGACAGCAGGGCTGCGTGTCACGTCACTAACTGAAGACAACTGGATTCGGAAATGAGAAGTCCGAAGGGGCCCAATCAGAACTGAGGCTGGACGGGGGATGCCCCACGGAGACAGTGAGATCGCCCGTGCGCCATGAGGAGCGTGGTCAGCAGCGTGGTCGCGGTGGGGAGGCCTCTCTGGCGAAGCCCCCAGGCACATTTCTGCTGGACCCACTTGTGTTCCCAAGGCCTTCACACCGGGCAATGCAGTCGTCGGCCCCAGAAGGAAAATGCGTCCTGTGTCCACGCCCTGTTGCTCTCCCTGGTGATTGGCCGGCCCACTTGTGGTGGCCCAGACCACTCCCACCCCTCTATGGCTGCTACTTCGACTGTGCTTGGTCCTCGCGGCCACTCTGGGAAGCCACAGGTCACTCCTGTGACAGTTCTTTCAAAACTTGCTTCAGCATCTCGACCCCTAACAGAATTTCCGTGAGGATGATGTACCGACTGCAGGTGGTCTGGCTGCCCATTGCACGGGAGGTTTGCTCCACTTCAGCTTTGAGTCAGAATGTCCAGGCAGGATGTCTGTGCTGTGGGCTGTGGTTTCCACTGTTGAGCATCAGTCCTCAGGACCGGAAGACGGCATTAAGTGTTACGCCATTGGACTCCCATAGTTGACTGTGGTTTGAGTCCTGGACCTGGCGGCTTAAACTCATGCCGGGCACGTGTGTGTGTGTGTGTGTCCAAAATCCTGGGAGGAGAATGGAGCAGAAGGGATTGCAGCCTGGCTCTCCCCACTGTGGGGTGATTTCTCGCTTTCTACCTCTCTGTCTCTCTGGCAAGTGCACACAGCCTATAGCAAAAATCGCTCTTAAAAAACATCCTCAGTCCTCTTCATCTAGGGCACAGGCCAGAAAACGCTTTCCTCACGGCTGTCACAGCCATGCAGGTGCTCCGCCGCAGGCTCCATCCTCCGGACTGTCCCGTCCCCTTAGTCAGAAAGTGAGCTGTCTGTCTGTAAACCTTCCATGTCTCTGGGGCACTGTCCCCATAGACTTTTCGCAGTGTCCCTGAGCTCAGCATTCTCCCAGTCGACCTTCACCATAAACTGACGTCCGTCCTGGCCTCGGTTGGAGCAGAGCCTGCACTGCTCTGACAAGAGCCCTGTCTACACTGGCGTCACTCTCAGTGCCTGTGCAGGAGCCTGCCTGGACCCGACAGTAAGTTAGTGTGAGTTTATTTGGTACAAGAATTTTTAATCCATGCTTTACTTTTTCATGACATGCACCTTCTGTGGACTTTGGAAGACCCTTTGTACGAGCACCGTTGGGTGCACTCAGCTGCAGGTGACTAAGCTGACTGACTCCAGCAGAGCTATGGGGGTGGTTGAGATTTCAGACCCAGAGACCAGCTCGTGGGTAACAATGCCTACAGGTAGGCATAGAGCTGGCCTCCTCGACACTGCACCTGTCACCATGAGCACCAGACACTCACCCTTTCTCCACAAAGTTAATTGCACGAGCCGCCGTCGTGGACAGGCAGATGACTGAGGGAGTATGTCGTTCGGTAACAAGCTTGAAATTCCAGTCCAGGAAGAGTATGTCCGAACGCTGGCTCATGGCAATGCCAGGTGACAGGGAGGTGGAAACGTGCCTGGTCATCCCAGGGTCTGCAGTGAGGGGCGTCTCTCCACCAAGGGCCTTGCACGCGGGGAAGGTTCCAGAGTCAGTAAGGAGGCCCTAGTGCTTAAACCGCAGCATGAGTCTTGTCTCGCTCCTCTTGTTATCAGCATTATCTTCTCTGCATCTAAATTCCCTTTTCTGATTATTTTAGGGTTGGATTCTTCTAGATATGAGTGACAATTATTACTGTTTCCAGTAAAATGAAGGAAAATATAGTTATAAATAGGGTAAGGGGCCTGAAGTGTTTCTTTTTCTTTCTGTTTTTTTACTTTAGCTGTGAGACTGTAAGCTAAGTGGACACTTGGCCAGAAGACCTTGTGAAACACCTGGTTCACATCCGCATGATCCCTGTTACTCCTAGCTAAGCAGAAGTCCTTCCATCATGGAATTCGCATTGTTGTGCTGATATTAAACCAATGACGTGAAGAGAGAAAATGTGATAGAAAGACCCCAGGTGCAAAACAATTTAGAGGCTGGTAAACGGGGATCCAAAGTCAGTTTGGAAATACTTGTTGGAACACGCAGGTGTACCCTGGGCTACCAAAGGTAAAATCAAAACTACTCATCTGTATAAAGTTGTGGGTAATTTCCTTAGCGTTATAGACTTAGGAGTGAGATAAATACCTCTCACAGATACCTTAGTTTGCTGGTTATGATCATCTAAACCTTAAATTCTCACTGCTCTTTTAGATTCCAGAACTACATTTGATACTATGTATGTGTGTGTATACTATACATAAGTGTGTGTATACTATACATAAGTGTGTGTATATACTATACATATGTGTGTATACTATGTGTGTGTATATACTATATGTGTGTGTATATGGTGTATATATACTATATGTGTGTATATATGGTGTATATATACTATGTGTGTGTATACTATGTATGTGTGTATACACTATATATGTGTGTATATAATATATGTGTGTATATACTATATATGTGTGTATATATATATACTATGTATATACTATATTTGTGTGTATATACTATACATGTGTATATACTATATATGTGTATATACTATAAGTGTGTATATACTATATATGTGTATATACTATATGTGTGTGTTTGTATATGGTGTATATATACTATATGTGTGTGTATACTATGTATGTTTGTATACTATATATGTGTGTATATACTATACGTGTGTGTATATACTATATGTGTGTGTATATACTATATATGTGTATATACTATATGTGTGTGTTTGTATATGGTGTATATATACTATATGTGTGTGTATACTATGTATGTTTGTATACTATATATGTGTGTATATACTATACGTGTGTGTATATACTATATGTGTGTGTATATACTATATATGTGTATATACTATATGTGTGTGTTTGTATATGGTGTATATATACTATGTGTGTGTATGGTGTATATATACTATATGTGTGTGTGTATATGGTGTATATATACTATATGTGTGTGTATACTATGTTTGTGTGTGTATATCCTATATATGTGTGTATATACTATACGTGTGTATATGCTATATGTGTGTGTATATACTGTGCGTATACTATATGTGTGTATATACTATATATGTGTGCATATACTATGCATATGTGTGTATATACTATATATGTGTGTATATAATATAGATATGTGTGTGTATTACCATACACATGTGTGTATATACCATACATATGTGTGTGTGTGTGTGTGTGTGTATATATACTATATGTGTGTGCATATATACTATATATGTGTGTGTGTATGGTGTATATATACTATATGTGTGTGTATATATACTATGTGTGTATATACTATACATACGTGTGTATACAGTGTATATATACTATATATGTGTGTGTGTATGGTGTATATATACTATATGTGTGTGTATATATACTACTATATGTGTGTGTATATACTATACATATGTGTGTATACACTGTATATATACTATATATGTGTGTGTATATGGTGTATATACACTATGTGTGTATGTATGTATGTATATATATATACCATATATATACTGTGTGCATGTCTTATTTATTTATTATTTTTACCAAAAATTAACCAGTTCTCGATCGGGGTGCTCTAAGTTTGTTCCTACCATCAGCTCACAAGCTGTGGTCAGCCCATGGTGAGCTCGGAGGTGAGACCTGGCCTCTCAGACACCACAGCCGTCCTTTCCAGGAAACGTGGTTCTCTGAGGTTACCAGCCAAACTTCCGTGGCCACCGCTGTGCGTCTGCCACCCTTCCTCGGGACCCTGATTCACCCTCGTGGCTCTGCCCATCACAAGCTCACTGCCCACCCTCGTGGCTCTCGTGTCTGTGGTGAAGCACATCTCAGATGTCGCGACTACAGGAGACAAGTTCCCTGCGGCAGAGATGGCTTTTCCATCTTTACAATGGCTTGCTATATTTAACTTGGAACTTTCATAAAGGAGTGTGAAAGGCTTGTTAGCACTCCGTTCTCCATGGTGTTGGCTTTAATAGTGCTGCCTGGGGTCTGGGTTACCCACTTACAGCCCAACCGTAAGGAGCCATGGATTCCTGCTCCTTTGCTAAGTTTGACTAAGACTCCCCTCCAATGTTGTGGTCCTCCGTCGCTGACACAGACGTAATGCTGCAGGGCCGGTCTCGCGAGCTCCTGTAGCCCAGCTCAGCTAAGGCATCATTGTCCCTCACATGGAGGTCCCTACAGTGGGTGGGGGCAGAGGCACCTCACGCTGACAGCAGGGTCTCTTCCAGAAGCTCAGAGAACAGCAGAAAATAAACTGTCCTTCCTACACTGAGAGCTCAAACTATTACTTGCTGGAACAATCAGAGCGCGTCTTCTAGGTTGAAAATACAGCTTAGGAGAGAACCTGTGTGCTTTATAGGCTCAAAGAATCTGGGATTCTGCTTTTATTAAATTGCAGGACATAGGCCTCGGAAGGGGCTGCATACTCCAATATTTCTGCTCTTACCAATGAGTAATACAATTTTCAAACAAATCATGCATTGCCACCAGTAAGCCTTCGCAGAAAGCATATGAGAAGTAATTTAAGGAGGAGGATGATAGCCTTTGGAGCCAAACTGCAGGAGGCTTCGAGGATCCCCCAGTCCATGTAGCGGAAGAGTTCTGCTGCCCGTCTCTGCAGAGGGCCTTCCCCAGCACAGACACAGTGGGCCTGTGAGGCAGTGTGGCGCTCAGAGCCTTCCTGGTCATTTGCTCATGTGTCCCTCTGGAGCCGCGTGAGCTCAGGCGTCTCCATCTCTGAGTGCAGGCAGGGGTTGTGGGAAGACAAAGAGCGTAAGCGCCGCCAGAGGACCCACACCGGGGCTGGGCCCCTGCCACAGCGGGGACTCTGGCTGTGTGGACCCGCAGGAGGTGCTAGGCAGGGCCCCTGCCCTCCAGGACACAGCCCTCGCCACCTGTTACCAGCTCACGTGCTGCCTGTCCTTCCAGGAAGAGCCTCCAGCCTTCTGTCCCCATAGCTGCTGAAGCCATGCCATGCCTGTGCACACACGTTTGCATTTGTGCTGTGTGCACATGCACAGGGGCGCTCCACATGTACTAGGGAATTTTCACAACTAGGCACATATAGATAAGAAACACACAGAGAGACACAGATAAATCTGTAATTGAAAACACTACAGCATAGTATTACTTAGGGAATTGTTTCTTAAGGTATGATATTTGGTGGTGAATTTTAACTAAAAACTGAATTTATTGCTAACAAACTAAGATAAACTCGCAGGAGATGATCACACGCACGTGATTTGTATACATGAATATTCTCTTAATTTGCACTTTGTTGATTTAAAGTGAGCCTGGAAGCATCTAGAAACCCTGGCATGCCACAGTTGCAAACCTGACGAGGCACACAGAGGTCGCTGTCTGGTGGAACGCTCGGGTCTTCATGGGGGGCCATTGTGCTGCTTTTGTGAGGGGAGGGTTTTGTCCTTTATAAAATGGGGACAATGCTGTCACACAGCAACCGGAGCTCTGAGGACCAGGGCCACCCATTGTCATCCCCACCTGAAGGGCTCCCCCTTGCCCGCAGGGCTGCCTGTGGGCCGGGGTCAGCTACAACCCAGGGGAGCCCGTCTCCCTGTCCCCTGTCCTTTGCTCAGAGCATCTGATGTGACATCCAATCAGCTGAAAAAGCTGCCAGACGTCACCAGTGCTGTGCGCGCGCGTGTGTGCGTGTGTGTGCGTGCGTGTGTGCCTGCGTGTGTGCGCGCGTGTGTCTGTGGGGGAGATGGAGGGAGCGGGAGGGGAGGCGGCGGCCATGGGCTGCGAGTGGAGTCTCCGTCAGGGCAGTTCTATTGATCTGCGACCCACACTGCCGCGGGGGGCAGAGGCAGGGACACGGGCAGATGGCTGCACACGGGCGCGTGCAGCTGCCGGGGTGGCGAGCGGGCTCCCGCAGCACCGAGACTGCTCGTGACTCGCGAGGTGTGGAGGAGAGGGGGGTAGCGTGAGTTCAGGCAGACTCTTGGTTTAATTGTTAAGCCATTTCCCACGAGATGTGATGATGGTCTCATTTCCAGAATGCCTTGAAAAAACAAACCCTGAACCATTCGTCAGAGACACCGAAAAGGGCTGTTTATCTGAGGATGGGCTGAAAGCTCTGCCTGAGGATGCTGGGTGCAGCGGGGTGCTGTTAGATCACTGTACCCGCGAGTGGTTTTCAGTTTCCTATTTTAATTCTTGTGTTGCGTAATATGTAGGGTACAGTAACGGGCTGACGGGATGCAGGGCTGGAACTGGGCTTCTTCATCCCTCCATGCCTTTCAGCATGCCCACTGCGCCGGGAGGCGGTCGGAGCTGCTGCCTGTCTGCGGCGAGGGATTGCCTAGCCGTCCTGGCATCTGGCCGTAAAGATGGTGTCCTGGTCTTTGAGACATGTGCGGTTATAACTAGCCTGTCTGCCCCAAATGTATAAAGCGTGTGCACCTCCCCACCCCCAATTGCAAAAGACTCCGGGAAGTTCCTTTTTAAATGACGGTGCCATCGGGGCAGTCTGCGTGTGAGCAGAGGAAGCTGGGAGACTGGAGCCAGCCGCCATCTCCCCACGGCGCGTCGGCACCACACCACAGTCAGTTCAGGGGAAAAGGGGTGATACCTTTTTAAAAACTGAAAGGCAGTGAGCCATTACTAGCAAGAGTTATATTGAGCATGCTTGCCAGACAGGGAGCTGCTGCAGCCCCGCCCAGACGTGTGCCTTGCCATTTTCATTTTAATCAGCCTCTCTGCTCAGGCTGGCTGCTGATTCATTTTGCAGGCCGTCCCCCGGGAGCCGGTGGAAGCCCGAGGCAAGCTGCTCTTGTATCTGCCTAGCGCACCCCACACCCGCCGACCCCACGTCCCCGCCGACCCCACATCCACGCCCAGCGGGAGAGCCAGGGTGACGGGGGAAGGCGGGAGGGGGAGGCTTCCAACCCTACAGCCCGAGTTCAACATGGCCATTTAGAAGACCCTCCATGAAACCGAGTCTATTACGGAAAATGAAAGGAAGGAAAAGAAAAAACAAATGTCACATTGTCATGTCGTTATCCAAGCAGCCCTCCCTCCCCGCCCCCGCCCCCGAGTGGCTCGGAATCCGCTGGTCGTCACGGTCACTGTAGAACACACACACGTATCGCTTACCTGGGGGCTAGCCGGGTGGGGTGGGCTACCTGATCTAGCTGGAGACTTTGATTTGTGGGACTGACAACCTTATTATGCAGTGAGCTTATTATTGATATTATTCTGCTCTCGGTTGCCATGGCCACCTTGTGAGAGACATTCAATTTTCTCTCTTCCATCATCATTATCTATGAGGCCATCTGTTGTGGAAAATGAATTCAGCCTCATTTGCATGACTGATAAGCAATTTTTTTTTTATCTATTTAACAGAAGGTCATATGCCGGGGATTTGGAGCCTGTGAAAAAAAATGTGGAAAAAAAAAAGCCTCAGCGAGGCTGAGTGGGGCTGCGTGCATGAGGGCTGTACGTGGGGGTGAGCCAGACCCCCGAGGCCCGTGAGCCTATCGCGGCGTTTGCCATCCCTGCCCGGGCGACATTTTTTTTCCCTAAGCTACTGCACACTGACAGAGCGGGGGAGCGTTTCCCTGCAGCCTTCCTGAAGCCCTGACTTTTCACCCATTGTCAGTGGGTGCGTTTTATTTTTTCCTTCCCTGGACTATGGGTTACGATGTCAGTACTCACTGAAGACAAAAAGCAACCTTTCCTGCGTCTCGTGGTAGGCACAGTCCTCGCCGTCGCCCCACTCGTGTGGATCAGGGCTCTCTGCCTCCGGGTGCGTTGAGCCAGCAGTTACTTGCCTTTCACTCGTGAGCCGGGTGGTCATGTTGTGAGGTATGTGACATTCATTAGGTTAATTTTCTGGATTCGGAGGACAGGACCTGTGTTACTGCGGTCCATGGTCCTCTGCTGCAATTCCATTGTTTGCTGCTGTTTAAAGTTATTTTGATAGCGTGGCTGGTAGCTGGACGGTGCCTGGGCTGGAGGTTCTCCTCTGCAGAAATCTGTCTTTAAAGCGGAATGGGTGTTAGGTTGCATGCCTTCACTGCGATGTCGTTTACTAGAAAAAGCAAAACAAAAAACTTGCTGCTTGTGCATAGCACTCAGAGGGTCTGAGGGCTCTGAAACAAAACTTCCCACAGACTCCTGGATAGCTTTACATTGCAAATGCAGTAGGTCGTTTTACAGAGAAGTTAAAATCATAGATATTCTTGATGCACTGTTATGTTTGCCAGATGATAAGAAGAAAGTTGATGTTTATTGTTTACATTGATAAACTCAAATAAAGATTTTAAACTAGAAGCTAAATGTTTGAAGTTTATAATAATGAAACAGCATTTCACTTAGAGCAGAAATGATTTTGATGTCACTTAAATGAATGAACCAAAAGTTTAAACTGCATACTTCCACTTCAAGACAGGCCACAACAAAGCAATACGCATGTCTGTAAATGCCCATTTAAGAATGAGGTTCATAAAATATACAGCCCAGGCTTTGGATTTAGTATTATTTTAGCTTGGGCAATTTTTCACCCCACTAAGACTGTGTTAGCTGTAGAATTTCGTTGTTAGCTCTTCACTTAGAGTAAAAACATCTTATATAAGAGCACTTTTTCAAGTGTCCATGTTTTTACTGAACATCATATACAGAAGCACGCCATGACACCCTTACAGGTATAATTAGCTTAATTGTTCAGCTTTATGAAAGTCAGGTTGCTTTGTGAGTGATAAGTAGAGGCATGTCTTTCAAACAGATAAGAACGTGTTTGCTTAAAACCGTAAGTGTCTGCCATCGTATTCTTTTCTGAAAAACAGCACCACTGCATTCCTGTAAGTTCCCACCTCTCGAAAACTTTGAATCCAAAGTGTTGATTGTATATTATAGATGCTACTAGTGACACATTCCAGAAAAAAGAAGTTTGTTTTCCTGATTGACCTAAAGAAACATATAGGCTTCTGTCACCTCAGAGGCATGCAGTTGACTGGCTAAAAGTCTTTGTAAAGTGACACTTCAACAATGAATTTTCTGTGTCACACCAAGTGAGCTGTCGATGATACGTTACTGAAACTCTTGCCACTCTACATAGATTTCTCATAAGCAATCGCAGTGGTTACATAACCTCTCCTTTTAAACTCAGCCATTTTTTAAATATTGTAGTTTGAAGTTTGGACAAGTACGTTCGTTTTAAGCATTCATTTCACACTCAGCAAGTTGGAGACAATAACATCGTGGTAGCCTGTAGGGATGATTTGCAGTGGCACGGGCTTTCTCAGTGGACTCTAAGCTCAAGCATTGTAGAGACACTCGGATCTGGGCTGGAACATGGAGGGTGGCATTGCTGTCTTCTAATCAGTACATGGGGTCTGAAGATTCGTCAATCGAAATTGTCAACTTCTGAAAAGCTAGAAGGTAGCACAACTGATCCCCCCACCGAAAAAAAGTTAATTACCAATCTTGGTTAGATTCTTCCTGGCCTCCCTGACATTTGACTGCTTCTAATTCACTGATTAATCTCATTAATGTGATTACAGTAGGATTTAGAGTTGGCTACCATTGTTCTGCAGACACTGCTATTCAGCCCAAGCACTTGCCACCTCATTCAGTTTTGCTGTGATTTTTCAAAGGCTGGTGGAGTGAGCCTTTGTGAGCAAGACGTCTCTGCCTCCCTTTTCAGCACCAGGAGCTGTCCGCGGCTGGTAGGGGTTGCGTGCAGCAGGGGCTGACTCCCTGCTAGCCAGGGCGGGGTGAAAAGGCTCACTTTCATCACCTTATGATTGTGCTTATTGAGGGAGAAGTAGGAGCAGCCTTTATGGTCACAATAGATGTGAAGATGGTGCAGCCAAGGTCTCTCTCCTTGAAGACTTACTTCGCACAAGTCTTCCGGCTGCCGTTGCCTACACGTTCTAACCTATTTTTGAAATCGCCGGACACGGATTCAGTAAGATTACTTGTGCAGGGTCATTTGGAGTTGGGAAGCTGTAAACGTTTCTACTTTTCAAATGAAAAAGTCTTTATCCAAGCGCGCATAACTAACAGTCAAATCTAGTTTTTGAAAAGATAAGCCAGGATTAGCTGGTGGTGCAGTAAGGCAGAAAGTATGCATGACACGTACATTTCAACTTCTCTCGTTGAACTTACACCAGCAGCAGAACGCGTGGCAACTGCGCCATTTGGGTCAGGACCTGAGGTCAGGGTGGAAGGGCCAGTGAGGTGCTGCGTGGGAGTGGTGTCGTGTCCCACAAGAAAAGAACCCACAGCCTCTTCTGGGCGATGAATTAGACAAGCATGATTTGGGAGCAGGTGGGTGTTTGGGGGGATAAGACTTCAAGGCTTCGCTTACATTGTTCCTGTTGTGTTTTTCGCCTCATTTACTTTTTGTTCTTTTGAAAATGTTTATATTTTGAATCTTAGTATTGATGCATCCAGTTTTTCACTATCTGACGGTTTGTGTCTTTTTTTGTTGTTGTCAACTTTTAATAGATCAGGGAAAAGAAACGATTGTGCCACTTCAAAGACATTTGGGATTTTTTTACTCATTAAATATACTTAAATTCAAAATGATTATTTGTTCATCTGCCTTTAAAAATACTCCATGTGTACAACTTTTAACGACCAATTACTTCTGTGTGAAACATTCATTTTGTTGAGTAAACAATATTTTCAAAGGCACATGTATAACCAGACTTCCAATTCTGCCGATAAATCGACCTAACCTGAGGGAAAGTTGTTGTTCTGAAAACACATACTGTGTGATCCAAAATGTTTTGTTTACATACACATCGGAACATTGCAGAGGCTACAGTTTTAGCTTCAAATGACGGAAAGTTTCATTTACTTTTAAATATTTTATGTAAAAGGGCTCAGTAAGAACTGCGGGGAACAGCCTCCCTGCTGTGCAGGGGGCTGGCTCGCGGGGTGGCCCCGGGGGTGCAATGCTCTGGTCCCCAGTCAATACCAGTTTTCCAAATGCATGAGTACTTGGCAGGCAGTCTACCTTGATGTAAGGTCTCACCAGAACTCTGTCCAGCAAATGAAGGCAGATTCAGGAAAAAGATACTCAATTTCTGCTTCTTTCCTAAATGAAAATACTCCATAGCATTAATTGAATGCAATGGCATTATGCAATTTCAAGTTTAGGCTTTTTTATTTTCCTGGGGGAAACTGTGTAGCCTTCCTTAGAAAACAGTAATGAATAAACTTGAACAAAAACTTGAAAATGATTAGCATATTTTTCACCAAGCTAAGTTTCATCACACTGTATTCTATACCACAAAGGGATTAGTCTGTATTTATTCAAAACTACCTAAAGACAGAAGCCACCGAAAACTTAAAAGAAAAGATACAGAGAGGTGTGTTGTTGCTATTGTTTGGAGGTTTTTTTTTGGGGGGGGGGATTTGGAGGATCATTTCCAAATGTCATTTGTGGCTGGTATATTTTAAAAAGACATTTCAGATTGGCAAGCCTCCCCATTTCAGAAATATTGCCTGAAATGACCACAATCCATGAGGCAATAATACCAGGTACCCTACTTTCACATAATCTGTCATAGATTTTCCGGCTTTCAGCTTATTCTGAGTACCAGCCGTGTGTCTGTGCCCACAGAAGGCCGTGGCCCTGGCAGCGTGGCTCAGTCTGTGTACCTTTGTGCCCTCCTCCCCTCTCCCTACCTCCCTCTCCCTCTCTCTAACTCTGCCCTGCTTGTCTCCTCCGCCTGCCTCTCTCCTGTCTTTCACACCTGCATTGTTCCAGCACACAGTGAGGTTTCTATGCGTGTTTCCACCATGCGACTGTTTTGCGCTGTGACACCCTAATGAGTCCTCAGGGTATCTGTGGAAGTGATCAGGATGGAGAGAAAATGTAAGCCAGGTGGCAGGGAAGTCGGGAGAGTGCACGCGTGCTTACTTATGCTGAGGCACGCCGAGGGACACCGCGCTGGCTCTTCTGTCGGGGAGCTGTTCTCACCATGCACCTCTTTTTAAAACCCCAACTCCCCACGTGGCGATGACCAGGAAAGTTGGGAGGGGGAGGGAGCTACCCCGTGCTGGGTGAGGGGCATTGTGCTGCGGGAGATGGAGTGGCACGGGGTGCTCTGGGGCTGCTCTGGCCGAGGCTGCGGTGGCTGCTGGCAGGCTCGGTGAGGGGGGCACAGCCTCCACAGGGGCCAGGATCTGCTCTCAGCACGGGCGGCAGAGGCTCCGTCTTCAGAGGAATTACCTTGAGAGCTGGAGTCGTGCTCTTGGTAACTCGGACCTGGTGTCGCTCTCCCCACTAAACCACAGCCAGCATTGTGTCCCGGGGAGGCCTGCTGCGGCTGGCGGGGCTCTGCCCTGCTCTCGCTGCTGGCGGCGAGCTGACAGAGGGGAGGCTCTGGAGGGTAGGGGTGAGCAGAACGGACATGTGGCCGGCACCGACATGCGACCGTCTCCCTGTGGCAGACAGAGCACCGCACGTGTGAGAAACGGCTGCGGAACCGGATTCAGCCTGCTGGCTCCCGACTCTGCTCAGAAAGGTACCTCTTCCCTTCTGCTTAAAGGGTCCACGGCATTTCTGATTTGCCTGGTTGTCACGGCTCCCAGCCCTTGAGAATTATGTCAAAGGTTCTCTTACGACTTCAGCGCACAGCTGTTCCTCACCTGTCTGCCCGTCCTCTGCACTCAGCTGCCCTCCCTGCAGCCCTGCCCGTCGCCCGACTTGGTACACAGCCCAGCCGACAATGGAGGCTCCCTCCAGCAGAGCTGCACCCAGCAGCTCTCCATTGTGGGCGCCGCCGTGGCCGCACGCTGCCTGGAGTTCTTGCTGAACAGGAGTCCGTGTGTTCGAGGCTAGGCTCTGGGGGAGGGGAGGTGCCGTGTGGCCTTTATGATTTAACGTGGCCTGTCACGGAGCCGTGTGGGGAGAGGGCTGGCAGAGTGGGACGGGTGCTCGCCGCCAGAGAACACATGGACTGCCTGACTCAAGAAGCCATTTATAAAAGCAGCACATCTTTTTTTAACCAGAAAAATGCTAATGGAAGTCATAGATCCACGCTCCCTTTTGTATATTTGAAATCTCATTTGGTCTTTTCAGATAAAACTTTCCTGATTTTTTGTCTTCTAACCATGCTAAAAGGTTGAGGATGTTTTCACTGTCCTAGAGAATAGATCTGATTCTTGTTTTAAACGGAAATGCTCCACGGCGCTCACACCGAGGCAGTGATGGAGTGTGGCTGGCAACCCGAGAGATTTTAAGAATCAGTCCGAGTTAACTCTTGTGTAACTGCTCATCCGCTAGGAGCAGCGGTGGGGGGCTCTGGGACCTCGTTCTGTTTTGCTGAGATGTCAGGCAGAAGCACCACGTGTGATTCTGGGGTCCGGCTGACTCCGGTGGGTGTCTCAGCCGCCGTGTGGTTTGCTGTAGCATCCTGTCGGGAGAGGTGGCTGGCGATGTGACCTGGCGGGAGCTGTGAGTGCCTGGCACTGGTGTTTGCAGTTCTCATCTATTACATTCAATACAGCGCTGCACATGACCCAGCCGTGCTCTGGGGCTGGGGCCTGTGGGTGCCATGGAAGACGGCGCAGCTACATCCCAGCCCTGCTGACTGCTGCAAGCTAGCAGGCAGGAAGGCACGGAAAGACAGGCTAGTCCACAGCCGTAGCTCTGCCACGCAGGCTCCTCCCGGGTTAGGGTCTGGGGGAACGGATGTGTGTTGTGTTGCTGGAAGGATGCGGCCCAGGACAGGGTAAGTCCGGCGTGCTCTGCCGCTGTCCTGGGGCCGCGCTGTGGGCTCCCTGGGCCTGGCAGGATGGCCTTGTCACCTGCTTGCTGCCTCTGACGGCGGCTGAGCTACATCCACCCGCTCGCGCCGCACGCACGCCTGGCTTCTCTGCCGTTCGGAGGTGCCAAGTTATTAATCCCCATCTTCGACCTCAGGCCTGTTGGTGTCCTGTCTGAGAGCGTTAGTACTTTTGTCCAAGTGGTAAAATAATTAGCATGCAGATGAGAGTGGCCCCGGGTCTGAGCGCCGGAGGCGAGAGGAGCAGTGCAAAGTTGATTGGGTGAGTGCAGAAGGGTTGGTGGCCTTCAAAGGCATTAGGAGAGTTCTGTGTGGGGCAGGTTGGAGGGTTTCCAGGGTGAGTCCCCAGGATGGAAGGCAGGGGCCTGCCGCCGGAGCGACTGCCCTCAGATGCTGGCTTAGCTGAAGGTGCCACGGGGACCTTTCGCAGGTAATCCGTCTAGACCGCTTTGCTCTGCAGCCCTCAGGTCTCCCTTTGACACCCCTGCAGGTAAACATGTCCTGCCCTGGGTCTGCTCCTCGAAGTGGGGCAAAGTGCAACCCCGTGTGGTCAGCACCAGGAGGGGTCACTTGCTGCTGACTTGTGTGGCCAGCTGCCTGCTCGCACATCTGAAGGGAAGTGGACTGTTTAGAGAGGATTGTTCTCAGAAATGTACAGCAGCCATTACTCAACGTGCTCAATTAATATTTTCTGGAACAGTGCACCGAGACCAGCAAAATTAGCAAATGTTATTTCAATGAAAGCCCAGACAGAATTAGTTTTGACTGGTGTATATTTTTCCTAGCCGGAAGAAGATTTTAGCTAATTTAACTAGCAGCTGACTGGAGATGGTGAGAATTGGACTGAAGTTTCTATGGGTCTGTGGCTCCTACAGACAGGAAATCTAAACACTGACCCAACGCTGGCTAGTTGCCGTTGTTTTCGGGAGAAGGTGTCCGTTCCTGTCGCCAGCTCTCTGTGAGAAGTGGATAAAGCTGCTGGAGCCCGGCTCCCTATTGTCGTCTGCAGCACGTTTCTTATGTAAGGCTGGAGCTGGAGGACGGCAGTCTGGGCACCTCCACGCTGAGCCCAGCGCGTCCACCGGGGGCTCACGGGTAAACAGTTCTGCTCTGACGGTTCCTATCCTCCTTACAAGGCAAGGTGTTCGCTTTAACTAGCCTAATTATTTCATCTGCTCTTAAGGCTGAACTCAAGGAGAAATGATGATCCTTTATCTATTTTACAGTTTCCTGGATACTTTAGATCATGGTGATTTTAGTTTGCTCTTGTTTTTTAAGCTTGGTTATTTATTTCTTTAGGAATGACTTGCTTTACTTTAGCTGTTTGCTTTAAACAATGACAGTAAATATTTGACCCCCAAAATACAATGTTTTTGGAGGGCAGGGGCAGTTTCTACGGCTTAAAAAAAGTATGCCTTTCCACAGCAGGCCAAACCACCTTCAGGGAACCCAGGCCTGAAACACGAGGTGTTGGAAAACATTTTAACCCTTTGTACGAAGCTGCTGGGGTGCTCCCTCCCACGAGCTGCCCCTGGGGCCCCTCTGCCTTTACTCTGGCACACTGGGTGAATTCCCTAATGTTTTTAGGTCTGTCAACCAATACATAAATAAATGCTTTCTTTTTCTATTTTATTTTAAAATTCGCTGGTAAACTGAAATAAGGAAAAGGGTGAGTTTTTTTCGCATTTTAACCCAGAGTATTAAATTCTTAATTGTTCTCAGATTCTTGAACTCTGCTTAGAGAAAAGTCCTGTCTGTACTGTCTCCGTTGCTGCATTTCCTTTCAGAGTTGAGCCAGGTTTACATGATTTAAATAACTTCCTTTAGTTTTATTATGAGCTAGAAGTCTCCTGGGCACAATAGCAGCATTTAGCTCTGGCTTCACCTTAGTCCTTTGAAAACAGCAAAGACGCTTGAGAATTGCGGCCTCCGGGGCTTTGTGCCTCCGCCTGTCCCGTCGCAGGTGTTGCTTTAGCCTTTGTTTTGTGCTTGCCCCCACCCCCACAATGCCACCTGAGTCTCCACTTGACACACCTGCTCTGGGTCTCTGCGCCAGCCTGTCAGCTCCCAGGCCCTGTGGACCCGGGACAATGAGGGGACCCAGGCCTGGAGATGCAGTGGGGTGGCCCTGCTGGGCTTAAGTTTCTAAGGGGATTTTTTTTCAAAGTTTGTCTCCAAGGTAGACTATCAACTTTGGACAGAAAACCTGTCCGTGAGTCCCCACAGTATCGGTCCTGGCATCCAGCTCGGGCTCTCAGCCTGCCAGGCTCAGGCGGGCAGGAGGGGTCGGGGCTGCCCTGGGGCTGCTCGAGAGCGGATGCTGCAGTGGCTCTGCTGGGGCCTGGCCCCGGCAGCAGGGTGACAGTGTGCGATTCTGTCCTCTCAAGGTTGCCAGACCTGTGCGCGTGCTGCCGTTGGCTGTCGGGGGTACCACGGTCAGCTTGGGGATGGCTGGTGAGGGCGCGTGTCCATGTGCTTTTAACGTGCCAAAGCGACAGTGTGGTGTCAGCTGACGGGGCCAGCCAGCCGTGTGCCTGCTAAGCTGCTCTGTCCCTGTGTGCACTCGCTGGGAGCTGGAAGAACTGTGCCTCATTCCGTGTGCAGCCCGCGTCTTCCCCGCGTCTTCCTGACCGCTTAGACAGGACATGCAACCTGAGCTGAAGGAACCCACCCGAGGACAGCCGCCTTCCTGGGGAATTTCCAGATGGGAAATGGCGGGCTTAGCACTGAGGCAGGCAGCCCCCACATCGCTAATTGTGGGGGCGCTGCTAGCACAGGGACACTGGCTTTCCTTTGAGGATTTCTAGCCCCACACTGGGAGGGGGACCTTCGGCCATCTCTCAACCCACATTGCAGTGTGGCTGAGTGGCACTCCATGAGGGCTTGTCTACGTCAGTGCAGCGTCTCAGTGCCAGGGCCGCCACCTCGCTGAGCCCTGGGAGTGAGGGGCAGGTCTCAGAGGCCGGCTTCAGGCCTGGCCCTCTCCCCACTGGCTGTGCCGTCCGAGCAGGGCCAGAGAGCAGACACCCGGGAGCAGAGCCCTGTCGCCGTGGTGCAGGCCAGGCAGCCTGGCTGTGGAAATTATCGAGCCTGCAGGGCACCCCATAGAGAGCCATCAAATGGAGTCTGCTCCAGAGCTGTCTGCGAGATTGCCAGCGCTCGGAGATCAATGTGGCATCTGCCAGTGGGCCCTGGCTCCCTGGAACCCCCACCTGCCTAATGCATCTGGGCAAGAGCTTTTCAGAAACCCGTTTCCTTCAGGATCAATTTAATACGTCTTGAGGGCCAGGCGCAAGCAAATTGATTCTCTCTCTGCACCAGGAAAACTCGTAAACATCTGCAAGAGCACAGACTCCCACCAACCCCGGATCGGGGCGCGATTTTGCGCGATACTCCAAGCCTACCGCCTTCATAGCTCATGCCAGCACGGCATTTTTTAATTAGGAAGTTGATTAGAAAGGGCACGGTAGACCACGGATGTACGGGCCTTGGCACCCGCCCAGCTGTTTGTTGTCTGGTGGTGGGAAGTACAGCTCATCACCAGTTGCAGGAAAGAGGGGGAGGCCGTTCCAAGGCACAGAGACGGTGGCAGCGAGGTTGCTGGGCCGCCCGTGCTGGGCCACCGGGAGGCTCCTCGCGTGAGCCTCGCCTAGCAGACTCTCCCTGGCTTCCTCGGACACAGGAGCCCCGGCTCTGTGGGAGACGGGCAAATGCAGGTCCCCAGGGTGAGTGACCGGGGCTCGGCACCTGTGCTCTCTGGATCCCGTCTAGTTCCTGGTAGCCTATGGGCTTACGTCAGCCGTGCTGGGCTGTTTATCTTCAACAGCAGCTAGTTTTGTTTTTGCTTTTTTCCCCCCTCGGGAAATCCTTTCCTTTACTGGCTCTTTGGAGGGCTCGGAGTATATTATCACAGAAATAAAACTTGATGCCTAACTGTCGTGACCTGTGGCTAATGTGGTGTGAATAAGTGCCATGTTTGGAATTTGCGCCTGCCCAGCCCCACTGCAGGTGCTCTCCCAGGCCAGCGCTAGCGAGCGAGCACAAAGACGGCCGGGTGCCCGGCGCGCCCTCGTGTCTCGGCAGGGCTCTGGGGCGTGCCACTCTGCCCTAGGGAGACACTCAGGCTTGGAAGCCGGGGGTATGCCTCTACCCCAGGGGGACTTCGGCTGGGGGTAGCTGCTGTTCTCTGCCCTCTGAGCCGACTTGTCAATTTGCCAACTGTTTTTAGATTTTGCATTTTGGTAGTGTAGTGACAGCCAGCCAGCATTAGGGAGATGGTGGCTAGCCCAGGGGTCCCTCTGTCCTGTCCTGGAAGAAAAACGTCCCAGTCAACGCGAAGATGAAAGGCCTGACTCTGAAGCAGCCCCGCCGCCTTCCCGAGCTCTGCTAGCTGAGCCGCTCACGCAGCCACGTGCACGGAGCACCTACTGTGCGCAGGGTCCGCTCAGTGAGACACACCCTGCCCGCGGAGATGAGGTGGCCGGGGCAGGGTCAGCGTAGGGACGTCAGGCTCACGCCAGGTGGAGAAAAGCACTTTGTGCCTCGAGACCAGGCATGAGGCCAACCCAGGGGCCTGCTCGTGGGCGATGACACTTGGGTGAGTCAGCTGACCACTCCGAGCCACACGCCACACATGGCCAGCATCCCGTCACGCTCTGTCTGACAAAGTACCTGCTTTGGGTTCGTGACCTCCACCCATGCCAAGTGCGGAAAGGCCCGGCTCGCTGAGGGCCTGGCTGTCGGTCCTCCCTCGTCATGTCTCCACATACGTGATCCCTCCCTGTGTTCCCCAGGGACAAGCAGGCACACCTGTTTACGAAGGGGCCCCCGGAGTGAAGACCACGCAGGCTGTGGCACAGTCAGGGCGCCCAGAGACGTGATGGCGAGCGTCGCTGTCTGTCTGCAGTTCCTGACATACCAGAGACCAGAGTGGAGCATTCTAGGTATGACACGGTCAGGCCACGGACGACCAACTGAGGCCGCCTGTCCCCTGGGTCCTGCCCCCACTGAGGCAAGAACTGAAGGGACAGCGGCTTGACCCCTGCAGCTCACGTTGGCTGCAGAGCTACTGAGAGAGACGCAGAGGGGAGTTTAAAGCAGGAGGTGCACGCGTCGCGTAGCAGGTGGTCCCCAGGGCCCTGGCTCGCCCACACGGAGCCCGCCCTGACCCAGCCACCCCAGGATCCCAGCCTAACAGCACAGAGCCTGCCCCTGACCCAACCCCAGGGCCCTGGCCCGCCTGCACAGAGCCTGCCCTGTCTGCATAGAGCCTGCCCTGACCCAGCCCCAGGACCCCGGCCTGCCTGCACGGAGCCTGCCCTGACCCAGCCCCAGGACCCCGGCCCACCTGCATGGAGCCTGCCCTGACCCAACACACCTGGCGCACCAGAGTGGAGTCTGTTCCAGGCCCGTGAGAGACCAGTCAGGCTGGAATTAGCATTCATGTTCTCTCAGAGCTGGAAGCCGAAGCAGCTCAGGCTTCAAACAGCCACCTTGTCTCTGCCTACAAATGGGACTCTGAGATTGCATCAAGGGGAAGGGTCGGTCCATGCCAGGCATACGTGTGTGACAGGCCTGAGTCCTCGGAGTCTGGGTGGAGACGTCCAGACTAACTATCTGCCCATTGGCCGGCTTCGTATTCGTCCAGTCGTGAATGAACACAAGAAGTGTCCACTGAATTTGCACTGGAACCTCCCATACCATGGCAGTTCTGCTCAGACCCGAAGGACAAGGCTGGCGTGGCCTTGTTGCCCACATGCTCGCTGTGCACTTTGTTGCTGGGATCGTGTGAGCTCGAAAACAGTCCTTGTCCCTGAGAGACCCACACCCACAGTGCAAGCCAAGAAGCTCGCCCTTGTTCCCCAGGGACAAGCAGGCACACCTGTTTACGAAGGGGCACGCCACCTGTTCCTCTAGTCGTGAAGTTAATGATGAGAACCGCGCCTAATCAGAGGGCTTCGTGAGCGGGAGACAGGCGGGTTTGTAAGACAGCAGGTGACTCCTCCTTGTAACACGCCACGTTTCAATCCGCGTACGTTGGATTTTGAGTAAGTTCGAAAACACACCCAGCCATGACAAATATTCCAGATGACAAATGGCAGCACTGCGAGGACTGGGTGCGGAATGCCAGGTGGGAGAGCCACGGCTTTCCACCACACGCTCCGCGTCTTCAAGGCCAGCTGCGCACACGGAGTTGCTTCCGCTTGAGGCCGGGCGCAGTGCGATGGCTGCTGGCTGGGTGATCAGCAGGAGGAAGAGGGGCCCAGTACTCAGCAAAAGCACCAGCAGCACCGTGGTGCATACTTTCTGTGTATCCCGGCACCGCCTGTTCTCTGCTCCCCTGACCGGGGAACACACAGCCTGGACCTGGGGCACCCCCGTCGAGCTCCGCTCACCCCGGCTCCCCAGCGGCCCCACTCCTGGGTGCATGTGGCCTGACAGCAGGGCACGCTCCCTTCTCGTGCTGCCGAAACGATGGCTGTCACGCGAGGCTGCTTTCCCACTCGCGGTAGGAGAGCTTTTACTTGGCACTCGCGTTGGGGCCTGTCTCCCTTCCTTCTTCTCGTCCGTTGCTTGTCGAAGGTGAGGGAGTCGGACTCTGTAATCCTCAGGTCCCTCCCAGGGCCGATGAGGGCGGCTCTTCCTGGTCAGGGCTATGAGAAGGTGACAGGCTGGATACTGGGAGCAGCAGCACAGCCAGGGTCCCCTCTGTTAGCGTTCTGCAGGGGAGTGTGGAAAGCAAGCCTGATGCTCAGGCCCTGGCGTGCTTGGAGCATGTGCCCGTGTGGTTGTTGAGTCTAACCCAGACATCGCTGACTTGGAAGTCCTGTGGTCGGACACGCTCTCCCATCCGGAAGTATCACAAGACTGCAGGAAACTCAGCCGTGGACTGAGAACCAGTCCTCTGATCCCTTTCTGTCTTTACCCCATGTGTTTGGGGCCCATGAACTTGCACGTTCGGCACGTCCCCCAATGGCAGCTCCAGGTGGAGAGCCGTGCTGACGGGACCCGCCATGCCAGCAGCTGCTCCGTCCTGACCCCGTCCGAGCTGTGGTCTCTCCGGTGACGGCATGGCCCACACGTCCCCGTCATTCCTGTGACTCGGTGTGGGCTCCCCCCTTGCCTTTCCCTCGAGGAAGCAGTACTCTGGGTGCCACCAGCCACGCAGGGGCACGTTCTTAGTGCCGAAGACCTGCCATGCCCCACATACAAGGCTCCAGAAGGACGAGCAAGGCTGTGCGGTCGCCAGTAGCCTGAGTCTGCCAGGGTAGCCAACGGCGGACTTCCCCAGTTTAGCAGGGTGCTCTCCAATTTTGTCCTGGGAACAGCCAGCGAGACAGAGAAGCGCAGTGCGCCACCATGGCCAGGAAGACCGGGCAGCCCTCGTCTGCTGGGAACCCAGACTTCTGGCCTGGTCTGGGGGACTTTCCAGGTCCCCGTTACCAAGGTATCCTCTTGCAGAACTACACAGGAACATGTTTCCTTAGACAAAATAGTCCTTGCCTTGGAAGCACAAAGTGCCACATGCAAACTCTAGTCTAAGCTCTGGGAGATGTTTCTTCCACTCGAAGAAGTGGGGAGACATGGTATGGGCAGGCCGCTCTGTGAATGACGAAGAGTGGAGGCAAGGGAGAGGGCACTGAGAAACTGCTGAAGCTGCTTTCGCCTTTTGAGATTCAAAAAGAAACATTTCTCCGGAGACAGAGATATGCATAAAGCCTGCATTCGGCCATTCCCAACTCAATGAGCATGGGCCCTGTGACGATGGGCCAGCAGGCTTAGGCACCGTTCTGGAAGGTCCAGAGCTTAGAGTGGTAAGTTGCGAGGGCCCAAGCTCTTCAACAGCCATCCACACTGTGCATCCACCTGTGCTGCTGAGAAATTGCTGGGAGTGGGTCCCAAGAACGCGTTCGAGGGTGCCAAGAACGCAGGTAGTGAGTCCTAGTAGCAGCCGGCACCACGCTAGCCGTGTGCTGAGCCGACGCCCCCATGGGCGCATCACGGGAGCCCCAGGCGTCCCTGGGCTTGGGGGTACTGTTGTAACTTCATTATCACGGAAGGCAAGCACGCCCATGAAAGGGTCCCAGCTGCTGGAAGTGCATCCTGCTTACGGAAACTGCCCCCTGAATGCAGAGCTCTTCACGAGAAGAGCAAAGACTGACGACTGTACCCGCTTACTGCTTACTTTAAGCCACGCCCTCGCCCCTCAGAACTGACAGTGTCATCGAAGGTAGACATGGCCACGGAAAAGGCGAACTAGCAACTGTCCCCCACTTCTAGGACCACCAGGGCACTGCAAGGAAAGAGCTGTGTGCGTTGGGGTCACCTGGGTGACTGGAGCGAGGCTGGGATAGAGTTGACAGCTGAGCGAGTCGCTCTGTAAAGCCGGTGACCGTTGGCCGCTCATAAATAGGTGCCATTTGGACCGATCCTTGGAAAGGAGCCTGACCGGGTCTGTGCGGGAGAAAGCCCTCTGCATGGGGACGAGCCCAGCAGGTACAGGCTGTTCCAACCTGGCCCTGCCGAATGGGGCCTGGTCGTGGATGGGCTTCCTCCTGTCACGTGGCCATGGTATGCTTCATAGTGACATCGGGGGTTCTACACTTGGGTATGTGGAGAGCAGCTGTCTTCGAAACCATTAACAGCTTGCTTGGTATGTTTTAAAAAATGAATGTCATTTTGTTCTATAACCTAAATATATGACCTTCTAGAGCTTTATTGTTTTTACTGAACTATTAACAGGGTTAAAGACTTTACTTCAATCTTATGGTTTTCAAAAATAATTCCTGGGAACCAGCAGTTAGCATAATGGCTATGTCGCTGGACTCCCACATAGTCCACTGCGGTTTGCGTCCCGGACCTGGTGGCTTAGAACTCACGCCGGGTGCATGTGCGTGCGTGCCCAAGATTCTGAGAGGAGAATGGCGGAGGAGGGATTGAAGCGTGGGCACCCGCCTGGGGGGTGATTTCTCGCTTTCTGTCTCTCTGTCTCTCTCTGTCTGTCTGGTGAGCGCACGCGCCCTATAGCAAAAACCTCTCAAAAAAAAAAAAATCCTTAAAATGCCTCATAAGACAGTGGAAAACATTTAAGAAAATAATGGCGATAGTTACTTTTCTTCCACTTTGCAAATCTTCATGTGATTTCCTTTTTTCCAGAGAGAAAAGACTATTTAGAGGTAAATTTGTGTGAGTCTGTGACAGAGTAAGGGCATTTGTGAGCGTACATGTGATTAATCGGACATTCAGTCCAGGTTTTAGTAAGTCTTTCAAATTAGTGATCCGTCACTAATTTGATCTTCTGGCTATGATCACATTTAAAAAAATAAACTGGATTTATTTCATCCATGAGCAAGACAGAAATATGAGAAACACAGAGACAGAGAGATGAGAGAGGCAGAGAGGCAAGCCCCTCCGACAGCTTTCGTGCCACCATCCTCCCCCGTCTGAGCCAGCTCAGGTCTCAGGCTCACACGTGTGTGCCTGGTGACACAGGGAGGACCCCGCTCGTGAGCCCAGGGTCTGCCTGTGGGCACAGTGGTGTCACCCACTGCACCACCTGGCCATGACTAGCAGAATGTACTCCAGGAGCACAGATGGACATGTCCAGGGTAAGAGGCAGTACCACCAAGCCGGCACTTCGTTGGGTTACCCTTCACTGTGATGATGAGCGTGGCCTCCCTTGTCCCAAACGCCTCCGAGGATTTAGTACATGGATACGTGGAGGAAAAATGTCCTCCCTCCTCCTTACAAAATGTCCACAACATAAAGACTTAATTATTTTGAACTAATTTATACATATGAATCAGGCTAAGGCCTGATAAGGAATATCAGATTTCTTATCTACTTTTGTAGCCTGCTTAAAGGGGTCAGGATGAGAATGGCTGCAATCCAGGCTCCTGCAGAGAGCCCTCCTGTCCTAGGCCCCTGCAGAGAGCACTCCCTGTCCTAGGTCTCTGCAGAGAGCACTCCCTGTGCTAGGCCCCTGCAGAGAGCACTCCCTGTCCTAGGCCCCTGCAGAGAGCACTCCCTGTCCTAGGTCTCTGCAGAGAGTACTCCCTGTGCTAGGTCTCTGCAGAGAGGACTCCCTGTGCTAGGTCTCTGCAGAGAGCACTCCCTGTCCTAGGCCCCTGCAGAGAGCACTCCCTGTCCTAGGCCCCTGCAGAGAGCACTCCCTGTTCTAGGTCTCTGCAGAGAGCACTCCCTGCTCCAGGCCCCTGTAGAGAGCACCTCCTGTTCTAGGTAAATGCAGAGAGCACTACCTATTCTATGTCTCTTCAGAGAGCTCTCCCTGCTCCAGGCCCCTACAGAGAGCCCTCCCTGTTCTAGGTCTCTGTAGAGAGCACTCCCTGTTCTAGGTCTCTGCAGAGAGCCCTCCCTGTTCTAGGTCTCTGCAGAGAGCCCTCCCTATTCTATGCCCTGCAGAGAGCACCCCCTACATTCTGTCTCACCACCTCAGAACACAGTGAAGAAGAGACACACTCAGGGCCTGAGAACCAGTGCGTGTGCTCAGTTTCCCAAGTTTTGCTTTATATAAGCTGAGCTCCAGCAAACGTGTAGAGCCCGTTATACGAGCCTATGGACTTTGGTATCTATAAAAATATCGTTGTTATGCCGAGGACACTGAGGAAAAACTAGCTCTTTACTTCTACATTGATGTGTTAAAGATGGTGAATACAGAATGTGAATCTAATACACCTGTGTTCTGAAAGAAGTGCAAAATTACCACCTCTTCAGGTCCCAAGTGCACTGCTGCTTCTACTCTTTCTGTTTCCCCCTTGGTGCCCAGGTCACCCCCAATTCATGTGTCCTCCTCTTCATCCATTCTTTCCAAACACCAGCCAGTCACCCATCTGCTGACACCCCACTTGTCAAGGAAATGTTTTCATATGCTGTAGCTGCTCTTGCTGCCCGGTTTTGCCCCACTGGCTTCCAGGCAGAACTTCCTTCATCCCCTTTCCTGGAGGTCCCAGCTGACAGCAGTCTTCCCCCACAGCTTTGGGTGAGCCTCCTCAGTGCAATGAATTGTCCCGTCTGGGCTTGGCCTGCCGTATAGACATTGTCTCTACCTCTGCAGGGCCTAGCAACAGGGAGAACGGGAAACACGGTAGAGAAAGCCGGAAATGAAGCTGCCACAAAAGCTGCCAGCGAGGAGAACCTTAGTAAGCTCTAAAGTGCTGTATCCACAGGCGCATGCTGTGAGGGAGGGGCTAGGAGGGAGCGGTCAGGAAACTACACAGCCTGGGGAGGAGCCAAAGGCACAGGCAGGCAGGCAGTCTGGCACCAGCCACAGGTGGGCCCCAATGGCCACAGAAGCACCTGCCTCTCCCGGTGCTCTTCCCTGGGATCCTGTCTCCCCACAGCTCCCTTCCATAGCCCTGCACCTGGAGGCCGGGCGAGGGCCACACTCGCAGTGTCACTCTTCTGCCACCATCGTAGATTTAGGCCTGCTTCCACCAGAGCAGCGCCACACACACAAGGTCTGATTCTGCAGAAGCCGTGAGAGTATCATGTGAGCTAGCCGGAGGACTCGACGGGGGCAGGAAGTGTGCTTGGAACCCCAGACTGGGTGTGCATACCCTGTGGACACAGCACGGTTGATGCGCATGCAAGGTTGATGCCCTGGAGGCGAAATTTCTGCAGAACTGTTAGGGTTAAAGGACTCTAGGCCATAGATTCAAGCTCTCTCAGCAGAACATGGCTGCTCTCCAACCCTGTGGGAGCCGGCATGTCTCCTCAAAGCCTGCGGCAGAGCCGGTGCAGACCCGACCTCGGTGCCCGTCACTGGTGGGAGCAGCCTCACCACAACTCCCCCTGTGCCCGCTCCGGTCTGTGGCAACAAAACGAGACTCCATGCAACAGCCAGCCCCGCTGAAGTACGGTGCTGGGAGCAGGCCTTGTCCAGGAGCACACGCAGCCCCTGAGGGCCCGCAGCACTGACTACAGCCTGCGTGGCGCCCCCCAGAGGTGAGCAACAGGGCGAACTTGCCTTATTCTGCAGACAGTGTCACCTGGCACCTCCTTTAGGGCCATCAGCTTAGACGTCCTTTGAAATGACCTCATCACACACCTCACAACTTGCAATCCCTTTCCTTCTTGTGTCAGGGAAATCAGACAGGGCCGAGCAGCCGTCTTCTCTGGTGCTCAGCTGTCCCCTTGTGTAGATCCGTCAGTGCAGAGCGGACAGGTGGGAAACACCGGCAGGTGACTCGGTCTGGAGGGAGTGACAGCGTGGCAGGTGTCCACGCGGATGCAGTGTCAGAGCACGTTCAGCGACACCTTCCTTTTCTGACCCTCGTGGAATCTTGGTTATCAAAACGTTGAAGGGCCTCATTCGTCATTTGTAGTCTTGAAACCAGACCCTCAGCCGCGCTCAGTCTGCCTGGGGAGCCTAGAGCGGTTGCCGAGCCTGAGGCATTGGGGGCCGTGCAGCCAGCCGCCACCCTGTCGGCGTTGACCCAATGAGCGTGCTGCGTCCGCAGAGACAGGGAGTCACTGTCCCCTTGCTTCTCGTCTTTATTCTCCGTTCTGCTCGCTGGCTTGTTAGGTGGGCACATCTTGCTGTAGGCTCTCTTTGATCAAAACTTATGCAAATAACTGTCCTTTCATCCATTTCTTCAGCCAATGTTAGAGGCTGCAAGAAAATGAATCAAGTGTCCTCGGTTTCGGAAACGTTAGACCAATAAGGAATAACGGCAAATGCATACGTGACTCTCATGGGTTGGGAGCTGGGGAAAGGAGTGGGAATGACAGGTGCTCCACTTACATGGCTTTCTAAGTGGGTAAGAGACTGCATTGAGCGATCTAGCATGGGGATAGAGAAGAAGGTGGTGTTTAAGACCGTCCTGGAAGGAAAACGACGGCTTTTGACAGGTAATGATGGGGAGGGGAGAAGTCAGGCAGGGAAAGCAGGGAGCAGACGCTGGCAGCAAACAATCACGTGCTGTTCCGGGGTGGCTTCTCTGATGAGCAGCAGGGCCCGGGGGACGAGGCGGACAGACCTGAAGGCACTGGGCAGGCCAGGCCGGGTCAGAGCGACATGCCTGCAGCCGTTGCCTGCAAGGAGAGCACGGCTCTGCTCCCGGAGAGTGGGAGATTACTGAAGGGTCTGTGCCGCTGAGTGACAAGGCAGAGCTATTCTTCGGGGTAATTAATCTGCCAGCCGATCCGCAGCTACTTCCTGCCAATTCTGCTTCCAAAATAGCTCTCCCAACTGTTTCATCCCTCCATCCTTCTCCGCCACCTCGGGTAGGCTGTCATTATCTCCCTCCGGGACGGCTGTGCACCACACCTGCCCTCCCCGCCGGCTCTCGCTGACAAACGCTCTCCACTCTGCCTTCAGACTAATTGTTCCTCAGTGCAGCTTCAAGTCGCTTCCTTCAGGGGTCTCCCATTTCCTACAGAGATGAACCCAGACACTGTCCTCCTGTGGGGAGGCCCCACCCACACTCAGGTTGACACCTCCCCGGACCTCAACCCGATCGACTGCAGGTGGCAACACAAGAACTGTACCACCCTGCTCATTTTCTGTGTTGGGTACTCACAGTGTTCTAGGAATTCACACTGCCCCGGGTACTTGCTCTGCCCTGGGTACTCGCACTGCCCTGGGTACTTGCTCTGCCCCGGGTACTCGCTCTGCCCCGGGTACTCACACTGCCCCGGGTACTCGCTCTGCCCCGGGTACTCGCACTGCCCTGGGTACTCACAGTGTTCTAGGAATTTACACTGCCCCGGGTACTCGCTCTGCCCCAGGTACTCGCTCTGCCCCGGGTACTCGCTCTGCCCCGGGTACTCGCTCTGCCCCGGGTACTCGCTCTGCCTTGGGTACTCGCACTGCCTAGGAATTCACACTTTCCCAGGTACTCGCACTGCCCCGGATACTCACACTGCCCCAGGTACTCGCACTGTCCCGGGTACTCACACTGTCCCAGGAATTCACACTGTCCCAGGTATTCACACTGTCCTGGGTACTCACACTGTCTTGGGTACTTACACTGTTCCAGTAATTCACACTTTCCCAGATACTCACACTATCCCGGGTACTCACACTGTCTGGGTTATCGCGCTACCTTAGGTACTCGCACTGCCCTGGGTACTCGCACTGTCCTGGGTACTCATACTGTCTTAGGAATTCATACTGTCCCAGGTACTCAAACGGCCCAGGAATTCACACTGTTGTGGGTACCCACACTGTCCTGGGCACTCACACTGTCCCGGGTATTCACACTGTCCAGGGAATTCACACCATCCCTGGTACTCTCACTGTCCCGGGTACAGGAGTTCACACTGTTCTGGGTACTCACACTGTCCTATGAATTCACACTGTCCCGGGTACTCACACTGCCCAGGTATTCACACTGTCCCGGGTACTCACACTGTCCCATGAATTCACACTGTCCTGGGTATTCACACTGCCCTGGGTACTCACACTGTCCCGGGTACTCACACTGTCATGGGTACTCACTCTGTCCTGGGTACTCACAGGGTCCTGGGTATTCACACTGTCCCAGGTACTCACACTGCCCGGGTACTCACACTGTCCCAGGTACTCACTCTGTCCCAGGTACTCACACTGTCCCGGGAATTCACACTGTTCCGGGAATTCACACTGTCGCGGGTACTCACTCTGTCCCAGGTACTCACCGGGTACTCACAGTGTCCCAGTTACTCACAGTGTCCCGGGTACTCACACTGTCCCAGGAATTCACTGTCCCATGTACTCACACTGTCCTGGGTACTCACACTGTCGTGGGTACTCACACTGTCCCGGGTACTCACACTGCCCGGGGACTCACACTGCCCGGGTACTCCCAGTGTCCCAGGTACTCACACTGTCCCGGGTACTCACACTGTCCCAGGAATTCACTGTCGCGGATACTCACACTGTAGCGGGTACTCACACTGTCGCGGGTACTCACACTGTCCCAGTTATTTGCACTGTCCTGGGTTATTTGCAGTATCCCAGGTCACTTGCATGGTCCCGGGTTATTCGCACTGTCCTGGGTTCTCATACTGTTCCTCCCACAGAGTTCTCACAGCGTGCCACCCCTCCACTGCCCCTTTCCACCATGGCATCCCAGCTTCCTCTGGGAGGTGTGCCTGTCTCCTGCATGCTCACAAGGTATGTCAGGTCCTTGCCACTGTCTGCTGTGCCTTTGTAGTGTTCATGTCGCGATATACCCTCCCCGATGAGGCCCTGAAACGTGGGCCTACGTGCTGTGCCTGCCCACCCTGCTGTAGGTTCTGGCTGGCCTCAGAAGCGCTCTGTGGAAGGGAAGAGAGATCACGAGTGGAGGGGTGGGGCACGAGTGTTCAGTGCTGCTGTGGACACCAGCGCACCACCAATCAGGGGACCTGCGCCCTTCATTCTCAGGGCTCCTCTGTGTGGCCTGTCACTCCGTGCACCGTGGTACATAGACATGAGTGTCTGGAGCTGCACTGAGAGCGGTCCATAGGCACTCGGAGCCCATGGGGAACGTGGCCAGCCACTCCTGTGTCACCAGGAGACTTGCTGGGAAGTGAGTTGGTGGGCCAGCCTGAGGCATGGTAGATAAGGCCCCGGATCCCACGTGGGCAGCAGCGAAGTGCAGGTTCCAGATCAGGTGGCTTGAGAAACATGCCTGGTACAGGTCCATGCCCACAACCTGAAGGGGGGAGATGGGAGATGGAAGGAAGGGACTGTGGTGTGACCGTGGCCCTGTGCCCTCACTCCTCCGTCTGTAAGGAACTGTGGCATGACCGTGGCCCTGTGCCCTCACCCCTGTCTGTAAGGGACTGTGGCATGACCGTGGCCCTGTGCCCTCACTCCTCTCTGTCCCTGGTGAGCACACACACACCTGCTGGGCCAACATGAATAGTAATGGCAACAATGACTTTTCTCTAAACTGATGGAGCAAGAGGTCCCCTGTCAGGTGCTTTGATTCCACCTGGAAACCGTGGCCGTGCACCGGCTCCACTGTGCCTGTGAGCATCAGCCTGCTCCACCCCGCCCAGGCCAGAGGAGCTACTTCGGCCTCGACAGTCGTGCGTGTGCCCATGAGTCTATGCAGTGGACAAGGGCCGTCGAACACAAGAACTCCTCGTATTTATTGCCAACCATTGATGCTAACGACGGGGTAGAGATTGGGAAGGAAAGCCTTCCTCCATCTTCCCTTCCTCCAGGGCAAAACCTACGACAAGGAAAGGAACATCTGGGCCCTGCAGTGCAGGGGGCCTCACTCTCAGAGGCACTGCAGGGGGAGCCATGGCCTTCTCCAGGTCCAGACTTGGCAGCTGCCGGGTTGCTCTCCAGAGAAGGCCGTGGGTGGGCGGGCAGGTGGGTGCCCCCAGAACCCCTGTGCAATAGCTCAGGGCCCTGGGCCAGCTCTCTCCGTAGCGGAGCTCAGAAGGCAGTGTGGGCTTCACCCTGTTCCTGCCAAGAGGCAGTGAGGGCTCCTTGCTCCCCACCCTCTCCCTCCCTCTTAGTTTGCTAAAGGGGGCATGCCTCACTAGAGGGGCAACCTGAAAAGCAAGAAAGCGCCGAGCATTCCCCAGGGAGGGTGGTCATGCCAGTCCCCTCCTCTGTCTCCCTCCCTCTGGACTTGGGCACCCACGTGCGCCTGGCCTGCTTCTTGGGCTGCTGGCCCGCGTCGCAAAATGCACATGGCTGTGTGGGATGGCCTACCCGCCACGTTGCTGGCTGCACCGAATCCTCCCTCTTTTATGATAATTTTTATGACTAAAACTTACTTCAGTGATGTAAATAGGAGTATGCTGAATTAAACTTACTCAGAGAATAGATACTTAGATATTATACCCTATGTCTGCACATGTGAAGCCAAAAGTTGGTTCAAGGGATGCATTTTAGCCATCGAATATAGGGATACAGAAAGTCACCTTGTGTGTGTGTGTGGGGGGGGGCAGCAGGCTGTGCGGGTAAGGCACTGGACTCCCACAGGGCCGGCCGTGGTGTGCGTCCCAGACCTGGCAGCTCGAAAGTCACGCTGCACACTGTGCATGCACACCCAGATCCTGAGGGCACGGGGGCCAGGGACTGCAGTGTGGCCATCCCTGGGGTGATCCCTCACCTTCCTTCTCTCTGCCTGTCTGTCTCTCTCCAGCGAGTGCATGCACCCTATGGCAAAAACTTTAAAGTAAGTAAATAAATAAAAATAGAGAAATAAAAGTCACTTTTGTCCAGTATGAGGAAGCAACATACCATGATGATTTGTTTGCACACTGCCTATGTTCTCGACGGTGATTTGTTTGCACACTGCCTGTGTTCTCGACGGAATTGTAGTGCCCTTCCGCTCGCTGTCTGGCTCTGCTGACTGACATTCTCATGAGCTCTGCCGTAGAGGTGTGTAACCCTCACAACCAACCCCACCTCCTCTCCAAATGAGTCCCGGCTCCAAGTGGCCCAGAACAAACTTTGTAAAAAGTATTTTAGGGCCAACCCTGTAGCATAGTGTTTAAGGGAACTGGGCTCCACGTAACCAACTGTGGTTCAGATCCTGGTCCCAGTGGCTTAGAAAGCACTGTGTGTGTGTGTGCGCATGTGCCCCAAATCCTGACAAGATGGAGGGGTGGAGGGAACAGGTCATGGTGTGACCACTCCCTGAGGAGGTGCCTCATCTCTCTCTCTCTGGAGGACACGCGTTCTCTGGAAATCAAAGAGAAAGTTCATACTACGTTGTGCTCTGAACGCGTGTCCCAGTATAGAACGATTACTAACGAAGTAACTCACACTTTGGTGCTGTGCAAATCCTCCACTGAGGGTCTGCTTTACGCTCATGAGCATGGGCTCAGAGTGGCCGTGCAGGCGGCCCAGTGGCTGC